>NC_142166.1:28307737-28655237 GCF_029865625.1 Vigna umbellata
ACTTCCTCCACTTCCTCCACTACCTCGACTTCGTCCACTTCGTCCACTTCCTCCACTTCCTTCACTTCCTTTAATTCCTCCACTTCGTCCACTTCCTCCACATCCTCTACTTCATCCACTTCCTCCACTTCGTCAAGTTCGTCCACTTCGTCAACTTTGTCCACTTCTTTTTCCACTTCCACTACTTCTTCCACTTCCTCCACTTCCTCCACTTCGTCCACTACGTCCACTTCGTCCACTTCGTCAACTTCGTCCACTTCCTCGACTTCCTCCACTTCCTGCACTTTGTGCACTGCCTCTACTTCCTCGACTTCGTCCAGTTCGTGCACTTCGTCCACTTCGACCACTTCGTCCACTTCGTTCACTTCCTCTACTTCATCCATTTTATCCACTTCCTCCACTTCCTCTACTTCGTCCACTTCGTCTACATCGTCCACTTCCTCAAATTCCTCCACTTCCTCGAATTCCTCCACTTGCTCGTCTTCGTCCCTTTCGTCAACTTCGTCCACTTCGTCCACTATGTCAACTTCGTCCACTTCTTCCACTTCGTTAACTTCGTCCACTTCCTCAACTTCCTGCACTTCGTCCAATTCGTCCACATCGTCAACTTCCTCCACTTCATCCACTTCTTCTTCCACTTCTACCACTTCTTCAACTTCATCCACTGCGTGCACTTCATCCACTTCCTCCACTTCCTCCAGTTCATCAACTTCCTCCACTTCGTCAACTTCGTCCACTTCGTCAACTTCGTCAACTTCGTCCACTTCCTCCACTTCGTCAACTTCGTCGACTTCCAACACTTCCTCCACTTCCTCAACTGCTCCACTTCCTCCACTTCCTCGACTTCCTCCACTTCCTCCACTTCCTCCACTTCCTCTACTTCCTT
Organism: Vigna umbellata; assembly: GCF_029865625.1. Classification (NCBI taxonomy): domain Eukaryota; kingdom Viridiplantae; phylum Streptophyta; class Magnoliopsida; order Fabales; family Fabaceae; genus Vigna; species Vigna umbellata. Next base: position 28,308,624 of record NC_142166.1, read on the forward strand.
CGCTTCGTTCATTTCGTCCACTTCGTCAACTTCGTCCACTTTGTCAGCTTCGTCCAATTCCAGCACTTCCTCCACTTCCTCCACTTCCTCCACTTCCTCCACTCCCTCTACTTCCTCCACTTCCTCTACTTCCTCCACTTCCTCCACTACCTCGACTTCGTCCACTTCGTCCACTTCCTCCACTTCCTTTAATTCCTCCACTTCGTCCACTTCCTCCACATCCTCTACTTCCTCCACTTCCTCCACTTCGTCAAGTTCGTCAACTTCGTCCACTTCGTCAAGTTTGTCCACTTCTTTTTCCACTTCCACTACTTCTTCCACTTCGTCCACTTCGTGCACTTCGTCCACTTCCTCCACTTCGTCCACTTCCTCTACTTCCTCCACTTCCTCCACTTCGTCAACTTCGTCCACTTCGTCAACTTTGTCAACTTCTTTTTCCACTTCCTCTAGTTCTTCCACTTCGTCCACTTCCTCCACTTCATCCACTTCCTCCAGTTCGTCCACTTCCTCTACTTCCTCCACTTCGTCCACTTCGTCAAGTTCGGCAACTTCGTCAACTTCGTCAACTTCGTCAACTTCATCTACTTCGTTCACTTCATCAACTTCCTCCACTTCCTCTAGTTCGTCCACTTCCTCTACTTCGTCGACTTCGTCGACTTCCACCACTTCCTCCACTTCCACTATTTCCTCCACTTCCTCCACTTGCTCCACTTGCTCCACTTCCTCCACTTCGTCCACTTCGTCAACTTCGTCCACTTCCTCGACTTCGTCCACTTCCTGCACTTTGTGCACTGCCTCTACTTCCTCGACTTCGTCCACTTCGTCCACTTCGACCACTTCGTCCACTTCGTTCACTTCCTCTACTTCATCCATTTTATCCACTTCCTCCACTTCCTCTACTTCGTCCACTTCGTCTACATCGTCCACTTCCTCAAATTCCTCCACTTCCTCGAATTCCTCCACTTGCTCGTCTTCGTCCCTTTCGTCAACTTCGTCCATTACGTCAACTTCGTCCACTTCTTCCACTTCGTTAACTTCGTCCACTTCCTCCACTTCCTGCACTTCGTCAAATTCGTCCACATCGTCAACTTCCTCCACTTCATCCACTTGTTCTTCCACTTCTACCACTTCTTCAAATTCGTCCACTTCGTCCACTTCATCCACTTCCTCCACTTCCTCCACTTCATCAACTTCGTCCACTTCGTCAACTTCATCCACTTCGTCGACTTCCAACACTTCCTCCACTTCCTCCACTTCCTCCACTACCTCAACTGCTCCACTTCCTCCACTACCTCAACTGCTCCACTTCCTCCACTACCTCAACTGCTCCACTTCCTCCACTTCCTCTACTTCCTCCGCTTCGTCCACTTCGTCAACTTGGTCCACTTCGTCAGCTTCGTCCACTTCCACCACTTCCTACACTTCCTCCACTTCCTCCACTTCCTCCACTTCCTCCACTCCCTCTACTTCCTCCACTTCCTCCACTTCCTCCACTTCCTCTACTTCCTCCACTTCCTCCACTACCTCGACTTCCTCCACTTCGTCCACTTCCTCCACTTCCTTTAATTACTCCACTTCGTCCACTTCCTCCACATCCTCTACTTCCTCCACATCCTCCACTTCGTCAAGTTCGTCAACTTTGTCCACTTCTTTTTCCACTTCCACTACTTCTTCCACTTCGTCCACTTCGTGCACTTCGTCCACTTCCTCCACTTCGTCCACTTCCACTACTTCCTCCACTTCGTCCACCTCGTCAAGTTCGACAACTTCGTCAACTTCGTCCACTTCGTCCACTTCATCAACTTCGTCCACTTCATCAACTTCCTCCATTTCCTCCACTTCCTCCACTTCCTGCACTTCGTCGACTTCGTCCACTTCCACCACTTCCTCCACTTCCACCACTTCCACCACTTCCTCCACTTCCTCCAGTTCCTCCACTTCCTGGACTTCCTCCACTTCCTCCGCTTCGTCCACTTCCTCCACTTCGTCAACTTCGTCCACTTCGTCAGCTTCGTCCACTTCCACCACTTCCTCCACTTTCTCCACTTCCTCCACTTCCTCCACTTCCTCCACTCCCTCTACTTCCTCGACTTCCTCCACTTCGTCCACTTCCTCCACTTCCTCTACTTCCTCCGCTTCATCCACTTCGTCAACTTCGTCCACTTCGTCCACTTCATCAGCTTCGTCCACTTCCACCACTTCCTCCACTTCCTCCACTTCCTCCACTTCCTCCACTTCCTCCACTCCCTCTACTTCCTCCACTTCCTCCACTTCCTCCACTTCCTCTACTTCCTCCACTTCCTCCACTACCTCGACTTCGTCCACTTCCTCCACTTCCTTTAATTACTCCACTTCGTCCACTTCCTCCACATCCTCTACTTCCTCCACTTCCTCCACTTCGTCAAGTTCGTCAACTTTGTCCACTTCTTTTTCCACTTCCACTACTTCTTCCACTTCGTCCACTTCGTGCACTTCGTCCACTTCCTCCACTTCATCCACTTCGTCCACTTCTTCCACTTCATCTACTTCCTCCACTTCGTCCACTTCTTCAAGTTCGGCAACTTCGTCAACTTCGTCCACTTCGTCCACTTCATCAGCTTCGTCCACTTCATCATCTTCCTCCATTTCCTCCACTTCCTCTACTTCCTGCACTTCGTCGACTTCGTCCACTTCCACCACTTCCTCTACTTCCACACTTCCACCACTTCCTCCACTTCCTCCACTTCTTCGACTTCCTCCACTTTCTCCGCTTCGTCCACTTCGTCCACTTCGTCAACTTCGTCCACTTCGTCAGCTTCGTCCACTTCCACCACTTCCTCCACTTCCTCCACTTCCACCACTTCCACCACTTCCTCCACTTCCTCCACTTCCTCCACTTCCTCCACTTCCTCCACTTCCTCCACTTCCTCCGCTTCGTCCACTTCGTCAACTTCGTCCACTTCATCAGCTTCGTCCACTTCCACCACTTCCTCCACTTCCACCACTTCCACCACTTCCTCCACTTCCTCCACTTCCTCAACTTCCTCCACTTCCTCCGCTTCGTCCACTTCGTCAACTTCGTTCACTTCGTCAGCTTCGTCCACTTCCACCACTTCCTCCACTTCCTCCACTTCCTCCACTTCCTCGACTTCCTCCACTTCCTCCGCTTCGTCCACTTCGTCCACTTCGTCAACTTCGTCCACTTCGTCAGCTTCGTCCACTTCCACCACTTCCTCCACTTCCTCCACTTCCACCACTTCCACCACTTCCTCCACTTCCTCCACTTCCTCCACTTCCTCCACTTCCTCCACTTCCTCCGCTTCGTCCACTTCGTCAACTTCGTCCACTTCGTCAGCTTCGTCCACTTCCACCACTTCCTCCACTTCCTCCACTTCCTCCACTTCCTCCACTTCCTCCACTTCCTCCACTTCCTCCACTTCCTCCACTCCCTCTACTTCCTCGACTTCCTCCACTTCGTCCACTTCCTGCACTTCCTCTACTTCCTCCGCTTCGTCCACTTCGTCAACTTCATCCACTTCGTCCACTTCGTCAGCTTCGTCCACTTCCACCACTTCCTCCACTTCCTTCACTTCCTCCACTTCCTCCACTTCCTCCACTTCCTCCACTCCCTCTACTTCCTCCACTTCCTCCACTTCCTCCACTTCCTCTACTTCCTCCACTTCCTCCACTACCTCGACTTCGTCCACTTCCTCCACTTCCTTTAATTACTCCACTTCGTCCACTTCCTCCACATCCTCTATTCCTCCACTTCCTCCACTTCGTCAAGTTCGTCAACTTTGTCCACTTCTTTTTCCACTTCCACTACTTCTTCCACTTCGTCCACTTCGTGCACTTCGTCCACTTCCTCCACTTCATCCACTTCGTCCACTCCCACTACTTCCTCCACTTCGTCCACTTCGTCAAGTTCGGCAACTTCGTCAACTTCGTCCACTTCGTCCACTTCATCAACTTCCTCCATTTCCTCCACTTCCTCCACTTCCTGCACTTCGTCGACGTCGTCCACTTCCACCACTTCCTCCACTTCCACCACTTCCACCACTTCCTCCACTTCCTCCACTTCCTGCACTTCCTCGACTTCCTCCACTTCCTCCGCTTCGTCCACTTCGTCCACTTCGTCAACTTCGTCCACTTCGTCAGCTTCGTCCACTTCCACCACTTCCTCCACTTCCTCCACTTCCTCCACTTCCTCCACTTCCTCCACTCCCTCTACTTCCTCCACTTCCTCCACTTCCTCCACTTCCTCTACTTCCTCCACTACCTCGACTTCGTCCACTTCCTCCACTTCCTTTAATTACTCCACTTCGTCCACTTCCTCCACATCCTCTACTTCCTCCACTTCCTCCACTTCGTCAAGTTCGTCAACTTCGTCCACTTCGTCAACTTTGTCTACTTCTTTTTCCACTTCCACTACTTCTTCCACTTCGTCCACTTCGTGCACTTCGTCCACTTCCTCCCCTTCATCCACTTCGTCCACTTCGTCCACTTCCACTACTTCCTCCACTTCGTCCACTTCGTCAAGTTCGGCAACTTCGTCAACTTCGTCCACTTCGTCCACTTTATCAACTTCGTCCACTTCATCAACTTCCTCCATTTCCTCTACTTCCTCTACTTCCTCCACTTCCTCCACTTCCTGCACTTCGTCGACTTCGTCCACTTCCACCACTTCCTCCACTTCCACCACTTCCACCACTTCCACCACTTCCTCCACTTCCTCCACTTCGTCAACTTCGTCCACTTCCTCGACTTCCTCCACTTCCACCACTTCCTCCACTTCCTGCACTTTGTGCACTGCCTCTACTTCCTCGACTTCGTCCACTTCGACCACTTCGACCACTTCCTCCACTTCCTCCACTTCCTCCACTTCCTCCACTTCCTCCACTTCCTCCACTTCCTCCACTTCCTCCACTTCCTCCACTTCCTCTACCTCATCCATTTTATCCACTCCGTCCACTTTCTCTACTTCGTCCACTTCGTCTACATCGTCCACTTCCTCAAATTCCTCCACTTCCTCGAATTCCTCCACTTGCTCCACTTCGTCCCTTTTATCAACTTCGTCCACTTTGTCCACTACGTCAACTTCGTCCACTTCTTCCACTTCGTTAACTTCATCCACTTCCTCCACTTCGTCCACGTCGTGCACTTCCTCCACTTCCTCCACTTCTTGCACTTCCTCAAATTCGTCCACATCGTCAACTTCGTCCACTTCTTTTACCACTTCTTCCACTTCTTCAACTTCATCCACTTCGTTCAGTTCATCCACTTCCTCCACTTCCTCCACTTCTTCAACTTCCTCCACTTCGTCAACTTCGTCCACTTCCTCCACTTCGTCGACTTCCGCCACTTCCGCCACTTCCTCCACTTCCTCCACTTCCTCCACTTCCTCCACTCCTCCACTTCCTCCACTTCCTCCACTTCCTCCACTTCGTCCACTTCCACCACTTCCTCCACTTCCACCACTTCCACCACTTCCTCCACTTCCTCCACTTCCTGCACTTCCTCGACTTCCTCCACTTCCTCCGCTTCGTCCACTTCGTCCACTTCGTCAACTTCGTCCACTTCGTCAGCTTCGTCCACTTCCACCACTTCCTCCACTTCCTCCACTTCCTCCACTTCCTCCACTCCCTCTACTTCCTCCACTTCCTCCACTTCCTCCACTTCCTCTACTTCCTCCACTACCTCGACTTCGTCCACTTCCTCCACTTCCTTTAATTACTCCACTTCGTCCACTTCCTCCACATCCTCTACTTCCTCCACTTCCTCCACTTCGTCAAGTTCGTCAACTTCGTCCACTTCGTCAACTTTGTCTACTTCTTTTTCCACTTCCACTACTTCTTCCACTTCGTCCACTTCGTGCACTTCGTCCACTTCCTCCCCTTCATCCACTTCGTCCACTTCGTCCACTTCCACTACTTCCTCCACTTCGTCCACTTCGTCAAGTTCGGCAACTTCGTCAACTTCGTCCACTTCGTCCACTTCATCAACTTCGTCCACTTCATCAACTTCCTCCATTTCCTCTACTTCCTCTACTTCCTCCACTTCCTCCACTTCCTGCACTTCGTCGACTTCGTCCACTTCCACCACTTCCTCCACTTCCACCACTTCCACCACTTCCACCACTTCCTCCACTTCCTCCACTTCGTCAACTTCGTCCACTTCCTCGACTTCCTCCACTTCCACCACTTCCTCCACTTCCTGCACTTTGTGCACTGCCTCTACTTCCTCGACTTCGTCCACTTCGACCACTTCGACCACTTCCTCCACTTCCTCCACTTCCTCCACTTCCTCCACTTCCTCCACTTCCTCCACTTCCTCCACTTCCTCCACTTCCTCTACCTCATCCATTTTATCCACTTCCTCCACTTTCTCTACTTCGTCCACTTCGTCTACATCGTCCACTTCCTCAAATTCCTCCACTTCCTCGAATTCCTCCACTTGCTCCACTTCGTCCCTTTTATCAACTTCGTCCACTTTGTCCACTACGTCAACTTCGTCCACTTCTTCCACTTCGTTAACTTCATCCACTTCCTCCACTTCGTCCACGTCGTGCACTTCCTCCACTTCCTCCACTTCTTGCACTTCCTCAAATTCGTCCACATCGTCAACTTCGTCCACTTCTTTTACCACTTCTTCCACTTCTTCAACTTCATCCACTTCGTCCAGTTCATCCACTTCCTCCACTTCCTCCACTTCTTCAACTTCCTCCACTTCGTCAACTTCGTCCACTTCCTCCACTTCGTCGACTTCCGCCACTTCCGCCACTTCCTCCACTTCCTCCACTTCCTCCACTTCCTCCACTCCTCCACTTCCTCCACTTCCTCCACTTCCTCCACTTCGTCCACTTCCTCCACTTCCTCGACTTCGTCCACTTCGTCCACCTCGTCCACTTCGTCAACTCCGTCCACTTCCATCACTTCCTCCACTTCCTCTACTTCCTCTACTTCCACCACTTCGTCCACTTCCTACACTTCGTCCACTTCCTCCACTTCCTCTACTTCGTCCACTTCATCCACTTCGTCCACTTTGTCCACTTCGTCCACTTCGTCAAGTTCGTCAAGTTCGTCCACTTCGGCCACTTCGTCAAGTTCGTCAACTTGCTCAACTTCGTCCACTTCGTCAACTTCGCCCACGTCGTCCACTTTGTCAACTTCCTCCACTCCGTCCACTTCCTCCACTTCTTCTACTTCATCTACTTCCTCCAATTCGTCCACTTCTTCTTCTAGTTCGTCCACATCGTCCAATTCCTCCACTTCCTCCAGTTCCTCCAATTCCTCCACTTCCTCCACTTTGTAAATTTTGTCCACTTCGTCAACTTCGTCCACTTCCTCCACTTCCTCCACTTCGTCCACTTCCTCCACTTCCTCCACTTCCTCCACTTCCTCCACTTCCTTCACCTCGTCCACTTCCTCCACGTCGTCCACTTCGTCCGCTTCGTTCACTTCGTCAACTTGAACCACTTCGTTTGCGTCCACCACTTCCTCCACTTCCTCTACTTCGTCCACTTCGTCCACTTCCTCTACTTCGTCCCCTTCGTCCTCTTCGTCCACTTCCTCCACTTCCTCCACTTCCTCCACTTCCTCCACTTCCTCTACTTCCTCCACTTCCTCCACTTCCTCCAGTTCCTCCACTTCCTCTACTTCCTCCACTTCCTCCACTTTGTCCACTTCGCCAAGTTCGCAGACTTCGTCCATTTCGTCAACTTCGTCAACTTCCTCCACTTCGACAACTTCGTCAACTTCGTCCACATCGTCCACTTCCTCCACTTCCTCCACTTCCTCCACTTCCTCCACTTCTTTCACTTCCTCCACTTCTTCCACTTCGTCCACTTCCTCCACTTCTTCCACTTCCTCCACTTCCTCCACTTCCTCTACTTCCTCCACTTCCTCTACTTCCTGCACTTTGTGCACTGCCTCTACTTCCTCGACTTCGTCCACTTCGACCACTTCGATCACTTCGTCCACTTCCTCCACTTCCTCCACTTCCTCCACTTCCTCCACTTCCTCCACTTCCTCCACTTCCTCTACCTCATCCATTTTATCCACTTCCTCCACTTTCTCTACTTCGTCCACTTCGTCTACATCGTCCACTTCCTCGAATTCCTCCACTTCCTCGAATTCCTCCACTTGCTCCACTTCGTCCCTTTCATCAACTTCGTCCACTTTGTCCACTACGTCAACTTCGTCATTTCTTCCACTTCCTTAACATCGTCCACTTCCTCCACTTCCTCCACTTCGTCCACGTCGTCCACTTCCTCGACTTCCTCCACTTCTTGCACTTCCTCAAATTCGTCCACATCGTCAACTTCGTCCACTTCATCCACTTCTTCTACCACTTCTTCCACTTCTTCAACTTCGTCCACTTCGTCCACTTCATCCACTTCCTCCACTTCCTCCACTTCATCAACTTCCTCCACTTCGTCAACTTCGTCCACTTCCTCCACTTCGTCGACCTCCGCCACTTCCGCCACTTCCTCCACTTCCTCCACTTCCTCCACTTCCTCCACTCCTCCACTTCCTCCACTTCCTCGACTTCCTCCACTTCGTCCACTTCCTCCACTTCCTCGACTTCGTCCACTTCGTCCACCTCGTCCACTTCATCCAGTTCGTCAACTCCGACCACTTCCATCACTTCCTCCACTTCCTCCACTTCCTCCACTTCCTCTATTTCCTCGACTTCCACCACTTCGTCCACTTCCTCCACTTCGTCCACTTAGTCCACTTCCTCTACTTCGTCCACTTCGTCCACTTCGTCAACTTCCTCCACTCCGTCCACTTCCTCCACTTCTTCTACTTCATCCACTTCCTCCACTTCCTCCACTTCCTCTACTTGCTCCACTTCCTCCAATTCGTCCACTTCTTCTTCCAGTTCGTCCACATCGTCCAATTCCTCCACTTCCTCTAGTTCCTCCAATTCCTGCACTTCCTCCACTTTGTAAATTTCGTCCACTTCGTCAACTTCGTCCACTTCCTCCACTTCCTCCACTTCCTTCACCTCGTCCACTTCCTCCACGTCGTCCACTTCGTCCGCTTCGTTCACTTCGTCAACTTGAACCACTTCGTTTGCTTCCACCACTTCCTCCACTTCCTCTACTTCGTCCACTTCGTCCACTTCGTCCACTTCCTCTACTTCGTCCCCTTCGTCCTCTTCGTCCACTTCCTCCACTTCCTCCACTTCCTCCAATTCCTCCACTTCCTCTACTTCCTCCACTTCCTCTACTTCCTCCACTTCCTCCACTTCCTCCACTTCCTCTACTTCCTCCACTTCCTCCACTTTGTCCACTTCGCCAAGTTCGCAAACTTCGTCCATTTCGTCAACTTCGTCAACTTCGTCCACATCGTCCACTTCCTCCACATCGTCCACTTCCTCCACTTCCTCCACTTCCTCCACTTCCTCCACTTCCTTCACTTCCTCCACTTCTTCCACTTCCTCCACTTCCTCCACTTCTTCCACTTCCTCCACTTCCTCCACTTCCTCTACTTCCTCCACTTCCTCCACTTCCTCCACTTCCTCCACTTCCTCCACTTCCTCCACTTCCTCCACTTCCTCCACTTCCTCCACTTCCTCCACTTCCTCCACTTCCTCCACTTCCTCCACTTCCTCCACTTCCTCAGTTTCCTTTAATTCCTCCACTTCGTCCAATTCCTCTACTTCCTCCACTTCCTCCACTTCCTCCACTTCGTCAACTTCGTCAACTTCGTCCACTTCATCAACTTCTTCCACTTCATTAACTTCCTCCACTTCCTCCACCTCCTCCACTTCCTTCACTTCCTACACTCTGTGCACTGCCTCTACTTCCTCGACTTCGTCCACTTCGTCCACTTCGTACACTTCGTCCACTTTGTCCACTTCGACCACTTCTTCCACTTCCTCCACTTCCTCCACTTCTTCCACTTCCTCTACTTCATCCACTATATCCACTTCCTCCAGTTCCTCTACTTCGTCCACTTCGTCCACATCGTCAACTTCTTCAAATTCCTCCACTTTCTCCAATTCCTCCACTTCCTCCAATTCCTCCCCTTGCTCCACTTCGTCCAGATCGTCCACTTCGTTCACTTCCACCACTTCGTCCACTTCGTCGACTTCCACCACTTCCTCCACTTCCTCCACTTCCTCCACTCCTCCACTTCCTCCACTTCCTCGACTTCCTCCACTTCATCCACTTCCTCCATTTCCTCTACTTCCTCTACTTCGTCCACTTCATCCACTTCGTCCACTTCGTCTCCTTCGTCCACGTCGTCCACTTCCTCCACTTCCACCACTTCCTCCACTTCCACCACTTCTACCACTTCCTCCACTTCCTCCACTTCCTCCACTTCCTGCACTTCGTCGACTTCGTCCACTTCCACCACTTCCTCCACTTCCACCACTTCCTCCACTTCCACCACTTCTACCACTTCCTCCACTTCCTCCACTTCCTGCGCTTCGTCGACTTCGTCCACTTCCACCACTTCCTCCACTTCCACCACTTCCTCCACTTCGTCCACTTCCTCCACTTCCTCCACTTCCTCTACTTCATCCATTTATTCCACTTCCTCCACTTTCTCTACTTCGTCCACTTCGTCTACATCGTCCACTTCCTCAAATTCATCCACTTCCTCGAATTTCTCCACTTGCTTCACTTCGTCCATTTCATCAACTTCGTCCACTTTGTCCACTATGTCAACTTCGTCCACTTCTTCCACTTCGTTAACTTCGTCCACTTCCTCCACTTCCTCCACTTCGTCCACGTCGTCCACTTCCTCCACTTCCTCCACTTCCTCTACTTCCTCCACTTCCTGCACTTCGTCAAATTCGTCCACATCGTCAACTTCGTCCACTTCATCGACTTCCTCCACTTCCTCCACTTCATAAACTTCCTCCACTTCGTCAACTTCGTCCACTTCGGCCACTTCCTCCACTTCCTCCACTTCCTCCACTTCCTCCACTCCTCTACTTCCTCGACTTCCTCCACTTCCTCCACTTCATCCACTTCATCTACTTCCTCCACTTCCTCCACTTCCTCCACTTCGTCCACTTCGTCCACTTCGTCCACTTCGTCCACTTCGTCCACTTCGTCCACTTCGTCCACTTCGTCCACTTCGTCCACTTCGTCCACTTCGTCCACTTCGTCCACTTCGTCCACTTCGTCCACTTCGTCCACTTCGTCCACTTCGTCCACTTCGTCCACTTCGTCCACTTCGTCAACTCCGTCCACTTCGTCCACTTCCATCACTTCCTCCACTTCCTCCCCTTCCTCTACTTCCTCTACTTCCTCTACTTCCTCCACTTCGTCCACGTCCTCCACTTCGTCCACTTCGTCCACTTCCTCCACTTCGTCCACTTCGTCCACTTCGTCAAGTTCGTCAACTTCGTCCACTTCGTCCACTTCATCAAGTTCGTCAACTTCCTCAACTTCGTCCACTTCGTCAACTTCGCCCACGTCGTCCACTTCGTCAACTTCCTCCACTCCGTCCACTTCCTCCACTTCTTGTACTTCATCCACTTCCTCCACTTCCTCTACTTCCTCCACTTCCTCCAATTCGTCCACTTCTTCTTCTAGTTCGTCCACATCGTCCAATTCCTCCACTTCCTTCACTTCCTCCAATTCCTCCACTTCCACCACTTCGTAAATTTCGTCCACTTCGTCAACTTCGTCCACTTCGTCCACTTTCTCCACGTCCTCCACTTCGTCCACTTCGTCCACTTCCTCCACTTCCTTCACCTCGTCCACTTCGTCCACGTCGTCCACTTCGTCCGCTTCGTCCACTTCGTCAACTTGAACCACTTCCTTTGCTTCCACCACTTCCTCCACTTCCTCTACTTCGTCCACTTCGTCCACTTCCTCTACTTCGTCCCCTTCGTCCACTTCGTCCACTTCCTCCACTTCCTCCACTTCCTCCACTTCCTCCACTTCCTCTACTTCCTCCACTTCCTCCATTTCCTCCACTTCCTCTACTTCCTCCACTTCGTCCACTTTGTCCACTTCGTCAAGTTCGTCAACTTCGCAAACTTCGTCCATTTCGTCAACTTCATCCACTTCCTCCACTTCCTCCACTTCGTCCACATCGTCCACATCATCCACTTCCTCCACTTCCTCCACTTTCTCCATTTCCTCCACTTCCTCTACTTCCTCCACTTCGTCCACTTTGTCCACTTCGTCAAGTTCGTCAACTTCCCAAACTTCGTCCATTTCGTCAACTTCGTCAACTTCCTCCACTTCGTCAACTTCTTCAACTTCGTCCACATCGTCCACATCATCCACTTCCTCCACTTCCTCCACTTCCTCCACTTCTTCCACTTCCTCCACCTCCTCGACTTCTTCCACTTCCTCCACTTCCTCCACTTCCTCTACTTCCTCCACTTCGCCAACTTCCTCCACTTCCTCGACTTCCTCCACTTCCTCCTCTTCCTCAGTTTCCTTTAATTCCTCCACTTCCTCCACTTCGTCCACTTCGTCCACTTGGTCCACTTCCTCCACTTCCTCCACTTCCTCCACTTCCTTCACCTCGTCCACTTCCTCCACGTCGTCCACTTCGTCCGCTTCGTTGACTTCGTCAACTTGAACCACTTCGTTTGCGTCCACCACTTCCTCCACTTCCTCTACTTCGTCCACTTCCTCTACTTCGTCCCCTTCGTCCTCTTCGTCCACTTCCTCCACTTCCTCCACTTCCTCCACTTCCTCCACTTCCTCCACTTCCTCTACTTCCTCCACTTCCTCCACTTCCTCCACTTCCTCCACTTCCTCTACTTCCTCCACTTCCTCCACTTTGTCCACTTCGCCAAGTTCGCAAACTTCGTCCATTTCGTCAACTTCGTCAACTTCCTCCACTTCGTCAACTTCGTCAACTTCGTCCACATCGTCCACTTCCTCCACTTCCTCCACTTCCTCCACTTCCTCCACTTCCTCCACTTCTTTCACTTCCTCCACTTCTTCCACTTCCTCCACTTCCTCCACTTCTTCCACTTCCTCCACTTCCTCCACTTCCTCTACTTCCTCCACTTCCTCAACTTCCTGCACTTTGTGCACTGCCTCTACTTCCTCGACTTCGTCCACTTCGACCACTTCGATCACTTCGTCCACTTCCTCCACTTCCTCCACTTCCTCCACTTCCTCCACTTCCTCCACTTCCTCCACTTCCTCTACCTCATCCATTTTATCCACTTCCTCCACTTTCTCTACTTCGTCCACTTCGTCTACATCGTCCACTTCCTCAAATTCCTCCACTTCCTCGAATTCCTCCACTTGCTCCACTTCGTCCCTTTCATCAACTTCGTCCACTTTGTCCACTACGTCAACTTCGTCATTTCTTCCACTTCGTTAACATCGTCCACTTCCTCCACTTCCTCCACTTCGTCCACGTCGTCCACTTCCTCCACTTCCTCCACTTCCTGCACTTCCTCAAATTCGTCCACATCGTCAACTTCGTCCACTTCATCCCCTTCTTCTACCACTTCTTCCACTTCTTCAACTTCGTCCACTTCATCCACTTCCTCCACTTCCTCCACTTCATCAACTTCCTCCACTTCGTCAACTTCGTCCACTTCCTCCACTTCGTCGACCTCCGCCACTTCCGCCACTTCCTCCACTTCCTCCACTTCTTCCACTTCCTCCACTTCCTCCACTCCTCCACTTCCTCCACTTCCTCGACTTCCTCCACTTCGTCCACTTCCTCCACTTCCTCGACTTCGTCCACTTCGTCCACCTCGTCCACTTCATCCACTTCGTCAACTCCGACCACTTCCATCACTTCCTCCACTTCCTCCACTTCCTCCACTTCCTCTACTTCCTCGACTTCCACCACTTCGTCCACTTCCTCCACATCGTCCACTTAGTCCACTTCCTCTACTTCGTCCACTTCGTCCACTTCGTCCACTTCGTCCACTTCATCCACTTCCTCCACTTCGTCCACTTCGTCAAGTTCGTCAAGTTCGTCCACTTCGTCCACTTCGTCAAGTTCGTCAACTTCCTCAACTTCGTCCACTTCGTCCACTTCGTCAACTTCGCCCACGTCGTCCACTTCGTGAACTTCCTCCACTTCGTCCACTTCCTCCACTTCTTCTACTTCATCCACTTCCTCCACTTCCTCCACTTCCTCTACTTGCTCCACTTCCTCCAATTCGTCCACTTCTTCTTCCAGTTCGTCCACATCGTCCAATTCCTCCACTTCCTCTAGTTCCTCCAATTCCTGCATTTCCTCCACTTTGTAAATTTCGTCCACTTCGTCAACTTCGTCCACTTCCTCCACTTCCTCCACTTCCTTCACCTCGTCCACTTCCTCCACGTCGTCCACTTCGTCCGCTTCGTTCACTTCGTCAACTTGAACCACTTCGTTTGCTTCCACCACTTCCTCCACTTCCTCTACTTCGTCCACTTCGTCCACTTCCTCTACTTCGTCCCCTTCGTCCTCTTCGTCCACTTCGTCCACTTCCTCCACTTCCTCCACTTCCTCCACTTCCTCTACTTCCTCCACTTCCTCTACATCCTCCACTTCCTCCACTTCCTCCACTTCCTCTACTTCCTCCACTTCCTCCACTTTGTCCACTTCGCCAAGTTCGCAAACTTCGTCCATTTCGTCAACTTCGTCAACTTCGTCCACATCGTCCACTTCCTCCACTTCCTCCACTTCCTCCACTTCCTCAGTTTCCTTTAATTCCTCCACTTCGTCCAATTCCTCTACTTCCTCCACTTCCTCCACTTCGTCAACTTCGTCAACTTCGTCCACTTCATCAACTTCTTCCACTTCATTAACTTCCTCCACTTCCTCCACCTCCTCCACTTCCTTAACTTCCTACACTCTGTGCACTGCCTCTACTTCCTCGACTTCGTCCACTTCGTCCACTTCGTCCACTTCGTACACTTCGTCCACTTTGTCCACTTCGACCACTTCTTCCACTTCCTCCACTTCCTCCACTTCTTCCACTTCCTCTACTTCATCCACTATATCCACTTCCTCCACTTCCTCTACTTCGTCCAGTTCGTCCACATCGTCAACTTCTTCAAATTCCTCCACTTTCTCCAATTCCTCCACTTCCTCCAATTCCTCCACTTGCTCCACTTCGTCCATTTCGTCAACTTCGTCCACTACGTCAACTTCGTCCACTTCTTCCACTTCATTAACTTCGTCCACGTCGTCCACTTCGTCAAATTCGTCCAGATCGTCCACTTCGTCCACTTCGTCCACTTCGTCCACTTCGTCAACTCCGTCCACTTCGTCCACTTCCATCACTTCCTCCACTTCCTCCACTTCCTCTACTTCCTCTACTTCCTCTACTTCCTCTACTTCCTCCACTTCGTCCACGTCCTCCACTTCGTCCACTTCGTCCACTACGTCAACTTCGTCCACTTCTTCCACTTCATTAACTTCGTCCACGTCGTCCACTTCGTCAAATTCGTCCAGATCGTCCACTTCGTTCACTTCCACCACTTCGTCCACTTCGTCGACTTCCACCACTACCTCCACTTCCTCCACTTCCTCCACTCCTCCACTTCCTCCACTCCTCCACTTCCTCCACTTCCTCGACTTCCTCCACTTCGTCCACTTCCTCCATTTCCTCTACTTCCTCTACTTCGTCCACTTCGTCCACTTCGTCCACTTCGTCTCCTTCGTCCACGTCGTCCACTTCCTCCACTTCCACCACTTCCTCCACTTCCACCACTTCTACCACTTCCTCCACTTCCTCCACTTCCTCCACTTCCTGCGCTTCGTCGACTTCGTCCACTTCCACCACTTCCTCCACTTCCACCACTTCCTCCACTTCCACCACTTCTACCACTTCCTCCACTTCCTCCACTTCCTCCACTTCCTGCGCTTCGTCGACTTCGTCCACTTCCACCACTTCCTCCACTTCCACCACTTCCTCCACTTCGTCCACTTCCTCCACTTCCTCCACTTCCTCTACTTCATCCATTTATTCCACTTCCTCCACTTTCTCTACTTCGTCCACTTCGTCTACATCGTCCACTTCCTCAAATTCATCCACTTCCTCGAATTCCTCCACTTGCTTCACTTCGTCCATTTCATCAACTTCGTCCACTTTGTCCACTATCTCAACTTCGTCCACTTCTTCCACTTCGTTAACTTCGTCCACTTCCTCCACTTCCTCCACTTCGTCCACGTCGTCCACTTCCTCCACGTCCTCCACTTCCTCTACTTCCTCCACTTCCTGCACTTCGTCAAATTCGTCCACATCGTCAACTTCGTCCACTTCATCGACTTCCTCCACTTCCTCCACTTCATAAACTTCCTCCACTTCGTCAACTTCGTCCACTTCGGCCACTTCCTCCACTTCCTCCACTTCCTCCACTTCCTCCACTCCTCCACTTCCTCGACTTCCTCCACTTCATCCACTTCATCTACTTCCTCCACTTCCTCCACTTCCTCCACTTCCTCCACTTCCTCCACTTCCTCCACTTCCTCCACTTCGTCCACTTCGTCCACTTCGTCCACTTCGTCCACTTCGTCCACTTCGTCCACTTCGTCCACTTCGTCCACTTCGTCCACTTCGTCCACTTCGTCCACTTCGTCCACTTCGTCCACTTCGTCCACTTCGTCAACTCCGTCCACTTCGTCCACTTCCATCACTTCCTCCACTTCCTCCACTTCCTCTACTTCCTCTACTTCCTCTACTTCCTCCACTTCGTCCACGTCCTCCACTTCGTCCACTTCGTCCACTTCGTCCACTTCGTCAAGTTCGTCAACTTCGTCCACTTCGTCCACTTCATCAAGTTCGTCAACTTCCTCAACTTCGTCCACTTCATCAACTTCGCCCACGTCGTCCACTTCGTCAACTTCCTCCACTCCGTCCACTTCCTCCACTTCTTGTACTTCATCCACTTCCTCCACTTCCTCTACTTCCTCCACTTCCTCCAATTCGTCCACTTCTTCTTCTAGTTCGTCCACATCGTCCAATTCCTCCACTTCCTTCACTTCCTCCAATTCCTCCACTTCCACCACTTCGTAAATTTCGTCCACTTCGTCAACTTCGTCCACTTCGTCCACTTCCTCCACGTCCTCCACTTCGTCCACTTCCTCCACTTCCTCCACTTCCTTCACCTCGTCCACTTCGTCCACGTCGTCCACTTCGTCCGCTTCGTCCACTTCGTCAACTTGAACCACTTCCTTTGCTTCCACCACTTCCTCCACTTCCTCTACTTCGTCCACTTCGTCCACTTCCTCTACTTCGTCCCCTTCGTCCACTTCGTCCACTTCGTCCACTTCGTCCATTTCCTCCACTTCCTCCACTTCCTCCACTTCCTCTACTTCCTCCACTTCCTCCATTTCCTCCACTTCCTCTACTTCGTCCACTTCGTCCACTTCGTCCACTTCGTCCACTTCGTCAACTCCGTCCACTTCGTCCACTTCCATCACTTCCTCCACTTCCTCCACTTCCTCTACTTCCTCTACTTCCTCTACTTCCTCCACTTCGTCCACGTCCTCCACTTCGTCCACTTCGTCTACTTCGTCCACTTCGTCCACTTCGTCCACTTCGTCAAGTTCGTCAACTTCGTCCACTTCGTCCACTTCATCAAGTTCGTCAACTTCCTCAACTTCGTCCACTTCATCAACTTCGCCCACGTCGTCCACTTCGTCAACTTCCTCCACTCCGTCCACTTCCTCCACTTCTTGTACTTCATGCACTTCCTCCACTTCCTCTACTTCCTCCACTTCCTCCAATTCGTCCACTTCTTCTTCTAGTTCGTCCACATCGTCCAATTCCTCCACTTCCTTCACTTCCTCCAATTCCTCCACTTCCACCACTTCGTAAATTTCGTCCACTTCGTCAACTTCGTCCACTTCGTCCACTTCCTCCACGTCCTCCACTTCGTCCACTTCCTCCACTTCCTCCACTTCCTTCACCTCGTCCACTTCGTCCACGTCGTCCACTTCGTCCGCTTCGTCCACTTCGTCAACTTGAACCACTTCCTTTGCTTCCACCACTTCCTCCACTTCCTCTACTTCGTCCACTTCGTCCACTTCCTCTACTTCGTCCCCTTCGTCCACTTCGTCCACTTCGTCCATTTCCTCCACTTCCTCCACTTCCTCCACTTCCTCTACTTCCTCCACTTCCTCCATTTCCTCCACTTCCTCCACTTCCTCCACTTCCTCCATTTCCTCCACTTCCTCTACTTCCTCCACTTCGTCCACTTTGTCCACTTCGTCAAGTTCGTCAACTTCGCAAACTTCGTCCATTTCGTCAACTTCGTCCACTTCGTCCACTTCCTCCACTTCGTCCACATCGTCCACATCATCCACTTCCTCCACTTCCTCCACTTTCTCCATTTCCTCCACTTCCTCTACTTCCTCCACTTTGTCCACTTCGTCAAGTTCGTCAACTTCCCAAACTTCGTCCATTTCGTCAACTTCGTCAACTTCCTCCACTTCGTCAACTTCTTCAACTTCGTCCACATCGTCCACATCATCCACTTCCTCCACTTCCTCCACTTCCTCCACTTCGCCAACTTCCTCCACTTCCTCGACTTCCTCCACTTCCTTCTCTTCTTCAGTTTCCTTTAATTCCTCCACTTCGTCCACTTCGTTCAGTTCCTCTACTTCCTCCACTTCCTCCACTTCGTCAAGTTTGTTAAGTTCGTCAACTTCGTCAACTTTGTCCACTTCATCCACTTCCTCCACTTCGTCCACTTCCTCCACTTCGTCCACTTCGTCGACTTCCGCCACTTCCTCCACTCCCTCCACTTCCTCCACTTCCTCCACTTCCTCCACTTCCTCCACTTCCTCCACTTCTTCCACTTCGTCCACTTCCTCAACTCCGTCCAACTCATCCACTTCCACCACTTCCACCACTTCCTCCACTTCCTCCACTTCCTACACTTCCTCCACTCCTCCACTTCCTCCACTTCGTCAAGTTTGTTAAGTTCGTCAACTTCGTCAACTTTGTCCACTTCATGCACTTCCTCCACTTCGTCCACTTCCTCCACTTCGTCCACTTCGTCGACTTCCGCCACTTCCTCCACTCCCTCCACTTCCTCCACTTCCTCCACTTCCTCCACTTCCTCCACTTCCTCCACTTCCTCCACTTCCTCCACTTCTTCCACTTCGTCCACTTCCTCAACTCCGTCCAACTCATCCACTTCCACCACTTCCACCACTTCCTACACTTCCTCCACTTCCTCCACTTCGTCCACTTCGTCAAATTCGTCCACTTTGTCCAGTTCTTTTTCCACTTCCTCCACTTCTTCCACTTCCTCCACTTCGTCCACTTCCGCCACTTCCTCCACTTCCTGGACTTCCTCCACTTCGTCCACTTCTTCCACTTCGTCCACTTCGTCAACTCCGTCCACCTCATCCACTTCCACCACTTCCACCACTTCCTCCACTTCCTCCACTTCCTCCACTTCCTCCACTTCCTCCACTTCCTCCACTTCCTGTACTTCCTCCACTTCCTCCACTTCGACCACTTCGTCCACTTCGTCAACTCCGTCCACTTCGTCCACATCCACCACTTTCTCCACTTCCTCCACTTCCTGCCCTTCGTCCACTTCCTCCACTTCCTCCACTTCCTCCACCTCCTCCACTTCCTCCACTTCCTCCACCTCCTCCACTTCCTCCACTTCCTCCACTTTCTCCATTTCCTCTACTTCCTCTACTTCCTCTACTTCCTCCATTTCGTCCACTTCGTCCACTTCGTCAAGTTCGTGAATTTCGTCCACTTCGTCAAGTTCGTCAACTTCCTCAACTTCGTCCACTTCGTCAACTTCGTCAACTTCGTCGACTTCGTCAACTTCTCCAACTTCGTCCACTTCGTCAACTTCGTCAACTTCGTGAACTTCGTCAACTTCGTGAGCTTCGTCAACTTCCTCCACTGCGTCCACTTCGTTAACTTCGTCCACTTCGTCCACTTCGTCCACTTCGACGACTTCCACCACTTCCTCCATTCCTCCACTTCCTCCACTTCCTCCACTTCCGCAACTGCTCCACTTCCTCCACTTCGTCCACTTCCTCCACTTCCTCTACTTCCTCCACTTCCTCCACTTCCTCCACTTCCTCCACTTCCTCCACTTCGTCCACTTCGTCCACTTTGTCCACTTCGTCCACTTCCTCCACTTCGTCCACTTCGTCCGCTTCGTCCACTTCGTCCACTTCGTCCACTTCGTCCACTTCGTCCACTTCGTCCACTTCGTCAACTTCGTCCACTTCGTCAAGTTCGTCAACTTCGTCCACTTCGTCAAGTTCGTCAACTTCGTCAACTTCGTCCACTTCGTCAACTTCGTCAACTTCGTCAACTTCGTCCACCTCGTCAACTTCGTCCACTTCCTCCACTTCGTCCACATTGTCATCTTCGTCCACTTCGTCCACTTCCTCCACTTCCTCCACTTCCTCCACTTCCTGCACTTTGTGCACTGCCTCTACTTCCTCGACTTCGTCCACTTCGACCACTTCGTCCACATTGTCAAATTCCACCACTTCCTCCAATTCCTCCACTTGCTCCACTTCGTCCACTTCGTCCACTACGTCAACTTCGTCCACTTCTTCCACTTCGTTAACTTCATCCACTTCCTCCACTTCGTCCACGTCGTCCACTTCCTCCACTTCCTGCAGTTCGTCAAATTCGTCCACATCGTCAACTTCGTCCACTTCATCCACTTCCTCTTCCACTTCTTCCACTTCTTCAACTTCGTTCACTTCGTCCACTTCATCCAGTTCCTCCACTTCCTCCACTTCATCAACTTCCTCCACTTTGTCAACTTCGTCCACTTCCTCCACTTCCTCCACTTCGTCCACTTCGTCGACTTCGTCGACTTCCGCCACTTCCTCCACTTCCTCCACTTCATCCACTTCGTCCACTTCCTCCACTCCCTCGACTTCGTCCACTTCGTCCACTTCTTCCACTTCGTCCACTTCGTCCACTTCGTCCACTTCGTCAACTCCGTCCACCTCATCCACTTCCACCACTTCCACCACTTCCTCCACTTCCTCCACTTCCTACACTTCCTCCACTCCTCCACTTCCTACACTTCCTCCACTTCCTCCACTTCGTCCACTGCCTCCACTTCCTCCACTTCGTCCACTTCCTCCACTTCCTCCACTTCCTCCACTTCCTCCACTTCGTCCACTTCTTCCACTTCGTCCACTTCGTCAACTCCGTCCACCTCATCCACTTCCACCACTTCCACCACTTCCACCACTTCCTCCACTTCCTCCACTTCCTCCACTTCCTCCACTTCCTCCACTTCCTCCACTTTCTACTTCCTCCACTTCCTCCACTTCGACCACTTCGTCCACTTCGTCAACTCCGTCCACTTCGTCCACATCCACCACTTTCTCCACTTCCTCCACTTCCTGCCCTTCGTCCACTTCCTCCACTTCCTCCACTTCCTCCACTTCCTCCACTTCCTCCACCTCCTCCACTCCCTCCACTTCCTCCACTTTCTCCATTTCCTCTACTTCCTCTACTTCCTCCATTTCGTCCACTTCGTCCACTTCGTCAAGTTCGTGAACTTCGTCCACTTCGTCAAGTTCGTCAACTTCCTCAACTTCGTCCACTTCGTCAACTTCCTCAACTTCGTCGACTTCGTCAACTTCGTCAACTTCGTGAACTTCGTCAACTTCGTGAACTTCGTCAACTTCCTCCACTTCGTCCACTTCGTTCACTTCGTCCACTTCGTCAATTTCGTCAACTTCGTCCACTTCGTCCACTTCGTCGACTTCCACCACTTCCTCCATTCCTCCACTTCCTCCACTTCCTCAACTGCTCCACTTCGTCCACTTCCTCCACTTCGTCCACTTCCTCCACTTCGTCCACTTCCTCCACTTCCTCCACTTCGTCTACTTCGTCAAGTTCGTCAAATTCGTCCACTTCGTCAAGTTCGTCAACTTCGTCAACTTCGTCCACTTCGTCAACTTCGTCCACCTCGTCAACTTCGTCCACTTCGTCCACATTGTCATCTTCGTCCACTTCGTCCACTTCCTCCACTTCCTCGACTTCCTCCACTTCCTTCACTTTGTGCACTACCTCTACTTCCTCGACTTCGTCCACTTCGTCCACATTGTCAAATTCCACCACTTCCTCCAATTCCTCCACTTGCTCCAGTTCGTCCACTACGTCAACTTCGTCCACTTCTTCCACTTCGTTAACTTCATCCACTTCCTCCACTTCGTCCACGTCGTCCACTTCCTCCACTTCCTACACTTCGTCAAATTCGTCCACATCGTCAACTTCGTCCACTTCATCCACTTCCTCTTCCACTTCTTGCACTTCTTCAACTTCGTTCACTTCGTCCACTTCATCCACTTCCTCCACTTCCTCCACTTCATCAACTTCCTCCACTTCGTCAACTTCGTCCACATCCTCCACTTCGTCCACTTCGTTGACTTCCGCCACTTCCGCCACTTCCTCCACTTCCTCCACTTCCTCCACTTCCTCCACTTCCTCCACTTCGTCAACTCCGTCCACCTCATCCACTTCCACCACTTCCTCCACTTCCTCCACTTCCTACACTTCCTCCACTCCTCCACTTCCTCCACTTCCTCCACTTCGTCCACTGCCTCCACTTCCTAGACTTCCTCCACTTCGTCCACCTCGTCCACTTCCTCCACTTCCTGCACTTCGTCAAATTCGTCCACATCGTCAACTTCGTCCACTTCATCCACTTCCTCTTCCACTTCTTCCACTTCTTCACCTTCGTCCACTTCATCCAGTTCCTCCACTTCCTCCACTTCATCAACTTCCTCCACTTCGTCAACTTCGTCCACTTCGTCCACTTCCTCCACTTCGTCCACTTCGTCGACTTCCTCCACTTCCTCCACTTCCTCCACTTCCTCCACTTCCTCCACTTCCTCCACTTCCTCCACTTCCTCCACTTCCTCCACTTCCTCCACTTCTTCCACTTCGTCCACTTCGTCAACTCCGTCCACCTCATCCACTTCCACCACTTCCACCACTTCCACCACTTCCTCCACTTCGTCCACTTCCTCTACTTCATCCCCTTCGTCCACTTCGACCACTTCGTCAACTTCGTCCACTTCGTCAACTCCGTCCACTTCGTCCACTTCCACCACTTTCTCCACTTCCTCCACTTCCTGCCCTTCGTCCACTTCCTCCACTTCATCCACCTCCTCCACTTCCTCCACTTCCTCCACCTCCTCCACTTGCTCCACTTCCTCCACCTCCTCCACTTGCTCCACTTCCTCTACTTCCTCTACTTCCTCTATTTCCTCCACTTCGTCCATTTCGTCCACTTCGTCCACTTCGTCCACTTCGTCAAGTTCGTCAACTTCGTCCACTTCGTCAAGTTCGTCAACTTCGTCACCTTCCTCAACTTCGTCCACTTCCTCCACTTCGTCGAGTTCCACCACTTCCTCCATTCCTCCACTTCGTCCACTTCCTCAACTGCTCCACTTCCTCCACTTCCTCCACTTCGTCCACTTCCTCCACTTCCTCTACTTCCTCCACTTCCTCCACTTCCTCCATTCCTCCACTTCGTCCACTTCCTCAACTGCTCCACTTCCTCCACTTCCTCCACTTCGTCCACTTCCTCCACTTCCTCTACTTCCTCCACTTCCTCCACTTCCTCCACTTCGTCCACTTCGTCAACTTCGTCCACTTCGTCAACTTCGTCAACTTCGTCCACTTCCTCCACTTCCTCCACTTCCTTCACTTCGTCCACTTCGTCATCTTCGTCCATTTCGTCCACTTCCTCAACTTCCTCCACTTCCTCCACTTCCTCCACTTCCTCCACTTCCTCCACTTCCTCTACTTCCTCCACTTCCTCCACTTCGACCACTTCGTCCACTTCGTCCACTTCGTTCACATCCACCACTTCGTCCACTTCCACCACTTCCTGCCCTTCGTCCACTTGCTGCCCTTCGTCCACTTCCTCCACCTCCTCCACTTCCTCCACCTCCTCCACCTCCTCCACTTCCTCCACCTCCTCCACTTCCTCCATTTCCTCTACTTTCTCCATTTCCTCTACTTCCTCTACTTCCTCTACTTCCTCTACTTCCTCCATTTCGTCCACTTCGTCCACTTCGTCAAGTTCGTGAACTTCGTCCACTTCGTCAAGTTCGTCAACTTCCTCAACTTCGTCCACTTCGTCAACTTCGTCAACTTCGTCAGATTCGTCAACTTCGTCGACTTCGTCGACTTCGTCAACTTCGTGAACTTCGTCAACTTCCTCCACTTCGTCAACTTCGTCAACTTCGTCCACTTCGTCGACTTCCACCACTTCCTCCATTCCTCCACTTCCTCAACTACTCCACTTCGTCCACTTCGTCCACTTCGTCGACTTCCTCCACTTCCTCTACTTCCTCCACTTCCTCCACTTCCTCCACTTCCTCCACTTCCTCCACTTCGTCCACTTCCTCCACTTCGTCCACTTCCTCCACTTCGTCCACTTCGTCCACTTCGTCCGCTTCGTCCACTTCGTCCACTTCGTCCTCTTCGTCCACTTCGTCAACTTCGTCCACTTCGTCAACTTCGTCAACTTCGTCCACTTCCTCCACTTCCTCCACTTCCTCGACTTCCTCCACTTCCTGCACTTTGTGCACTGCCTCTACTTCCTCGACTTCGTCCACTTCGACCACTTCGTCCACATTGTCAAATTCCACCACTTCCTCCAATTCCTCCACTTGCTCCAGTTCGTCCACTACGTCAACTTCGTCCACTTCTTCCACTTCGTTAACTTCATCCACTTCCTCCACTTCGTCCACGTCGTCCACTTCCTCCACTTCCTGCACTTCGTCAAATTCGTCCACATCGTCAACTTCGTCCACTTCATCCACTTCCTCTTCCACATCTTGCACTTCTTCAACTTCGTTCACTTCGTCCACTTCATCCAGTTCCTCCACTTCCTCCACTTCATCAACTTCCTCCACTTCGTCCACTTCGTCCACTTCCTCCACTTCGTCCACTTCGTTGACTTCCGCCACTTCCTCCACTTCCTCCACTTCCTCCACTTCCTCCACTTCCTCCACTTCGTCAACTCCGTCCACCTCATCCACTTCCACCACTTCCACCACTTCCTCCACTTCCTCCACTTCCTACACTTCCTCCACTCCTCCACTTCCTCCACTTCCTCCACTTCGTCCACTGCCTCCACTTCCTGGACTTCCTCCACTTCGTCCACCTCGTCCACTTCCTCCACTTCCTGCACTTCGTCAAATTCGTCCACATCGTCAACTTCGTCCACTTCATCCACTTCCTCTTCCACTTCTTCCACTTCTTCACCTTCGTCCACTTCATCCAGTTCCTCCACTTCCTCCACTTCATCAACTTCCTCCACTTCGTCAACTTCGTCCACTTCGTCCACTTCCTCCACTTCGTCCACTTCGTCGACTTCCGCCACTTCCTCCACTTCCTCCACTTCCTCCACTTCCTCCACTTCCTCCACTTCCTCCACTTCCTCCACTTCCTCCACTTCTTCCACTTCCTCCACTTCGTCAACTCCGTCCACCTCATCCACTTCCACCACTTCCACCACTTCCACCACTTCCTCCACTTCCTCCACTTCCTCCACTTCCTCCACTTCCTCCACTTCCTCCACTTCCACCACTTCCACCACTTCCTCCACTCCTCAACTTCCTCCACTTCCTTGACTTCCTCCACTTCGTCCACTGCGTCCACTTCGTCCACTTCCTCTACTTCCTCCCCTTCGTCCACTTCGACCACTTCGTCCACTTCGTCCACGTCATCAACTCCGTCCACTTCGTCCACTTCCACCACTTTCTCCACTTCCTCCACTTCCTGCCCTTCGTCCACTTCCTCCACTTCCTCCACCTCCTCCACTTCCTCCACTTCCTCCACCTCCTCCACTTGCTCCACTTCCTCTACTTCCTCCACTTGCTCCACTTCCTCTACTTCCTCTACTTCCTCTACTTCGTCCACTTCGTCCATTTCGTCCACTTCGTCCACTTCGTCCACTTCGTCCACTTCGTCAAGTTCGTCAACTTCGTCCACTTTGTCAAGTTCGTCAACTTCGTCACCTTCCTCAACTTCGTCCACTTCGTCAACTTCCTCCACTTCGTCCACTTCGTCGACTTCCACCACTTCCTCCAATCCTCCACTTCGTCCACTTCCTCAACTGCTCCACTTCCTCCACTTCCTCCACTTCCTCCACTTCCTCCACTTCCTCTACTTCCTCCACTTCCTCCACTTCGTCCACTTCGTCAACTTCGTCAACTTCGTCCACTTCGTCAACTTCGTCAACTTCGTCCACTTCGTCAGATTCGTCCACTTCCACCACTTCCTCCACTTCGTCCACTTCCTCCACTTCCTCCACTTCGTCCACTTCCTCCACTTCCTCTACTTCCTCCACTTCCTCAACTTCGTCCACTTCATCCACTTCGTCAACTTCGTCAACTTCGTCCACTTCGTCAACTTCGTCAACTTCGTCCACTTCGTCAGATTCGTCCACTTCCACCACTTCCTCCACTTCCTCCACTTCCTCCACTTCCTCCACTTCCTCTACTTCCTCCACTTCCTCCACTTCCTCCACTTCGTCCACTTCGTCCACTTCGTCAAGTTCGTCAACTTCGTCCACTTCGTAAAGTTCGTCAACTTCGTCAACTTCCTCCACTTCCTCCACTTCCTCCACTTCCTTCACTTCGTCCACTTCGTCATCTTCGTCCACTTCGTCCACTTCGTCATCTTCGTCCACTTCGTCCACTTCTTCAATTCCTCCACTTCCTCCACTTCCTCCACTTCCTCCACTTCCTGCACTCCCTCTACTTCCTCGACTTCGTCCACTTAGACCACTTCGTCCACATCGTCCACTTCGTCAAATTCCACCACTTCCTCAAATTCCTCCACTTGCTCCACTTCGTCCACTTCGTCCACTACGTCAACTTCGTCCACTTCTTCCACTTCGTTAACTTCATCCACTTCCTCCACTTCGTCCACGTCGTCCACTTCCTCCACTTCCTGCAGTTCGTCAAATTCGTCCACATCGTCAACTTCGTCCACTTCATCCATTCCTCTTCCACTTCTTCCACTTCTTCAACTTCGTTCACTTCGTCCAATTCATCAACTTCCTCCACTTTGTCAACTTCGTCCATGATAACAGTTGAAAAACTGTTATTTTCATGCTTAAAAGTGATACTAAAAGCAACCTTTAGACTTAGAAACTAGCTTGAAATCATGCATTTTGTTTATATTTTCAGAAATAAGAGAGCTGGACAGGTTTATGCTTGATTTAAGTGTTTTTGTGCAGGTTTTGAGGTGAATTTGGTGAAAGAAGTGAAGAATAAGAGAGAGGACAGTAGAAAAGACAAGAAAGAGTGCAAAAAGGAGAAGTCGAAGGCACCGCTCAGCGGCAAACTACCGCTGAGCGGCACTCAAGAGGTGGCGTTGGAACCGCTGAGGGGCAAATGGCCGCTGAGGGGAAGAAAGAAGACGCGTAACCACCGCTGAGCGGTAAATGGCGCTGAGCGGCACTTTTTGGGCTTGGGCTTTTGTAATCTTTTGTAACTCTAGATTAGTATATAAGGGCTTGCACGTCCTTTAGTTAGAGATCTTTGGCAGAAACGAGGCAAACACTCTCTCTTTCACCCCTTTGAAGGAGGATCTTGGATGCTCAGGCTACCTCTTCACCTTTATTGGGTTTATTCTTTCATACTTTCATTGTTATTCATCTAGGTTCACCATGAATATGGTGAACTAAACCTTGTATGTTTGTTGGGGAATCAATGTAATCTCTTGAAGCTCTCATATATGGATTTGTTGAATACATCTTTGAATTAAGACATATGCTTTCTTTTCATCATTAGTTAGGGTTTTTCCTCTTTGCTCAATGCTTGCATTGTTTAACTCATTCTAATGCATGATTATTGGTTTTGTTGATACGGACACGTACGGGGAAATCTAGATCCGGGGAATTTCTCCCAATATTTTACTGACAACATTATATTGGTTGCCTTAAGCTCCTGCACTCATGAACTAATCATTAGGAATGCTAGGAATTGTATGAACTATTTGATTAGGGAGAAGCCATCTAGAATGGTACATTAGAGAGTGGCATTAACAATGATGATTTGAAAGAGGAATTCCTAAAATATATGAGAGTGGATGAGATGAAATTGACCCCCAACAACATATTCATTCATTTAATCCATTGAAAGTGTTTATCTTATGTCTTTGCCATTGATCAATTCATGCATACATGTTTATTTTCGTCTTGCATATTAAAATTTCAATCATTGTTTTCTTAAGTCTTAGCTAATCAAGAAATCACATAACTAAACTAGGCCGTGAGTCCTTTGGGAAGAACGATACTTGGTCTTACCAAGTTTTATTACTTGAACGATTCGGTCATACTTGCCGATTGTGAAACAAGTTTGTGACATCATATTTTGGTGCTTACAAATTTGTCCATCAAGTTTTTGGCGCCGTTGCCGGGGACTCGTGGTTTAACTGGTTAATTTGTGTGATTATTGATTATCTTTGACTTATTTTTTTTATTTTTAATTTAAATTTCGAATTTTTATTTTATCTTATTTTATTTTTCTGTTTATATTTTTCAGTTTGTATTTTATTTGATTTTATTTTTATTTTTTTTGTTTTCTGTTTTTCTGTTTTCTGTTTTTATTTTCTGTTTTTTATTTTTCGGTTTTTATTTGGTTTTATTTTATCTTTTTAGATTAGATTTTATTTTATTTTATTAGATTTTATCTTTTTATCTTTTTAGGTTAGATTTTATTTTATTCTTATTCTATCTTTTAGGTTAGGTTAGATTTTATTTTATTTTATCTTTTAGATTAGATTTTATTTTTTAGATTAGGTTTTATTTTATTTTATTTGATTCTATCTTCTAAATCTTTTATCTTCTTATATCTTTTCAATCTTTATTTTCTTCTATATCTTTTTGTGCTAACAATTGTTTTTAGGGTTTTGTGCCTAATGTCTGCAGAATGCAATTTGGTCAAGAGTTTAACTATAGGGGCACTCAATTCTACCAAAGTAATCTCAACCAATGGTGGGAACCTCACTCAAGCATGGATCAAAGCCAATTTTGGCAAGCTGTTGGACAATTTGAGAACCAACCACAACAACAATGGCAGCAACAACCCTTTCTATCAGGAAGTTTGGATAGGTTGGAGGACACCCTTCAACGATTTTTGAAAAATTCCGACTCTACTCAGAAAAGCATTGAAGAATCATGTAAAAGAATGGAGATGCAACTTTGTCACATTAGTCAGATATTAAATGATGATGTTAATACTGATGTTAACCTTAAGGAGGAAGGGCAAGTCATTATCACTGAAAGTGACAAGATTCTTGATGAGGAAAAATTAGAGGGAGATGAGGAAAGGGTAGAGAGAAAAGAGAAAGAAGAGTTGAGTGAGAAAGATAAAGATGAAGAAAAAGAAAAAGAATTGGTTGAGAGAGAAGAGAGAAAGAAAATTTGTGTGAAGATAAAGAAGTTGAGGAGAAAAAGAGAAAGGAAGAAAAAAATAAAAGAAGAGAAAAAGAGAAAATTTAGGGAGAGAAAAAGGAAGAAAAAGAAGATGAGAGGAAAGAAGAAGAAATCACATGAAAAATCACATCCTCATCTAAAGAAGAATCATAGGAAGGAAAAGAAATTTAAGTGCTTCATGGAAATCTTCAAGAAATTGGAGATTAAAGTTCCTATGATTGAGACACTGCAACAGGTTCCTGGTTTGATCAAATTTCTGAAGAAGTTCAGTAGGAAGAAGAAGAAAAAGAAGAAGGAACTTGAGCTTTACTGGGTCAAGCTAATGACATTAAAAGAGCGCTTGCTGGGAGGCAACCCAGTGAATTTAAAAACTTTTGATTTGGTTTTGTAATTTTTAATTTGTGAACATTAGTTTTGTAAATATTTTTGTTGGTTAAGCATCTACTGAAGGATGCTAGGTTTGTAACACCTACTGATGGGTGTTGGTGAGAAAATTTTGCACCTACTGATGGGTGCTGGTAAGTTGGAAACACCTACTGATGGGTGCTGGTGGAATTTGGGTCAGGCTCGTGACGTTAAACAAGCGCTACCTGGGAGGCAACCCAGTTGATTGATTGTTTTTGTTTGTTTATTTTAGTTAGGGTTTGCATAAGCATTTTTAACATTGAATTGCAGGGAACCTATGAGGGACATGTAGGGAAGGCACGTAGGTCAAGAAAAGAAGGAGAGGAGCACATCACGACAGTGCCGCTGAGCGGTATTTTACCGCTGAGCGGTACTCTCGCAGACTGGGCTTTAGTTCCCCTTAGCGGGACCCGAGCCCATTAGGGTATTTTTATACCCCAAGCTGCGTTTTAGGGTTTATTTCCAGACTTCTCTCTGCACAAACACTTCCACACACCTTCTCCTAGGTTTTCCACATCTTTTCACTCTTCCCTCTTAAGAAAATCTCTCTTCTATTCACTTTTTCACTAGTGTGCCATCAAAGTTTGGGGTTGGAAGAGAGCATTCTAGTTTGAAGGCATTCTCATATCATCTAGCATCTCCACCCAAGTAAGTAAAATGCATTTTGTTCATTCTAGGGTTCTTGAATTTGAATGTGATTGTCAAAACATGAATGCTTAGGGGTTTTAGTTTCTATGCATGATTTGATGATATATTTGATGTTTGAACCGATTAAACTGCTTGATTATGAACTGGAAAACTGAAAATTGCATTTGGGTGGAGTTAGGACAGTTTAAAAACAAGATTTGCAAAAATCTGCAGATCACCGCTGAGCGGCATTTACCGCTGAGCGGCACTCTGCCAGATTTGCTTTTTCTGGTTTGTTGCGTGTTTGAATGTGGCACTGGTGGCGCTGAGGGGAAATTATGGCCCTCAGCGATGGTTTAGCTTCAAAAGGAGTTTTGTTTTGTGTTTACTAATGATTAACATCATGTTCTGTGGTTTTGGATTTATATTTGAATGCAGGAATGGCATCCTCTTCAGGAAAGAGATTGAAAACCATGGCAACCAAGAGAAAGGAAAAGGAACCAGAGCAGCCCCATAATGGCAGGTTCCTCTCTAGGAAACATGAGAAGCACTTTAGGGTGGTTCAGGACAGGAGACTTCTAATGGAGAGAAAGGTTGGAATGATACCTAACTTTGCTCCTCAATTTGGAGAGCAAGTGTTAGGGAATGATTGGGGGAAGCTAGCCACTTATCCATCACCTGCCAACATAGCTGTGGTGAAAGAATTTTACACCAATGCAAAGAAGATTGGTGATTATCCAGCTGAGAATTATTTGGGCTATGTTAGAGGCCATGTTATCAGGTATGATCCTAACTCCATCAATAACTTTCTGGATACTGTGTGGGCTGGTGAGCAATGCCAGTTTGCTCTTAGCATGGAGGAAGGTGCTGACTTTGAGGATGTTGAGAGAGTATTGTGCATACCTGGAGGACACTTCCAAAGGAATAGATCTGGCTCAGTGGTTAATATTAGGAGGACAGATTTGACTCCTCTTGCAAAGTATTGGATGGCATTTTCTCATGCCAACATTCAGCCATGTTCACATGTGTCAGATATTACTCTCAGCAGGGCACTCTTCATCTACTGTGCTCTCAGAAACTTGAATGTTAATATTGGGCAGGTGATAGCTGATGAGATTAGTGTGTGTGCTAACACCTCAAACAACAAAGCACCACTGGGACATCCTTCTTTGATCACTCACCTTTGCAAGCTAGCTGGGGTGGACACTTCTGTTCCACCATTTGAGAGGCCAAGAAAAGCTATAGATGAGGCCTATTACAGACAGTACTGTGGAGGTGAGGAGGCAGCCCAGCCAGTGCCACCACGCCAGGCTCGTAGAGAGAGAAGGCCAGCACAGAGCAGGACTTCTGCTGATACTCATGAGGCAGAACCATTCCAGATGAGGGACATGTATATGTCTCTTATAGGTGCTCAGTTGCAGTCCATCCACAGAGGGCAGGTGGCCACGGCTGAGATGATAGTGGGGATGTATGATACCCCTCCAGCACACAGGTGGACTATGGATGAATTCCATAATGTGGTAGCTTGGCCAGAAGAACCAGTATATGGAGGAGCTGGAGCAGCTGAAGCTTCAGCCAGAGATATGGAGGAAGATGAAGCAGAGGAGGAGGAAGCATTTGATGAAGATGATGATGAAGAGGAAGAGGAAGATACAGAGAGCTCGGACTGATGAGGAGCTGAGATAGCATTTACTGATGAATGCTATCATATGATTATGCTTTTGTGGTTTAAGTTTTCTGAACTTATTTGTTTTTGTTTTTAGATTAGGGTTTGATGTACTCTATTTGAAACCTGGTTTCTTGTGATGGTTTGCTATTAACTGTGATTGTGTGATAAGTAATGCTGAATGATGCTTATGATTAATTGATGTTGAGATGATGTGCACATTAAAATGCTTATACAGGTGATTCACAAGCTTTGTGAACAAATGCAGGGTATCATGATTGTGATTGTGAAATTAAGCAGGATGTGTATGTCAAATGTGAATGAGCTTATATGTGAGGTTTTGAGCTCCAGAGTTGTTATTGTTGAATGCTATTACTTTGAAAGCATGAATGACTTTGCCCAGGTTTTCTATGATTGAATCAATTGCTTGTTTTGCATCATATGATCAAAGGCCGTGTTGTTGAAACCCTTTTTATTGGCCAAATTCATAAAGTTAGCCTTCTAAAAGAGAACACGTTGTGTTCTATCCTTTGAACCCTTAGCCTTAAATATACACTGAACACCCTTGATTGAAAATCTTTACCTTGAGTTAAGTAGAAGATCTTGTGTGGTATTGTTAAATGTTCAAGTTTGGGGTTATTGGGGAAACATGAAAAAGGAAAAAGCATTGAGCTAACAGCTAAAAAGTAAGAATATGCAAAGAAAAGAAAAGAAAAAGAAGCAAAGCTCAATGCAAATGCAAAAGCAAAGGCAAAAGAAAGTTGGGAATGAATAAGAAGATTGTGTTGTTATGACTCTCTTAACTCAAGGATTTTGTGATCCAGAAAAACCAATTTTCTTGTTAGCCCAGTGATGGACAAATTTGTAAGCACCAAAATATGATGTCACAAACTTGTTTCACAATCGGCAAGTATGACCGAATCGTTCAAGTAATAAAACTTGGTAAGACCAAGTATCGTTCTTCCCAAAGGACTCACGGCCTAGTTTAGTTATGTGGTTTCTTGATTAACTAAGACTTACAAACGAAATATTTGAGTTTAAAATGCAAGACAGAAAATAAACATGTATGCATGAATTTTGATCAATGGCAAAGACAAAAGATAAACACTTTCAATGGAATATATGAATGAATATGTTGTTGGGGGTCAATTTCATCTCATCCACTCTCATATATTTTAGGAATTCAACATTCAAATCATCATTGTTAATGCCACTCTCTAATGTACCATTCTAGATGGCTTCTCCCTAATCAAATAGTTCATACAATTCCTAGCATTCCTAATGATTAGTTCATGAGTGCAGGAGCTTAAGGCAACCAATATAATGTTGTCAGTAAAATATTGGGAGAAATTCCCCGGATCTAGATTTCCCCGTACGTGTCCGTATCAACAAAACCAATAATCATGCATTAGAATGAGTTAAACAATGCAAGCATTGAGCAAAGAGGAAAAACCCTAACTAATGATGAAAGAAAGCATATGTCTTAATTCAAAGATGTACTCAACAGATTCCATATATGAGAGCTTCAAGAGATTACATTGATTCCCCAACAAACATACAAGGTTTAGTTCACCATATTCATGGTGAACCTAGATGAATAACAATGAAAGTATGAAAGAATAAACCCAATAAAGTGGAAGAGGTAGCCTGAGCATCCAAGATCCTCCTTCAAAGGGGTGAAAGAGAGAGTGTTTGCCTCGTTTCTGCCAAAGATCCCTAACTAAAGGACGTGCAAGCCCTTATATACTAATCTAGAGTTACAAAAGATTACAAAAGCCCAAGCCCAAAAAGTGCCGCTCAGCGCCATTTACCGCTCAGCGGTGGTTACGCGTCTTCTTTCTTCCCCTCAGCGGCCATTTGCCCCTCAGCGGTTCCAACGCCACCTCTTGAGTGCCGCTCAGCGGTAGTTTGCCGCTGAGCGGTGCCTTCGACTTCTCTTTTTGCACTCTTTCTTGTCTTTTCTAATGTCCTCTCTCTCATTCTTCACTTCTTTCACCAAATTCACCTCAAAACCTGCACAAAAACACTCAAATCAAGCATAAACCTGTCCAGCTCTCTTATTTCTGAAAATATAAACAAAATGCATGATTTCAAGCTAGTTTCTAAGTCTAAAGGTTGCTTTTAGTATCACTTTTAAGCATGAAAATAACAGTTTTTCAACTGTTATCACAACCCCAAACTTAGAACTTTGCTTGTCCTCAAGCAAACAAAATGTAACTCCATCTCCAACCAATTCATATGATGGTTCACTCATTCAAAATCCTGTTTTCAAGATAAGTAAAAACTTCACTCAAACTTATGACCGAGAGTTAATTCAAGATGTGCACATGCTTTAGTGTTCACAAAGTCATTTAAGTTCCAACAAATGCTATTTTTCATGAATGATCAATCAATTAAGCATGGATGTTCATGTGCTTATGGAATCTTTCCTCACTAGGTAAAGTGTTTCACTCAACACACAAGTGTATAAGAGGTAAAGTGTTTCACTCATTCACTCCACTATCACAATGTCACATGAATCAACTTTGCCTTTCATTTAACCACAATCAAATACATTCACAAGCATGCATCATCACAAGGACTTTTCAATGGCTTATAATGTGGCTGGGCTAACAAGAAAATTGGTTTTTCTGGATCACAAAATCCTTGAGTTAAGAGAGTCATAACAACACAATCTTCTTATTCATTCCCAATTCTCTTTTGCCTTTGCTTTTGCATTTGCATTGAGCTTTGCTTCTTTTTCTTTTCTTTTCTTTGCATATTCTTACTTTTTAGCTGTTAGCTCAATGCTTTTTCCTTTTTCATGTTTCCCCAATAACCCCAAACTTGAACATTTAACAATACCACACAAGATCTTCTACTTAACTCAAGGTAAAGATTTTCAATCAAGGGTGTTCAGTGTATATTTAAGGCTAAGGGTTCAAAGGATAGAACACAACGTGTTCTCTTTTAGTAGGCTAACTTTATGAATTTGGCCAATAAAATGGGTTTCAACAACACGGCCTTGATCATATGATGCAAAACAAGCAATTGATTCAATCATAGAAAACCTGGGCAAAATCATTCATGCTTTCAAAGTAATAGCATTCAACAATAATAACTCTGGAGCTCAAAACCTCACATATAAGCTCATTCACATTTGACATGCACATCCTGCTTAATTTCACAATCACAATCATGATATTATGCATTTGTTCACAAAGCTTGTGAATCACCTGTATAAGCATTTTAATGTGCACATCATCTCAACATCAATCAATCAATAAGCATCATCAAGCATTACTTATCACACAATCACAGTTAATAGCAAACCATCATAACAAACCAGGTGTTCAATAGAGTACATCAAACCCTAATCTAAAAACAAAAACAAATAAGTTCAGAAAACTTAAACCACAAAAGCATAATCATATGATAGCATTCATCAGTAAATGCTATCTCAGCTCCTCATCAGTCCGAGCTCTCTGTATCTTCCTCTTCCTCTTCATCATCATCTTCATCAAATGCATCCTCCTCCTCAGCTTTATCTTCATCCATGTCACGGGCTGAAGCTTCAGCTGCTTCAGCTCCTCCATGCCATGGTTCTTCTGGCCAAGCTACCACATTATGAAATTCATCCATAGTCCACCTGTGTGCTGGAGGGGTATCATACATCCCCACTATCATTTCAGCCGTGGCCACCTGCCCTCTGTGGATGGACTGCAACTGAGCACCTATAAGAGACATATACATGTCCCTCATCTGGAATGGTTCTGCCTCATGAGTATCAGCAGAAGTCCTGCTCTGTGCTGGCCTTCTCTCTCTACGAGCCTGGCGTGGTGGCACTGGCTGGGCTGCCTCATCACCTCCACAGTACTGTCTGTAATAGGCCTCATCTATAGCTTTTCTTGGCCTCTCAAATGGTGGAACAGAAGTGTCCACCCCAGCTAGCTTGCAAAGGTGAGTGATCAAAGAAGGATGTCCCAGTGGTGCTTTGTTGTTTGAGGTGTTAGCACACACACTAATCTCATCAGCTATCACCTGCCCAATATTAACATTCAAGTTTCTGATAACACAGTAGATGAATAGTGCCCTGCTGAGAGTAATATCTGACACATGTGAACATGGCTGAATGTTGGCATGAGAAAACGCCATCCAATACTTTGCAAGAGGAGTCAAATCTGTCCTCCTAATGTTAACCACTGAGCCAGATCTATTCCTTTGGAAGTGTCCTCCAGGTATGCACAATACTCTCTCAACATCCTCAAAGTCAGCACCTTCCTCCATGCTAAGAGCAAACTGGCATTGCTCACCAGCCCACACAGTATCCAGAAAGTTATTGATGGAGTCAGGATCATACCTGATAGCATGGCCTCTAACATAGCCCAAATAATTCTCAGCTGGATAATCACCAATCTTCTTTGCATTGGTGTAGAATTCTTTCACCACAGCTATGTTGGCAGGTGATGGATAAGTGGCTAGCTTTCCCCAATCATTCCCTAACACTTGCTCTCCAAATTGAGGAGCAAAGTTAGGTATCATTCCAACTTTTCTCTCCATTAGAAGTCTCCTGTCCTGAACCACCCTAAAGTGCTTCTCATGTTTCTTAGAGAGGAACCTGCCATTATGGGGCTGCTCTGGTTCCTTTTCCTTTCTCTTGGTTGCCATGGTTTTCAATCTCTTTCCTGAAGAGGATGCTATTCCTGCATTCAAACACAAATCCAAAACCACAGAACATGATGTTCATCATTAGTAAACTCAGAACACAACTCCTTTCGAAGCTAAACCACCGCTGAGGGCCAGAATTTCCCCTCAGCGCCACCAGTGCCACATTCAAACACGCAATAAACTAGAAAAAAAACAAATCTGGCAGAGTGCCGCTCAGCGGTAAATGCCGCTCAGCGGTGATCTGCAGATTTTTGCAAATCTCTTTTTAAAACAGTCCTAACTCCACCCAAATGCAATTTTCAGTTTTTCCAGTTCATAATCAAGCAGTTTAATTGGTTCAAACATCAAATATATCATCAAATCATGCATAGAAACTAAAACCCCTAAATATTCATGCTTTGACAATCACATTCAAATTCAAGAACCCTAGAATGAACAAAATGCATTTTACTTACTTGGGTGGAGATACTAGATGCAATGAGAATGCCTTCAAACTAGAATGCTCTCTTCCAACCCCAAACTTTGATGGCACACTAGTGAAAAAGTGAATAGAAGAGAGATTTTCTTAAGAGGGAAGAATGAAAAGATGTGGAAAACCTAGGAGAAGGTGTGTGGAAGTGTTTGTGCAGAGAGAAGTCTGGAAATAAACCCTAAAACGCAGCTTGGGGTATAAAAATACCCTAATGGGCTCGGGTCCCGCTAAGGGGAACTTAAGCCCCTCTGCGATAGTACCGCTCAGCGGTAATTGCCGCTCAGCGGCACTTTCGTGAAGTGCTCCCCTCCTTCTTTTCTTGACCTACGTGCCTTCCATACATGTCTCTCATAGGTTCCCTGCAATTCAATGTTAAAAATGCTTATGCAAATCCTAACTAAAAATAAACAAACAAAAACAATCAATCAACTGGATTGCCTCCCAGGTAGCGCTTGTTTAACGTCACGAGCCTGACCCAAAATCCACCAACACCCATCAGTAGGTGTTTCAAACTTACCAGCACCCATCAGTAGGTGCAAAATCTTCTCACCAACACCCATCAGTAGGTGTTACAAACTTAGTATCCTTCAGTAGATACTTAATCACCTAGCATCCTTCAGTAGATGCTAGATCCAACAAAATAATGTCCAGAATAATGTTCACAAATTATAAATTACAAAACCAAATCAAAAGTTTGTAAATCCACTGGGTTGCCTCCCAGCAAGCGCTCTTTTAACGTCATTAGCTTGACCCAGTAAAGCTCATGTTCCTTCTTCCTTTTCTTCTTTCTACTGAACTTCTTCAGAAATTTGATCAAACCAGGAACCTGTTGCAATGTCTCAATCATAGGAACTTTAATCTCCAATTTCTTGAAGATTTCCATAAAGCACTTAAATTTCTTTTCCTTCCTATGATTCTTCTTTAGATGAGGATGTGATTTTTCATGTGATTTCTTCTTCTTTCCTCTCATCTTCTTTTTCTTCCTTTTTCTCTCCCTAAATTTTCTCTTTTTCTCTTCTTTTATTTTTTTCTTCCTTTCTCTTTTTCTCCTCAACTTCTTTATCTTCACACAAATTTTCTTTCTCTCTTTTCTCTCAACCAATTCTTTTTCTTTTTCTTCATCTTTATCTTTCTCACTCAACTCTTCTTTCTCTTTTCTCTCTACCCTTTCCTCATCTCCCTCTAATTTTTCCTCATCAAGAATCTTGTCACTTTCAGTGATAATGACTTGCCCTTCCTCCTTAAGGTTAACATCAGTATTAACATCATCATTTAATATCTGACTAATGTGACGAAGTTGCATCTCCATTCTTTTACATGATTCTTCAATGCTTTTCTGAGTAGAGTCGGAATTTTTCAAAAATCGTTGAAGGGTGTCCTCCAAACTATCCAAACTTCCTGATAGAAAGGGTTGTTGCTGCCATTGTTGTTGTGGTTGGTTCTCAAATTGTCCAGCAGCTTGCCAAAATTGGCTTTGATCCATGCTTGAGTGAGGTTCCCACCATTGGTTGAGATTACTTTGGTAGAATTGAGTGCCCCTATAATTAAACTCTTGACCAAATTGCATTCTGCAGACATTAGGCACAAAACCCTAAAAACAATTGTTAGCACAAAAAGATAGAGAAAAGAAAATAAAGATTGAAAAGATATAAGAAGATATAAGAGATTTAGAAGATAGAATCAAATAAAATAAAATAAAACCTAATCTAAAAAATAAAATCTAATCTAAAAGATAAAATAAAATAAAATCTAACCTAACCTAAAAGATAGAATAAGAATAAAATAAAATCTAACCTAAAAAGATAAAAAGATAAAATCTAATAAAATAAAATAAAATCTAATCTAAAAAGATAAAATAAAATCAAATAAAAACCGAAAAATAAAAAACAGAAAATAAAAACAGAAAACAGAAAAACAAAAAACAGAAAACAAAAAAATAAAATAAAATCAAATAAAATACAAACTGAAAAATATAAACATAAAAATAAAATAAAATAAAAAAAAAATTCGAAATTTAAAAAAAATAAAAAAAATAAGTCAAAGATAATCAATAATCACACAAATTAACCAGTTAAACCACGAGTCCCCGGCAACGGCGCCAAAAACTTGATGGACAAATTTGTAAGCACCAAAATATGATGTCACAAACTTGTTTCACAATCGGCAAGTATGACCGAATCGTTCAAGTAATAAAACTTGGTAAGACCAAGTATCGTTCTTCCCAAAGGACTCACGGCCTAGTTTAGTTATGTGGTTTCTTGATTAACTAAGACTTACAAACGAAATATTTGAGTTTAAAATGCAAGACAGAAAATAAACATGTATGCATGAATTTTGATCAATGGCAAAGACAAAAGATAAACACTTTCAATGGAATATATGAATGAATATGTTGTTGGGGGTCAATTTCATCTCATCCACTCTCATATATTTTAGGAATTCAACATTCAAATCATCATTGTTAATGCCACTCTCTAATGTACCATTCTAGATGGCTTCTCCCTAATCAAATAGTTCATACAATTCCTAGCATTCCTAATGATTAGTTCATGAGTGCAGGAGCTTAAGGCAACCAATATAATGTTGTCAGTAAAATATTGGGAGAAATTCCCCGGATCTAGATTTCCCCGTACGTGTCCGTATCAACAAAACCAATAATCATGCATTAGAATGAGTTAAACAATGCAAGCATTGAGCAAAGAGGAAAAACCCTAACTAATGATGAAAGAAAGCAT
Source organism: Vigna umbellata (assembly GCF_029865625.1). Taxonomy (NCBI): domain Eukaryota; kingdom Viridiplantae; phylum Streptophyta; class Magnoliopsida; order Fabales; family Fabaceae; genus Vigna; species Vigna umbellata. The sequence goes on from NC_142166.1 coordinate 28,348,520, forward strand.
ATGTCTTAATTCAAAGATGTACTCAACAGATTCCATATATGAGAGCTTCAAGAGATTACATTGATTCCCCAACAAACATACAAGGTTTAGTTCACCATATTCATGGTGAACCTAGATGAATAACAATGAAAGTATGAAAGAATAAACCCAATAAAGTGGAAGAGGTAGCCTGAGCATCCAAGATCCTCCTTCAAAGGGGTGAAAGAGAGAGTGTTTGCCTCGTTTCTGCCAAAGATCCCTAACTAAAGGACGTGCAAGCCCTTATATACTAATCTAGAGTTACAAAAGATTACAAAAGCCCAAGCCCAAAAAGTGCCGCTCAGCGCCATTTACCGCTCAGCGGTGGTTACGCGTCTTCTTTCTTCCCCTCAGCGGCCATTTGCCCCTCAGCGGTTCCAACGCCACCTCTTGAGTGCCGCTCAGCGGTAGTTTGCCGCTGAGCGGTGCCTTCGACTTCTCTTTTTGCATTCTTTCTTGTCTTTTCTAATGTCCTCTCTCTCATTCTTCACTTCTTTCACCAAATTCACCTCAAAACCTGCACAAAAACACTCAAATCAAGCATAAACCTGTCCAGCTCTCTTATTTCTGAAAATATAAACAAAATGCATGATTTCAAGCTAGTTTCTAAGTCTAAAGGTTGCTTTTAGTATCACTTTTAAGCATGAAAATAACAGTTTTTCAACTGTTATCACCCAGCCACATTATAAGCCATTGAAAAGTCCTTGTGATGATGCATGCTTGTGAATGTATTTGATTGTGGTTAAATGAAAGGCAAAGTTGATTCATGTGACATTGTGATAGTGGAGTGAATGAGTGAAACACTTTACCTCTTATACACTTGTGTGTTGAGTGAAACACTTTACCTAGTGAGGAAATATTCCATAAGCACATGAACATCCATGCTTAATTTATTGATCATTCATGAAAAATAGCATTTGTTGGAATTTAAATGACTTTGTGAACACTAAAGCATGTGCACATCTTGAATTAACTCTTGGTCATAAGTTTGAGTGAAGTTATTACTTATCTTGAAAAGAGGATTTTGAATGAGTGAACCATCATATGAATTGGTTGGAGATGGAGTTACATTTTGTTTGCTTGAGGACAAGCAAAGTTCTAAGTTTGGGGTTGTGATAACAGTTGAAAAACTGTTATTTTCATGCTTAAAAGTGATACTAAAAGCAACCTTTAGACTTAGAAACTAGCTTGAAATCATGCATTTTGTTTATATTTTCAGAAATAAGAGAGCTGGACAGGTTTATGCTTGATTTAAGTGTTTTTGTGCAGGTTTTGAGGTGAATTTGGTGAAAGAAGTGAAGAATAAGAGAGAGGACAGTAGAAAAGACAAGAAAGAGTGCAAAAAGGAGAAGTCGAAGGCACCGCTCAGCGGCAAACTACCGCTGAGCGGCACTCAAGAGGTGGCGTTGGAACCGCTGAGGGGCAAATGGCCGCTGAGGGGAAGAAAGAAGACGCGTAACCACCGCTGAGCGGTAAATGGCGCTGAGCGGCACTTTTTGGGCTTGGGCTTTTGTAATCTTTTGTAACTCTAGATTAGTATATAAGGGCTTGCACGTCCTTTAGTTAGCGATCTTTGGCAGAAACGAGGCAAACACTCTCTCTTTCACCCCTTTGAAGGAGGATCTTGGATGCTCAGGCTACCTCTTCACCTTTATTGGGTTTATTCTTTCATACTTTCATTGTTATTCATCTAGGTTCACCATGAATATGGTGAACTAAACCTTGTATGTTTGTTGGGGAATCAATGTAATCTCTTGAAGCTCTCATATATGGATTTGTTGAATACATCTTTGAATTAAGACATATGCTTTCTTTTCATCATTAGTTAGGGTTTTTCCTCTTTGCTCAATGCTTGCATTGTTTAACTCATTCTAATGCATGATTATTGGTTTTGTTGATACGGACACGTACGGAGAAATCTAGACCCGGGGAATTTCTCCCAATATTTTACTGACAACATTATATTGGTTGCCTTAAGCTCCTGCACTCATGAACTAATCATTAGGAATGCTAGGAATTGTATGAACTATTTGATTAGGGAGAAGCCATCTAGAATGGTACATTAGAGAGTGGCATTAACAATGATGATTTGAAAGAGGAATTCCTAAAATATATGAGAGTGGATGAGATGAAATTGACCCCCAACAACATATTCATTCATTTAATCCATTGAAAGTGTTTATCTTATGTCTTTGCCATTGATCAATTCATGCATACATGTTTATTTTCGTCTTGCATATTAAAATTTCAATCATTGTTTTCTTAAGTCTTAGCTAATCAAGAAATCACATAACTAAACTAGGCCGTGAGTCCTTTGGGAAGAACGATACTTGGTCTTACCAAGTTTTATTACTTGAACGATTCGGTCATACTTGCCGATTGTGAAACAAGTTTGTGACATCATATTTTGGTGCTTACAAATTTGTCCATCAGTCCACTTCCTCCACTTCCTCCACTTCGTCCACTTCGTCGACTTCGTCGACTTCCGCCACTTCCTCCACTTCCTCCACTTCATCCACTTCGTCCACTTCCTCCACTCCCTCGACTTCGTCCACTTCGTCCACTTCTTCCACTTCGTCCACTTCGTCCACTTCGTCAACCTCATCCACTTCCACCACTTCCACCACTTCCTCCACTTCCTGCCTTTCATCCACTTGCTCCACTTCCTCCACTTCCTCCACTTCCACCACTTCCTCCACTTCCTCCACTTCCTACACTTCCTCCACTTCCTCCACTTCCTCCACTTCCTCCACTTCCTCCACTTCCTCTACTTCCTCCACTTCGTCCACTTCGACCATTTCGTCCACTTCGTCCACTTCGTCAACTCCGTCCACTTCGTCCACTTCCACCACTTCCTCCACTTCCTCCACTTGCTCCACTTGCTCTACTTCCTCCACTTCCTCTACTTCCTCCATTTCGTCCACTTCGTCCACTTCGTCAACTTCGTCCACTTCCTCCACTTCGTCCACTTCGTCGACTTCCACCACTTCCTCCATTCCTCCACTTCCTCCACCTCCTCCACTTCCTCCACTTCCTCCACTTCCTCCACTTCCTCCACTTCCTCCACTTCCTCTACTTCCTCTACTTCCTCTACTTCCTCCACTTCCTCCACTTCCTCCACTTCCTCCACTTCCTCCACTTCCTCCACTTCCTCTACTTCTTCCACTTCGTCCACTTCGTCCACTTCGTCCACTTCGTCCACTTCGTCCACTTCGTCCACTTCGTCCACTTCGTCCACTTCGTCCACTTCGTCCACTTCGTCCACTTCGTCCACTTCGTCCACTTCGTCCACTTCGTCCACTTCGTCCACTTCGTCCACTTCGTCCACTTCGTCCTCTTCGTCCACTTTGTCCACTTCGTCAACTTCGTCCACTTTGTCAAGTTCGTCAACTTCGTCCACTTCGTCAAGTTCGTCAACTTCGTCAACTTCGTCCACTTCGTCAACTTCGTCCACTTCCTCAACTTCCTCAACTTCGTCCACTTCCCTCACCTCCTCCACTTCCTTCACTTCGTCCACTTCGTCCACTTCGTCCACTTCGTCCACATTGTCATCTTCTTCCACTTCGTCCACTTCGTCCACTTCCTCGACTTCCTCCACTTCCTCCACTTCCTGCACTTTGTGCACTGCCTCTACTTCCTCGACTTCGTCCACTTCGACCACTTCGTCCACATTGTCAAATTCCACCACTTCCTCCAACTCCTCCACTTGCTCCACTTCGTCCGCTACGTCAACTTCGTCCACTTCTTCCACTTCGTTAACTTCATCTTCATCCACTTCGTCCACGTCGTCCACTTCCTCCACTTCCTGCACTTCGTCAAATTCGTCCACATCGTCAACTTCGTCCACTTCATCCACTTCCTCTTCCACTTTTTCCACTTCTTCAACTTCGTCCACTTCATCCAGTTCCTCCACTTCCTCCACTTCATCAACTTCCTCCACTTCGTCAACTTCGTCCACTTCGTCCACTTCCTCCACTTCGTCCACTTCGTCGACTTCCGCCACTTCCTCCACTTCCTCCACTTCCTCAACTCCTCCACTTCGTCCACTTCCTCCACTTCCTCCACTTCGTCCACTTCCACCACTTCCACCACTTCCACCACTTCCACCACTTCCTCCACTTCCTCCCCTACGTCCACTTCCTCCACTTCCTCCACTTCCTCCACTTCCTCCATTTCCTCCACTTCCTCCACTTCCTCCACTTCCACCACTTCCTCCACTTCCTCCACTTCCAACACTTCCTCCACTTCCTCCACTTCGTCCACTTCCTCCACTTCCTCCACTTCCTCCACTTCATCCACTTCGTCCACTTCCTCCACTTCCTCGACTTGCTCCACTTCGTCCACTTCTTCCACTTCGTCCACTTCGTCAACTCCGTCCACCTCATCCACTTCCACCACTTCCAACACTTCCTCCACTTCCTACCCTTCGTCCACTTCCTCCACTTCCTCTACTTCCTCCACTTCCTCCACTTCCTCCACTTCCTCCACTCCTCCACTTCCTCCACTTCCTCCACTTCCTCCACTTCCTCCACTTCCTCCACTTCCTCCACTTCCTCCACTTCCTCCACTTCCTCTACTTCCTCCACTTCGTCCACTTCGACCACTTCGTCCACATCGTCAACACCGTCCACTTCGTCAACACCGTCCACTTCGTCCACTTCCACCACTTCCACCACTTCTCCACTTCCTCCACTTCCTGCCCTTCGTCCACTTCCTCTACTTCCTCTACTTCCTCTACTTCCTCCATTTCGTCCACTTCGTCCACTTCGTCAAGTTCGTCAACTTCGTCCACTTCGTCCACTTCGTCAACTTCGTCAACTTCGTCCACTTCGTCAACTTCGTCAACTTCGTCCACTTCGTCAACGTCGTCAACTTCCTCAACTTCGTCAACTTCGTCAACTTCGTCCACTTCGTCAACGTCGTCCACTTCGTCCACTTCCTCCACTTCCTTCACTTCCTCCACTTCCTCCACTTCGTCGACATTGTCATCTTCGTCCACTTCGTCCACTTCCTCCACTTCCTCGACTTCCTCGACTTCCTCCACTTCCTGCACTTTGTGCACTGCCTCTACTTCCTCGACTTCGTCCACTTCGACCACTTCGTCCAGACTGTCAAATTCCACCACTTCCTCCAATTCCTCCACTTGCTCCACTTCGTCCACTTCGTCCCCTACGTCAACTTCGTCCACTTCTTCCACTTCGTTAACTTCATCGACTTCCTCCACTTCGTCCACGTCGTCCACTTCCTCCACTTCCTGCACTTCGTCAAATTCGTCCACATCGTCAACTTCGTCGACTTCATCCACTTCCTCTTCCACTTCTTCCACTTCTTCAACTTCGTCCACTTCATCCAGTTCCTCCACTTCCTCCACTTCATCAACTTCCTCCACTTCGTCAACTTCGTCCACTTCGTCCACTTCCTCCACTTCGTCCACTTCGCCGACTTCCGCCACTTCCTCCACTTCCTCCACTTCCTCCACTTCCTCAACTCCTCCACTTCGTCCACTTCCTCCACTTCCTCCACTTCGTCCACTTCCTCCACTTCCTCCACTTCCTCCACCTCCTCCACTTCCTCCACTTCCTCCACCTCCTCCACTTCCTCTACTTCCTCTACTTCCTCTACTTCCTCCATTTCGTCCACTTCGTCCACTTCGTCAAGTTCGTCAACTTCGTCCACTTCGTCAAGTTCGTCAACTTCCTCAACTTCGTCCACTTCGTCAACTTCGTCAACTTCATCCACTTCGTCCCCTTCGTTAACTTCGTCCACTTCGTCAACTTCCTCCACTTCGTCCACTTCGTCGACTTCCACCACTTCCTCCATTCCTCCACTTCCTCCACTTCCTCCACTTCCTCAACTGCTCCACTTCCTCCACTTCCTCCACTTCGTCCACTTCCTCCACTTCCTCCTCTTCGTCCACTTCGTCCACTTCGTCCACTTCGTCCACTTCGTCCACTTCGTCCTTTTCGTCCACTTCGTCAACTTCGTCCACTTCGTCAACTTCGTCAACTTCGTCCACTTCGTCAAGTTCGTCAACTTCGTCCACTTCGTCAACTTCGTCCACTTCGTCAACGTCGTCTACTTCGTCCACTTCCTCCACTTCCTTCACTTCCTCCACTTCCTCCACTTCGTCCACATTGTCATCTTCGTCCACTTCATCCACTTCCTCGACTTCCTCGACTTCCTCCACTTCCTGCACTTTGTGCACTGCCTCTACTTCCTCGACTTCGTCCACTTTGACCACTTCGTCCAGACTGTTAAATTCCACCACTTCCTCCAATTCCTCCACTTGCTCCACTTCGTCCACTTCGTCCCCTACGTCAACTTCGTCCACTTCTTCCACTTCGTTAATTTCATCCACTTCCTCCACTTCGTCCACGTCGTCCACTTCCTCCACTTCCTGCACTTCGTCAAATTCGTCCACATCGTAAACTTCGTCGACTTCATCCACTTCGTCTTCCACTTCTTCCACTTCTTCAACTTCGTCCACTTCATCCAGTTCCTCCACTTCCTCCACTTCATCAACTTCCTCCACTTCGTCAACTTCGTCCACTTCGTCCACTTCCTCCACTTCGTCTACTTCGTCGACTTCCACCACTTCCACCACTTCCTCCACTTCCTCCCCTTCGTCCACTTCCTCCACTTCCTCCACTTCCTCAACTTCCTCCATTTCCTCCACTTCCTCCACTTCCTCCACTTCCTCAACTTCCTCCACTTCCTCCACTTCCACCACTTACTCCACTTCCTCCACTTCCTACACTTCCTCCACTCCTCCACTTCCTCCACTTCCTCCACTTCCTCCACTTCCTCCACTTCGTCCACTTCCTCCACTTCATCCACTTCATCCTCTTCGTCCACTTCCTCCACTTCCTCTACTTCCTCCACTTCGTCCACTTCTTCCACTTCGTCCACTTCGTCAACTCCGTCCACCTCATCCACTTCCACCACTTCCAACACTTCCTCCACTTCCTACCCTTCGTCCACTTCCTCCACTTCCTCCACTTCCTCCACTTCCTCCAGTCCTCCACTTCCTCCACTTCGTCCACTTCGTCCACTTCGTCCACTTCCTCCACTTCCTCTACTTCCTCCACTTCGTCCACTTCGACCACTTCGTCCACTTCGTCAACTCCGTCCACTTCGTCCACTTCCACCACTTTCTCCACTTCCTCCACTTCCTACCCTTCGTCCACTTCCTCCACCTCCTCCACTTCCTCCACATCCTCCACCTCCTCCATTTCCGCCACTTCCTCCACTTGCTCCACTTCCTCTACTTCTTCTACATCCTCTACTTCCTCCACTTCGTCCGTTTCGTCCACTTCGTCCGCTTCGTCAATTTCGTCAACTTCGTCCACTTCGTCAAGTTCGTCAACTTCGTCAACTTCCTCAACTTCGTCCACTTCGTCAACTTCGTCGACTTCCACCACTTCCTCCATTCCTCCACTTCATCCACTTCCTCAACTGCTCCACTTCGTCCACTTCGTCCACTTCCTCCACTTCGTCCACTTCGTCCACTTCGTCCACTTCGTCCACTTCGTCAACTTCGTCAGCTTCGTCCACTTCCACCACTTCCTCCACTTCCACCACTTCGTCCACTTCCTCTACTTCCTCCACTTCTTCCAGTTCCTCCACTTCCTCCACTTCCTCTACGTCCTCCACTTCCTCCACTTCGTCAAGTTCGTCAAATTCATCAACTTCGTCCACTTCCTCAACTTTGTCCACTTCTTTTTCCACTTCCTCTACTTCTTCCACTTCGTCCACTTCCTCCACTTCATCCACTTCCTCCACTTCGTCCACTTCCTCTACTTCCTCCACTTCGTCCACTTCGTCAAGTTCGGCAACTTCGTCAACTTCGTCCACTTCGACCACTTCATCAACTTCGTCCACTTCAACAACTTCCTCTATTTCCTCCACTTCCTCTACTTCCTCCACTTCCTCCACTTACTCCACTTCGTCCACTACTTCTTCCACTTCATCCATACCGTCCACTTCCTCCACTTCCTCCATTTTCTCCACTTCCTCCACTTCCTCCACTTCCTAAACTTCTTTCACATCGTCCACTTCCTCTACTTCCTCCACTTCTTTCAGTTCCTCCACTTCCTCGACTTCCTCAAATCCTCCACTTCCTCCACATCCTTTAATTCCTCCACTTCCTCCACTTCCTCTACTTCCTCCACTTCGTCAAGTTCGTCAAATTCGTCAACTTCGTCCACTTCCTCAACTTTGTCCACTTCTTTTTCCACTTCCTCTACTTCTTCCACTTCGTCCAATTCGTGCACTTCGTCCACTTCCTCCACTTCATCCACTTCCTCCACTTCGTCCACTTCCTCTACATCCTCCACTTCGTCCACTTCGTCAAGTTCGGTAACTTCGTCAACTTCGTCCACTTCGACCACTTCATCAACTTCTCCACTTCAACAACTTCCTCTATTTCCTCCACTTCCTCTACTTCCTCCACTTCGTCCTCTACTTCTTCCACTTCGTCCATACCGTCCACTTCCTCCAATTCCTCCACTTCCTCCACTTCCTCCACTTCCTACACTTCCTTCACATCGTCCACTTCCTCCATTTCGTCATCTTCGTCCACTTCGTCCACTTCCTCCACTTCCCCCACTTCCTCCACTTCCTTCACTTCCTGCACTTTGTGCACTGCCTCTACTTCCTCGACTTCGTCCACTTCATCCACTTCGACCACTTCGTCCACATCGTCCACTTCGTCAAATTCCACCACTTCCTCCAATTCCTCCACTTGCTCCACTTCGTCCACTTTGTCAACTACGTCAACGTCGTCCACTTCTTCCACTTTGTTAACTTCATCCACTTCCTGCACCTCGTCAAATTCGTCCACATCGTCAACTTCGTCCACTTCATCCACTTCCTCTTCCACTTCTTCCACTTCTTCAACTTCGTCCACTTCGTCCACTTCATCCAGTTCCTCCACTTCCTCCACTTCATCAACTTCCTGCACTTCGTCAACTTCGTCCACTTCGTCGACTTCCTCCACTTCCTCCACTTCGTCGACTTCCGCCACTTCCTCCACTTCCTCCACTTCCTCCACTCCTCCACTTCCTCCACTTCCTCCACTTCCTCCACTTCGTCCACTTCCTCCACTTCCTCGACTTCCTCCACTTCGTCCACTTCTTCCACTTCGTCCAGTTCGTCTACTCCGTCCACCTCGCCCACTTCCACCACTTCCACCACTTCCTCCACTTCCTCCCCTTCGTCCACTTCCTCCACTTCCACCACTTCCTCCACTTCCTCTACTTCCTCCACTTCCTCCACTTCGTCAACTTCGTCCACTTCGTCAACTTCGTCCACTTCGTCAACTTCGTCCACTTCGTCAAGTTCGTCAACTTCGTCCACTTCGTCAAGTTCGTCAACTTTGTCAACTTCGTCCACTTCGTCAACTTCGTCCACTTCGTCAACTTCGTCCACTTCCTCCACTTCGTCAACTTCGTCGACTTTCACCACTTCCTCCACTTCCACCACTTCCTACAGTTCCTCCACTCCTCCACTTCCTCCATTTCCTCGACTTCCTCCACTTCCTCCACTTCCTTCACTTCCTCCACTTCCTCTACTTCCTCCACTTCGTCCACTTCGTTCACTTCGTCCACTTCGTCCACTTCGTCCTTTTCGTACACTTCGTCCACTTCGTCCACTTCGACCACTTCTTCCACTTCCTCCACTTCCTCCACTTCCACCACTTCATCCACTATATCCACTTCCTCCACTTCCTCTACTTCGTCCACTTCGTCAACTTCGTCCACTCCCTCTACTTCGTACACTTTGTCGACTTCCACCACTTCCTCCATTCCTCCACTTCCTCCACTTCCTCCACTTCCTCAACTGCTCCACTTCCTTTTGTCCACTTCGTCCACTTCGTCAACTTCGTCCACTTCCTCCACTTCGTCCACTTCGTCGACTTCCACCACTTCCTCCATTCCTCCACTTCCTCCACTTCCTCCACTTCCTCAACTGCTCCACTTCCTCCACTTCCTCCACTTCGTCCAGTTCGTCCACTTCGTCCACTTCGTCCTCTTCGTCCACTTCGTCCACTTCGTCCACTTCGTCCACTTCGTCCACTTCGTCCACTTTGTCCACTTCGTCAAGTTCGTCAACTTCGTCTACTTCGTCAAGTTCGTCAACTTCGTCCACTTCGTCAACTTCGTCAACTTCGTCCACTTCGTCAACGTCGTCCACTTCGTCCACTTCCTTCACTTCGTCCACTTCCTCCACTTCGTCCACATTGTCATCTTCGTCCACTTCGTCCACTTCGTCCACTTCCTCCACTTCCTCGACTTCCTCCACTTCCTCCACTTCCTGCACTTTGTGCACTGCCTCTACTTCCTCGACTTCGTCCACTTCGACCACTTCGTCCACACTATCAAATTCCACCACTTCCTCCACTTCCTCCACTTGCTCCACTTCGTCCACTTCGTCCCCTACGTCAACTTCGTCCACTTCGTTAACTTCATCCACTTCCTCCACTTCGTCCACGTCGTCCACTTCCTCCACTTCCTACACTTCGTCAAATTCGTCCACATCATCAACTTCGTCGACTTCATCCACTTCCTCTTCCACTTCTTCCACTTTTTCAACTTCGTCCACTTCATCTAGTTCCTCCACTTCCTCCACTTCATCAACTTCCTCCACTTCGTCAACTTCGTCCACTTCGTCCACTTCCTCCACTTCGTCCACTTCGTCGACTTCCGCCACTTCCTCCACTTCCTCCACTTCCTCCACTTCCTCCATTGCCTCCACTTCCTCCACTTCGTCCACTTCGTCCACTACTTCTTCCACTTCGTCCATACCGTCCACTTCCTCCACTTCCTGCATTTTCTCCACTTCCTCCACTTCCTCCACTTCCTACACTTCCTTGACATCGTCCACTTCCTCTACTTCCTCCACTTCTTCCAGTTCCTCAAATCCTCCACTTCCTCCACATCCTTTAATTCCTCCACTTCCTCCACTTCCTCTACTTCCTCCACTTCCTCCACTTCGTCAAGTTCGTCAAATTCGTCAACTTCGTCAAATTCGTCAACTTCGTCCACTTCCTCAACTTTGTCCACTTCTTTTTCCACTTCCTCTACTTCTTCCACTTCATCCACTTCGTCCACTTCCTCTACTTCCTCCACTTCGTCCACTTCGTCAAGTTGGGCAACTTCGTCTATTTCGACCACTTCATCAACTTCGTCCACTTCAACAACTTCCTCTATTTCCTCCACTTCCTCTACTTCCTCCACTTCCTCCACTTCGTCCACTACTTCTTCCACTTCGTCCATACCGTCCACTTCCTCCACTTCCACCATTTTCTCCACTTCCTCCACTTCCTCCACTTCCTACACTTCCTTCACATCGTCCACTTCCTCCATTTCGTCATCTTCGTCCACTTCGTCCACTTCCTCCACTTCCTGCACTTTGTGCACTGCCTCTACTTCCTCGACTTCGTCCACTTCATCCACTTCGACCACTTCGTCCACATCGTCCACTTCGTCAAATTCCACCACTTTCTCCAATTCCTCCACTTGCTCCACTTCGTCCACTTTGTCCACTACATCAACTTCGTCCACTTCTTCCACTTTGTTAACTTCATCCACTTCCTGCACTTCGTCAAATTCGTCCACATCGTCAACTTCGTCCACTTCATCCACTTCCTCTTCCACTTCTTCCACTTCTTCAACTTCGTCCACTTCGTCCACTTCATCCAGTTCCTCCACTTCCTCCACTTCATCAACTTCCTCCACTTCGTCAACTTCGTTCTCTTCCTCCACTTCCTCCACTTCGTCGACTTTCGCCACTTCCTCCACTTCCTCCACTTCCTCCACTTCCTCCACTCCTCCACTTCCTCCACTTCCTCCACTTCGTCCACTTCGTCCACTTCGTCCACTTCGTCAACTTCGTCCACTTCGTCAACTTCGTCCACTTCTTCAAGTTCGTCAACTTCGTCCACTTCGTCAAGTTCGTCAAGTTCGTCAACTTCGTCCACTTCGTCAACTTCGTCCACTTCCTCCACTTCGTCCACTTCGTCGACTTTCACCACTTCCTCGACTTCCACCACTTCCTACACTTCCTCCACTCCTCCACTTCCTCTACTTCCTCGACTTCCTCCACTTCCTCCACTTCGTCCACTTCGTCCACTTCGTTCACTTCGTCCACTTCGTCCACTTCGTCCACTTCGTCCACTTCGACCACTTCTTCCACTTCCTCCACTTCCTCCACTTCCTCCACTTCCTCCACTTCATCCACTATATCCACTTCCTCCACTTCCTCTACTTCGTCCACTTCGTCCACATCGTCAACTTCCTCAAATTCCTCCACTTCCTCCAATTCCTCCACTTGCTCCACTTCGTCCATTTCGTCAACTTCGTCCACTACGTCAACTTCGTCCACTTCCTCCACTTTCTCCACTTCCTCCACTTCGTCCACGTCGTCCACTTCCTGCACTTCCTGCACTTCGTCAAATTCGTCCAAATCGTCAACTTCGTCCACTTCATCCACTTCTTCTTCCACTTCTTCCACTTCTTCAACTTCGTCCACTTCGTCCACTTCATCCACTTCTTCCACTTCGTCCACTTCATCAACTTCCTCCACTTCCTCCACTTCCACCACTTCGTCGACTTCCACCACTTCCTCCACTTCCTCCACTCCCCCACTTCCTCGACTTCCTCGACTTCCTCAACTTCGTCCACTTCCTCAACTTCCTCTACTTCCTCCACTTCGCCCACTTCGTCCACTTCGTCCACTTCCAGCACTTCGTCCACTTCGTCCACTTCGTCCACTTCCTCCACTTCCTCCACTTCGTCCACTTCGTCCACTTCGTCAGGTTCGTGCACTTCCACCACTTCCTCTACTTCCTCCACTTCCTCCACTTCCTCCACTTCCTCCACTTCCTCTACTTCCTCCACTTCGTCCACTTCCTCAACTTCGTCTACTTCAACAACTTCCTCCATTTCCTCTACTTCCTCTACCTCCTCCACTTCGTCCACTTCTTCTTCCACTTCGTCCATAACGTCCACTTCCTCCATTTTCTCCACTTCCTCCACTTCGTCCACTTCCTCCACTTCCTTCACTTCGTCCACTTCCTCCACTTCGTCCACTTCGTCATCTTCGTCCACTTTTTCCACTTCCTTCTCTTCCTCCACTTCCTCCACTTCCTGCACTTTGTGCACTGCCTCTACTTCCTCGACTTCGTCCACGTCGTCCACTTCGACCACTTCGTTCACATCGTCCACTTCGTCCACTACGTCAACTTCGTCCACTTCTTCCACTTCGTTAACTTCATCCACTTCCTCCACTTCGTCCACGTCGTCCACTTCCTGCACTTCCTGCACATCGTTAAATTCGTCCATATCGTCAACTTCGTCCACTTCATCCACTTCCTCTTCCACTTCTTCCACTTCTTCAACTTCGTCCACTTCGTCCACTTCGTCCACTTCATCCAGTTCCTCCAATTCCTCCACTTCGTCCACTTCCTCCACTTTCGTCCACTTCCTCCACTTCCTCGACTTCCTCCACTTCGTCCACTTCGTCAACTACGTCCACCTCGTCCACTTCCACCACTTCCACCACTTCCTCCACTTCCTCCCCTTCGTCCACTTCGTCCAATTCGTACACTTCGTCTACTTCGTCCACTTCCTTCACTTCCTCCACTTCGTCCAGTTCGTCAACTCCGTCCACCTCGTCCACTTCCACCACTTCCACCACTTCCTGCACTTCCTCCCCTTCGTCCACTTCCTCCACTTCCACCACTTCCTCCACTTCCTCTACTTCCTCCAATTCCTCCACTTCGTCCACTTCGTCAACTTCGTCCACTTCGTCCATTTCCTTAACTTCGTCCACTTCGTCAAGTTCGTCAACTTCGTCCACTTCGTCAAGTTCGTCAACTTCGTCAACTTCGTCCACTTCGTCAACTTCGTCCACTTCCTCCACTTCGTCCACTTCGTCGACTTTCACCACTTCCTCCACTTCCACCACTTCCTACACTTCCTCCACTCCTCCACTTCCTCCACTTCCTCGACTTCCTCCACTTCCTTCACTTCCTTCACTTCCTCCACTTCCTCTACTTCCTCCACTTCCTCCACTTCCTCCACTTCCTCCACTTCGTCCACTTCGTCCAATTCGTACACTTCGTCCACTTCGTCCACTTCGACCACTTCTTCCTCTTCCTCCACTTCCTCCACTTCCTCCACTTCATCCACTATATCCACTTCCTCCACTTCCTCTACTTCCTCCACTTCGTCCACATCGTCAACTTCCTCAAATTCCTCCACTTCCTCCAATTCCTCCACTTGCTCCACTTCGTCCATTTCGTCAATTTCGTCCACTACGTCAACTTCGTCCACTTCTTCCACTTCGTCCACTTCCTCCACTTTCTCCACTTCCTCCACTTCGTCCACGTCGTCCACTTCCTGCACTTCCTGCACTTCGTCAAATTCGTCCAAATCGTCAACTTCGTCCACTTCATCCACTTCTTCCACTTCCTCCACTTCATCAACTTCCTCCACTTCCTCCACTTCCACCACTTCGTCCACTTCGTCGACTTCCACCACTTCCTCCACTTCCTCCACTTCCTCCACTCCCCCACTTCCTCGACTTCCTCAACTTCGTCCACTTCCTCAACTTCCTCTACTTCCTCCACTTCGCCCACTTCGTCCACTTCGTCCACTTCCAGAACTTCCCCCACTTCGTCCACTTCGTCCACTTCGTCCACTTCGTCAAGTTCGTCAAGTTCGTCAACTTCGTCCACTTCGTCAAGTTCGTCAACTTCCTCAACTTCGTCCACTTCGTCAACTTCGTCCACTTCGTCAACTTCGTCCATTCCCTCCACTTCGTCCACTTTGTCGACTTCCACCACTTCCTCGATTCCTCCACTTCCTCCACTTCCTCAACTGCTCCACTTCCTTTTGTCCACTTCGTCCACTTCGTCAACTTCGTCCACTCCCTCCACTTCGTCCACTTTGTCGGCTTCCACCACTTCCTCCATTCCTCCACTTCCTCCACTTCCTCCACTTCCTCCACTTCCTCCACTTCCTCCACTTCCTCCACTTCCTCAACTGCTCCACTTCCTCCACTTCCTCCACTTCCTCCACTTCCTGCACTTCCTCTACTTCCTCCACTTCCTCTACTTCCTCCACTTCGTCCACTTCGTCCACTTCGTCCACTTCGTCCACTTCGTCCACTTCGTCAGGTTCGTGCACTACCACCACTTCCTCTACTTCCTACACTTCCTCCACTTCCTCAACTTCCTCTACTTCCTCCACTTCGTCCACTTCCTCAACTTCCTCGACTTCGTCTACTTCAACAACTTCCTCCATTTCCTCCACTTCCTCTATCTCCTTCACTTCGTCCACTTCTTCTTCCACTTCGTCCATAACGTCCACTTCCTCCACTTCCTCCATTTTCTCCACTTGCTCCACTTCATCCACTTCCTCCACTTCCTTCACTTCGTCCACTTCCTCCACTTCGTCCACTTCGTCCACTTCGTCATCTTCGTCCACTTTGTCCACTTCCTCCTCTTCCTCCACTTCCTCCACTTCCTGCACTTTGTGCACTGCCTCTACTTCCTCGACTTCGTCCACGTCGTCCACTTTGACCACTTCGTCCACATCGTCCACTTCGTCCACTACGTCAACTTCGTCCACTTCTTCCATTTCGTTAACTTCATCCACTTCCTCCACTTCGTCCACGTCGTCCACTTCCTGCACTTCCTGCACATCGTCAAATTCGTCCATATCGTCCCCTTCGTCCACTTCATCCACTTCCTCTTCCACTTCTTCCACTTCTTCAACTTCGTCCACTTCGTCCACTTCATCCAGTTCCTCCACTTCCTCCACTTCATCAACTTCCTCCACTTCGTCAACTTCGTCCACTTCCTCCATTTCCTCCACTTCGTCCACTTCGTCGACTTCCGCCACTTCCTCCACTTCCTCCACTTCCTCCACTTCCTCCACTTCCTCCACTCCTCCACTTCCTCCACTTCCTCGACTTCCTCCACTTCGCCCCTTCCTCCACTTCCTGGACTTCCTCCACTTCCTCCCCTTCGTCCACTTCGTCAACTCTGTCCACCTCGTCCACTTCCACCACTTCCACCAATTCCTCCGCTTCCTCCCCTTCGTCCACTTCCTCCACTTCCTCCACTTCCTCCACTTCTTCCACTTCGTCCACTTCGTCAACTCCGTCCACCTCATCCACTTCCACAACTTCCACCACTTCCTCCAGTTCCTCCACTTCCTCCACTTCCTCCACTTCCTCCACTTCCTCCAGTTCCTCCACTTCCTCCACTTCCTACACTTCCTCCACTCCTCCACTTCCTCCACTTCCTCGACTTCCTCCACTTCGTCCACTTCCTCCACTTCCTCTATTTCCTCCACTTCGTCTACTTCGACCACTTCGTCCACTTCGTCAACTCCGTCCACTTCGTCCACTTCCACCACTTTCTCCACTTCCTCCACTTCTTGCCCTTCGTCCACTTCCTCCACTTCCTCCACTTCCTCCACCTCCTCCACTTCCTCCACTTCCTCCACCTCCTCCACTTCCTCCACTTCCTCCACTTGCTCCACTTGCTCCACTTCCTCTACGTCCTCTACTTCCTCTACTTCCTCCACTTCGTCCATTTCGTCCACTTCGTCCACTTCGTCAAGTTCGTCAACTTCGTCCACTTCGTCAAGTTCGTCAACTTCCTCAACTTCGTCCACTTCGTCCACTTCGTGAACTTCGTCCACTTCGTCCACTTCGTCAACTTCCTCCACTCCCTCCACTTCCTCCACTTCTTCTACTTCATCCACTTCCTCCACTTCCTCCACTTCCTCTACATCCTCCACTTCCACCAATTCGTCCACTTCGTCCACTTCTTCTTCCACTTCGTCCACATCGTCCAATTCCTCCACTTCCTCCACTTCCTCCACTTCGTAAATTTCGTCCACTTCGTCAACTTCGTCCACTACGTCAACTTCGTCACCTTCGTCCACTTTTTCCACTTCGTCCACTTTGTCAACTTCTTCCACTTCCTTCACTTCCTCTACTTCCTCGACTTCGTCCACTTCCTCCACTTCCTTCACCTCGTCCACGTCGTCCACTTCGACCACTTCGTCTGCTTCGTCCACTTCGTCAACTTGCTCCACTTCCTCCACTACCTCTACTTCGTCCACTTCCTCGACTTCCTCGACTTCCTCGACTTCCTCTACTTCCTCCACTTCCTCCACTTCCTCCACTTCCTCCACTTCCTCCACTTCCTCCACTTCCTCCACTTCCTGCACTTCCTCTACTTCCTCCACTTCCTCCACTTCGTCCACTTCGTCAAGTTCGTCAACTTCGCCCACTTTGTCAACTTCTACAACTTCGTCCACTTCGTCAACTTCGTCAACTTCCTCCACTTCCTCTACTTCCTCCACTTCCTCCACTTCCTCCACTTCCTCCACTTGCTCCACTTCGTCCACTTCCTCCACTTCCTCCACTTCCTTTAATTCCTCCACTTCGTCCACTTCCTCCACTTCCTCTACTTCCTCTACTTCCTCTACTTCCTCCACTTCCTCCACTTCCTCCACTTCGTGAAGTTCGTCAAGTTCGTCCACTTCCTCAACTTCGTGAACTTCGTCAACTTCGTCAGCTTCTTCCACTTTGTCAACTTCCTCCACTTCGTCCACTTCATGTCCTTCCTCCACTTCTTCCACTTCCTCCACTTCGTCTACTTCGTCCACTTCTTCTTCCATATCGTCCACATCGTCCACTTCCTCCACTTCCTCCACTTCCTCCATTTCCTGCACTTCCTCCTCTTACTCCACTTCGTGCACTTCCTCCACTTTGCCCACGTCGCAATTTCGTCCACTTCCTCCACTTCGTCAACTTCCTCCACATTGTCCACTTCCTCCACTTTGTCAATTTCGTCCACTTTGTCAACTCCGTCGACTTTGTCCACTTCTTCTTCGACTTCCTCCACTTCCTCCACTACGTCAATTTTGTCCCCTTCTTCTTCCACTTCCTCCACTTCCTCCACTTCCGCTACTTCCTCCACTTCGTCCACTTCCTCCGCTTCCTCCCCTACCTCCACTACGTCAAGTTCGTCCACTTCGTCAACTTCGTGCACTTCGTCCACTTTGTCAACTTCGACAACTTCGTCCACTTCTTCCACTTCTTCCAACTCGACAACTTCGTCCACTTCCTCCACTTCCTCCACTTCTTCAACTTCGTCATCTTCAACAACTTCATCCCCTTCGTCCACTTCGTCCACTTTGTCCAGTTCTTTTTCCGCTTCCTCCACTTCTTCCACTTCGTCCACTTCATCCACTTCTTACACTTCCTCCACTTCCTCCACTTCGTCAACTTCCTCCACTTCGTCAACTTCGCCCACTTTGTACAATTTGTCAACTTCGTCCACTTCGTCCACTTCTTCTTCCACTTCCTCCACTTCGTCCACTTCGTCAACTTTGTCCACTTCGTTAACTTCCTCCACTTCGTCCACTTCCTCCAAGTCATCCACTTCGTCCACTTTGTCCACTTCGTCAACTTCCTCCACTTCGTCCACTTCCTTGACTTCCTCCACTTCCTTCTCTTCCTCCACTTCCTCCACTTCCTTTACTTCCTCCACTTCCTCCACTTCCTCCACTTCGTCGACTTCATCTACTTCGTCGACTTCGTCCACTTCGCACACTTCGTCCACTTCGTCAACTTCGTCCACTTCGTCAACTTCAACCACTTCGTCAACTTCGTCCACTTCGTCAACTTCGTCCACTTCCTCCACTTCGTCCACTTCGTCGACTTTCACGACTTCCTCCACTTCCACTACTTCCTACACTTCCTCTACTCCTCCACTTCATCCACTTCCTCGACTTCCTCCACTTCGTCCACTTCCTCTGCTTCCTCTACTTCCTCCACTTCGTCCACTTCGTCCACTTCGTCCACTTCGACCACTTCTTCCACTTCCTCCACTTCCTCCACTTCCTCTACTTCATCCACTATATCCACTTCCTCAACTTCCTCTACTTTGTCCACTTCGTCCACATCGTCAACTTCCTCAAATTCCTCCACTTCCTCCAATTCCTCCAGTTGCTCCACTTCGTCTATTTCGTCAACTTCGTCCACTACGTCAACTTCGTCCACTTCTTCCACTTCGTCCACTTCCTCTACTTCCTCCACTTCATCCACTTCGTCCACGTCATCCACTTCCTGCACTTCCTGCACTTCGTCAAATTCGTCCAAATCGTCAACTTCGTCCACTTCATCCACTTCTTCTTCCACTTCTTCCGCTTCTTCAACTTCGTCCACTTCGTCCACTTCATCCACTTCCTCCACTTCCTCCACTTCATCAACTTCCTCCACTTCGTCAACTTCGTCCACTTCCACCACTTCGTCCACTTCGTCGACTTCCACCACTTCCTCCACTTCCTCCACTTCCTCCACTCCTCCACTTCCTCCACTTCCTCCACTTCCTCCACTTCGTCCACTTCCTCAACTCCCTCTACTTCCTCCACTTCGCCCACTTCGTCCACTCCGTCCACTTCGTCCACTTCCAGCACTTCCTCCACTTCCTTCACTTCCTCCACTTCCTCCACTTCGTCCACTTCGTCCACTTCGTCCACTTCGTCCATTTCCTTGACTTCCTCCACTTCCTCCACTTACTCCATTTCCTCCACTTCCTCTACTTCCTCCACTTCATCAACTTCCTCCACTTCGTCAACTTCGTCCACTTCCACCACTTCGTCCACTTCATCGACTTCCACCACTTCCTCCACTTCCTCCACTTCGTCCACTCCTCCACTTCCTCGACTTCCTCCACTTCGTCAACTTCCTCAACTTCCTCTACTTCCTCCACTTCGCCGACTTCGTCCACTCTGTCCACTTCGTCCACTTCCAGCACTTCCTCCACTTCCTCCACTTCCTCCACTTCCTCCACGTCGTCAACTTCCTCCACTTCGTGAACTTCGCACACTTTGTACAATTTGTCAACTTCGTCCACTTCTTCTTCCACTTCCTCCACTTCGTCCACTTCGTCAACTTTGTCCACTTCGTCCACTTCGTCCACTTCCTCCAAGTCATCCACTTCGTCCACTTTGTCCACTTCGTCAACTTTGTCCACTTCGTCAACTTCCTCCACTTCGTCCACTTCCTTGACTTCCTGCACTTCCTCCACTTCCTCCACTTCCTCCACTTCCTCCACTTCCTCTACTTCCTCCACTTCCTCCACTTCCTCCACTTCGTCGACTTCGTCCACTTCGTCCACTTCGTCCACTTCGTCAACTTCGTCCACTTCGTCAAGTTCGTCAACTTCGTCCACTTCGTCAACTTCGTCAACTTCGTCAACTTCGTCCACTTCGTCCACTTCGTCCACTTCGTCAACTTCGTCCACTTCCTCCACTTCGTCCACTTCGTCGACTTTCACCACTTCCTCCACTTCCACCACTTCCTACACTTCCTCTGCTCCTCCACTTCCTCCATTTCCTCGACTTCCTCCACTTCGTCCACTTCCTCCACTTCCTCTACTTCCTCCACTTCGTCCACTTCGTCCACTTTGTCCACTTCGTACACTTCGTCCACTTCGACCACTTCTTCCACTTCCACCACTTCCTCCACTCCCTCTACTTCATCCACTATATCCACTTCCTCCACTTCCTCAACTACTTCACTTCCTCCACTTCCTCCACTTCGTCCACTTCCTCCACTTCCTCTACTTCCTCCACTTCGTCCACTTCGTTCACTTCGTTAACTTCGTCCACTTCGTCCACTTCGTCCACTTCGTCCACTTCGTCAGGTTCGTCTACTTCCACCACTTCGTCCACTTCCTCCATTTCCTCCACTTCCTCCACTTCCTCTACTTCCTCCACTTCGTCCACTACCTCCATTTCCTCGACTTCGTCTACGTCAACAACTTCCTCCATTTCCTCCACTTCCTCTACCTCCTCCACTTCGTCTATTTCGTCCACTTCTTCTTCCACTTCGTCTATAACGTCCACTTCCTCCACATCCTCCATTTTCTCCACTTCCTCCACTTCGTCCACTTCCTCCACTTCCTCCACTTCCTTCACTTCGTCCACTTCGTCCACTTCGTCCACTTCGTCCACTTCGTCATCTTCGTCCACTTTGTCCACTTCCTCCACTTCCTCCACTTCCTCCACTTCCTGCACTTTATGCACTGCCTCTACTTCCTCGACTTCGTCCACTTCGTCCACTTCGACCACTTCGTCCATATCGTCCACTACGTCAACTTCGTCCACTTCTTCCACTTCGTTAACTTCATCCACTTCCTCCACTTCGTCCACGTCGTCCACTTCCTCCACTTCCTGCACATCGTCAAATTCGTCCACATCGTCAACTTCGTCCACTTCATCCACTTCGTCTTCCACTTCTACCACTTCTTCAACTTGGTCCACTTCGTCCACTTCATCCAGTTCCTCCACTTCCTCCACTTCATCAACTTCCTCCACTTCGTCAACTTCGTCCACTTCCTCCACTTCCTCCATTTCGTTCACTGCTTCGACTTCCGCCACTTCCTCCACTTCCTCCACTTCCTCCACTCCTCCACTTCCTCCACTTCCTCGACTTCCTCCACTTCGTCCCCTTCCTCCACTTCCTGCACTTCCTCCACTTCGTCCACTTCGTCAACTCCGTCCACCTCGTCCACTTCCACCACTTCCTCCCCTTCGTCCACTTCGTCAACTCTGTCCACCTCGTCCACTTCCACCACTTCCACCACTTCCTCCACTTCCTCCCCTTCGTCCACTTCCTCCACTTCCTCCACTTCCTCGACTTCCTCCACTTCGTCCACTTCTTCCACTTCGTCCACTTCGTCAACTCCGTCCACCTCATCCACTTCCACCACTTCCACCACTTAGTCCACTTCCTCCCCTTCGTCCACTTCCTCCACTTCCTCCACTTCCTCCACTACCTCCACTTCCACCACTTCCTCCACTTCCTCCACTTCCTACACTTCCTCCACTCCTCCACTTCCTTGACTTCCTCGACTTCGTCCACTTCCTCCACTTCCTCTACTTCCTCCACTTCGTCCACTTCGACCACTTCGTCCACTTCGTCCACTTCCACCACTTTCCCCACTTCCTCCACTTCCTGCCCTTCGTCCACTTCCTCCACTTCCTCCACTTCCTCCACCTCCTCCACTTACTCCACTTCCTCCACCTCCTCCACTTCCTCCACTTCCTCCACTTCCTCCACCCTCTCCACTTCCTCTACGTCCTCTACTTCCTCTACTTCCTCCACTTCGTCCATTTCGTCCACTTCGTCCACTTCGTCAACTTCGTCAACTTCGTCTACTTCGTGAAGTTCGTCAACTTCCTCAACTTCGTCCACTTCGTCCACTTCATGAACTTCGTCCACTTCGTCCACCTTGTGAACTTCGTCCACTTCGTCCACTTCGTCAACTTCCTCCACTCCCTGATGAGAGGGTCGCACCTCCCAACAAAAGTTGTGCATAAAAGAATGCAGTATAGTGCTAGGAAGTGACTCCTAGGTCGTCTCTCAAGGACCAAATTTGGTTCAGTCTCAGATCAAACACATTGTGGGGGGATTTTGTGAAGATTTTTTTGTGATTGTAAATAAACTAAATTAAAACTGGAAATTAAATTCAACCGAACATAATTGAAAACACTGAAATAAATGAACAAAGCATGATGACCAAACGATCCTACATTGTAACCGAAACGATTTCTAAAATAAGTGAGGAAATTAAAAATGCAAAAAATAAATAACAAAATACTAGGATAACATGAAATCCAATACTTAAACTAATAAAGAAAGAAGGCATGTTGCAGCTGGATGTGACCGTGGCTTTCTCTCCATCCTATGATTCAGCCCTCCTACTTTGACCGTTCCACTTTCCTTCCAGCAAGGTGAGTCACGCTTCACTTTCCTTCCAGCAAGCCTTGACCATGTGCAAAATCAAAATCACCGTGGTGCCTTTCCAAAAGAAAATCAACGAGCAAGTGAAATAGAATAATAATGTGCTTTCCTATTGCTGGACTTGACAACACCTACTCTCACCTACCACCTCTTCATTCTCAAAGAAATAAAGAAAAAAAAAAACAACTTAGCAAACATTCAGCTACCAATCATCTTGGCACGTCCCATCCCCTTGACTACCACCTACTTTACTTCTCATTCCATAAATAAAAAAGCAAGACTACTTTCCTTCCAGCAGTCATAACATCCCTGCAGCTACCGTTCTCAATAATTAAAAATCACCGTTGGAATCAAATCACTTTCCAGTTTTTACATTTTTCCAGCAAACGTTCAAAGCCAAAAGCCTAAACCCAAAAAAAAAACCGAGAGACTGGCGACTGGATGCACCCCAAAAACCCAACCAATCTCCGTGTGAAAGCATTGAAAGCATGAATAAAATAAGAAGCCTTCACAATCAGCGTTTCATCCTACCGAGAAAGAGAAGTGTGTTTCTTTTTCATTCCATTGAAAATAGCGTTAAAAGCCAAAAAAAACCAAGAAAAAGAAAAATGAGTGTGCGGCTACTGGAACCTCTCAAAGCTACATTTTTTTCTCTAATATCCCTCCTCTCTACTTCTCGGCTTCAGCCTCCCTCATGCTTCCCGAAAACTCGGAGTCAAAGAAAAATATATTCCCCCATTACAAGAACCTCCAAAACAAATAAAATGAGAGAGTAAAATGGCCAAATGCAAGTGGCGGCTGGAACAGCTCCAGGCCGAGACACCACCCCCGAAAAGAACATGTAAGTGGCGCTAAAATGTGTGGCGGCTGTAGTATGTCCCAGCCCTCACCGGTAACCTTCCATCTCTACCATCTGAAAAAAAATGCTCAAGGGAAAACTCCCATAAAGCTGGTGGCTGTCCCCCGTTAAGTCACCCCCTCATGGGCCGTGGAGTAGCTTTCATTCAAGCTGGACGTATGAAGCTCTCCAAGTTGCTACTGGACCATGCCTTGCTACTTGACCTACGTGGATTCTTTGCTGAATGCGTGAAGATGTGCACCTCCCTCTGGATGAAGCCCATGCTTGGTGCTTGTTGCTGTCCTGGACGTGCTGCACTCTTGCTGGATACACCCCACCTTTGCTGGACTGCTTCTACTCTTTGCTGTAGCCGCTGGACCGAGGCCGCGTGTGCCGCTTCTTCTTTTTGTTGCTGGACGTGCTGCTGTGTTGGAATGATGGACGCTGCTGGAACGTGAGCTCCTCAAGCTGCTGTGTGCACCTCTTCATTAATAGCTTCCCATTCACGTGCTTTTTCTTTGCTTGCTGCCCTCTTTCATTCACGTGTTGTTGCTGCCTCTGCTGTCCAAAGTTTCTTCTCATGGGCCCTATGGATGAAGAATGGAATGAGTGCAGGCCTTGTGTTGATGTCTGGACGCTGCTGTCTGCGTGAAGCCCCTGGACGTGCGAAGGCCTGCTGTATTCGTGCACCAGCGTGGCAGCCATTCTCCAATACTCACACCACTTCCAAGACCCGTGTGCTGTCCAATTGCTGCTGGACCGTGTGCACCTCTTTCTCTCCAAGAACACACCTCCTAAGATGTTGTTCCTTCCCTTGGGCCGTGAGCGTGAGTGTGCTACTGGGCTGCTACTTCTTTCTCCACGTGCTAGATTGTTGGATGAAGAAATAAATGGGTGCAAACCGTGATGAATGAAGAACGGAAGTTGTTGTTCCTGGTGCTTCTTTCCAGCCCAAATGCGTGAGTGTTGCTGCTGGATGCACCCCCTTTTTCAATTGAAGCACCCTTTTTCAAAGAACCAAACAGTAAAATCACCATAGTGTCCTCTTTCTTGTACACACTTCTTTTATGGAGAGTCTTGAATCATGTGATGGCCCTCTAAATGTCCCAAATTATATTTCCAAAATTTTCCCTGAAATCAATAATACAAATAATTTGCTGAAATAATCCAAATTAATTAAAATTAGAATTTTTGATCAAATTAAGCACAATTAGTAAAAATGGGAAAATACTGGACAATTAAGCACAATTCCCCGATTAATTCTAGCACAATAAACTAAGTGAAGTGAACAAAATATTGACTCATCACTCCCTCCACTTCCTCCACTTCTTCTATTTCATCCACTTCCTCCACTTCCTCCACTTCCTCTACTTCCTCCACTTCCTCCAATTCGTCCACTTCGTCCACTTCTTCTTCCACTTCGTCCACATCGTCCAATTCCTCCACTTCCTCCACTTCTTCCACTTCGTAAATTTCGTCCACTTCGTCAACTTCGTCCACTACGTCAACTTCGTCACCTTCGTCCACTTTGTCCACTTCGTCCACTTTGTCAACTTCCTCCACTTCCTCCACTTCCTCCACTTCCTCTACTTCCTCGACTTCGTCCACTTCCTCCACTTCCTCCACTTCCTTCACCTCGTCCACGTCGTCCACGTCGTCCACTTCGTCCACTTCGTCTGCTTCGTCCACTTCGTCAACTTGAACCACTTCCTTTACTTGCTCCACTTCCTCCACTACCTCGACTTCCTCTACTTCCTCCACTTCCTCCTCTACCTCTACTTCGTCAACTTCCTCCACTTCCTCTACTTCGTCCCCTTCCTCCACTTCGTCCACTTCCTCGACTTCCTCGACTTCCTCGACTTCCTCTACTTCCTCCACTTCCTCCACTTCCTCCACTTCCTCCACTTCCTCCACTTCCTGCACTTCCTTCACTTCCTCTACTTCCTCCACTTCCTCCACTTCCTCCACTTCGTCAAGTTCGTCAACTTCGCCCACTTTGTCAACTTCTACAACTTCGTCCACTTCGTCAACTTCGTCAACTTCCTCCACTTCGTCTACTTCCTCCACTTCCTCCACTTCCTCCACTTCCTCCACTTGCTCCACTTCGTCCACTTCCTCCACTTCCTCCACTTCCTTTAATTCCTCCACTTTGTCTACTTCCTCCACTTCCTCCACTTCCTCTACTTCCTCTACTTCCTCCACTTCCTCCACTTCCTCCACTTCCTCCACTTCCTCCACTTCCTCCACTTGCTCCACTTCGTCCACTTCCTCCACTTCCTTTAATTCCTCCACTTCGTCTACTTCCTCCACTTCCTCTACTTCCTCTACTTCCTCTACTTCCTCCACTTCCTCCACTTCCTCCACTTCCTCAACTTCGTGAACTCCGTCAACTTCGTCAACTTCTTCCACTTTGTCAACTACCTCCACTTCGTCCACTTCATGTCCTTCCTCCACTTCTTCCACTTCCTCCACTTCTTCTACTTCGTCCACTTCTTCTTCCACTTCGTCCACATCGTCCACATCGTCCACTTCCTCCACTTCCTCCATTTCCTGCACTTCCTCCTCTTACTCCACTTCGTGCACTTCCTCCACTTTGCCCACGTCGCAATTTCGTCCACTTCCTCCACTTCGTCAACTTCCTCCACATTGTCCACTTCCTCCACTTTGTCAACTTCGTCCACTTTGTCAACTTCGTCGACTTTGTCCACTTCTTCTCCCACTTCCTCCACTTCCTCCACTACGTCAATTTCGTCCCCTTCTTCTTCCACTTCCTCCACTTCCGCTACTTCCTCCACTTCGTCCACTTCCTCCGCTTCCTCCCCTACCTCCGCTACGTTAAGTTCGTCCACTTCGTCAACTTCGTGCACTTCGTCCACTTTGTCAACTTCGACAACTTCGTCCACTTCTTCCAAGTCAACAACTTCGTCCACTTCCTCCACTTCCTCCACTTCTTCAACTTCGTCATCTTCAACAACTTCGTCCCCTTCGTCAACTTCGTCCACTTCGTCCACTTTGTCCAGTTCTTTTTCCGCTTCCTCCACTTCTTCCACTTCGTCCACTTCGTCCACTTCGTCCACTTCATCCACTTCCTCCACTTCCTCCACTTCGTCAACTTCCTCCACTTTGTCAACTTCGCCCACTTTGTACAATTTGTCAACTTCGTCCACTTCGTGCACTTCTTCTTCCACTTCGTCCACTTCGTCAACTTTATCCACTTCGTCAACTTCCTCCACTTCGTCCACTTCCTCCAAGTCATCCACTTCCTCCACTTTGTCCACTTCGTCAACTTTGTCCACTTCGTCAACTTCCTCCACATCGTCCACTTCCTTGACTTCCTCCACTTCCTCCACTTCCTCCACTTCCTCCACTTCCTCTACTTCCTCCACTTCCTCCACTTCCTCAACTTCGTCGACTTCGTCCACTTCGTCCACTTCGTCCACTTCGTCCACTTCGTCCACTTCGTCAACTTCGTCCACTTCCTCCACTTCGTCAACTTCGTCCACTTCGTCAAGTTCGTCAACTTCGTCAACTTCCTCCACTTCGTCGACTTCTTCTTCCACTTCGTCGACAACTTCCACTTCCTCCACTTCTTCCACTTCCTCCACTTCCTCTACTTCGTCCACTTCGTCACTTCCCCTCTGCTTCGTTGGCTTCATCCACTTCCACCACTTCCTCCACTTCACCACTTCCTCTACTTTCTCTACTTCGTCCACTTCCTCTACTTCCTCTAATTCGTCCACTTCCTCCACTTCGTCAACTTCGTCCAATTCATCCACTTTGTCCTCTTCGTCCACTTCGTCCACTTCGTCCACTTCCTCCACTTCCTCGACTTCATCCTCTTGGTCAACTTCCTCTACTTCATCCACTTTTTCAACTTCCTCCACTTCCTCTACTTCGTCCACATCGTCCACTTCCTCCAATTCCTTCAGTTCCTCCACACACTCCACTTTGTCCATTTTGTCAAATTCGTCCACTTCCTCCACTTCGTCCACTACGTCAACTTCGTCCACTTCATTAACTTCGTCGACTTCCTCCACTTCATCCACGTCGTCCACTTCCTCCACTTCTTGCACTTCGTCAAATTCTTTCACAGCGTCAACTTCGTCCACTTCATCCACTTCTTCTTCCACTTCTTGAACTTCGTCCACTTCGTCCACTTCATCCACTTCCTGCACTTCCTCCACTTCCTCAACTTCGTCCACTTCGTCGACTTCCACCACTTCCTCAACTTCCTCCACCCCTCCACTTCCTCGACTTCCTCCACTTCGTCCACTTCCTCCACTTCCTCTACTTCCTCGACTTCGCCCACTTCGTCCACTTCGTCCACTTCCACCACTTCCTCCACTTCCTCCACTTCCTCCCCCTCGTCCACTTAGTCAACTTCGTCAATTTCGTCCACTTCGTGAACTTCGTCAACTTCTTCCACTTCCTCAACTTTCTACATTCCTCCACTCCATCCACTTGCTCCACTTCCTCTACTTCCTCCTCTTCCTCCAATTCGTCCACTTCGTCCACTTCTTCTTCCACTTCCTCCACATCGTCCAATTCCTCCACTTCCTCTAATTCCTCCACTTCCTCCACTTACTCCAATTCCTCCACTTCGCCCACATTGTCAACTTCGTGCACTTCGTCAACATCCTCCACTTCGGTCACTTCGTCCACTTCTTCCACTTCTTCCACTCTTTCAACTTCGTCAACATCGTCCACTTCGTCAACTTCGTCCACTTCCAGCACTTCCTGTACTTCCTCCACTTCCTCTACTTCCTCCACTTCCTCCACTTCCTCCACATCATCCACTTCGTCCACTTCCTCCCCTTCCTCCGCTTCCTCCCCTTCCTCCACTTCGTCCACTTCGTTCACTTTGTCAACTTCGTCAACTATTTCTACTTCGTGAACTTCGTGCACTTCGTCAACTTCCTCCACTTCGTGCACTTTGTCCAATTATTGCACTTCTTCCACTCCGTCAACTTCGTCCACTTCGTCGACTTCCACCACTTCCTCCACTTCCTCCACTTCCTCCACTTCCTCTACTGGCTCCACTTCCTCCACTTCCTCCACTTCTTGTACTTCCTCCACTTCCTCCACTTCGTCAACTTCGTCCACTTCGTCCACTTCCACCACTTCATCAACTTCCTCCACTTCCTCTACTTCGTCCACTTCCTCTACTTCATCCACTACGTCCAATTCGTCCACTTCGTCCACTTCCTCTACTTCCTCCACTTCGTCCACTTCCTCTACTTCGTCCACTTCGTCCGCTTCGTCCACTTCGTGAACTTCGTCAACTTCGTCCACTTCGTGAACTTCGTCAACTTCGTCCACTTCGTCCAGGTCGTCAACTTCGTCCAATTCATCCACTTCGTCAACTTCGTCCATTTCGTCCACATCCTCAACTTCGTCCACTTCTTCGACTTCGTCAACTTCCTCCACTTCCTCCACTTCGTCAACTTCATCCACTTCGTAAACTTCGTCCACTTCTTCAAATTCGTCCACTTTGTCAACTTCGTCCACTTCTTCTTCCACTTCCCCCACTTCCTCCAAATTTCTTTCACTTCCTCCACTTCATCCACTTAGTCAACTTCGTCCACTTCTTTTTCCACTTCGTCCACTTCCTCTACTTCCCCCACTTCGTCCACTTCCTCCGCTTTGACCACTTCGTCCACTTTGTCAACTTCGTCAACTTCGTCAACTTCTTCCACTTCCTCCACCTCATCCACGTCGTCAACTTCGTCCACTTCCTCCACTTCCTCCACTTCATCAACTTCGTCAACTTCGTCCACTTCGTCAACTTCGTCAACTTCGTCAACTTCGTCAACTTCTTCTTTCAATTCTTCCAGTTCTTCCCATTCGTCCAATTCGTCGACTTCATCCACTTCCTCCACTTCCTCCACTTCCTCCACTTCGTTAACTTCCTCCACTTCGTGCACTTCGTCCACTTCTTCCACTTTTTCCACTCCGTCAACTTCGTCCACTTCCACCACTTCCTCCACTTCCTCCACTTCCTCTACTTCCTCCACTTCCTCCACTTCCTCCACTTCCTCTACTTCATCCACTTCCTCCACTTCGTCCACTTCGTCAACTTCGTCCACTTCGTCCACTTCCACCTCTTCCTCCACTTGCTCCACTTGCTCTACTTCCTCCACTTGCTCCACTTCCTCCAGTTCCTCTACTTCGTCCACTTCCTCCACTTCGTCCACTTCGTCCACTTCCACCACTTCCTCCACTTGCTATACTTCCTCCACTTCCTCCACTTCCTCCACTTCCTCCACTTCGTTAACTTCCTCCGCTTCGTCAACTTCGTCCACTTCGTCCACTTTGTCAACTTCGTCCACTTTGTCAACTTCGTCAACTTCGTCAAGTTCGTCCACTTTGTCGACTTCGTCCACTTTATCCACTTCTTTGCCACTTCCTCCACTTCCTCCAGTTCCTCCACTTCTTCTTCCACTTTCCCACTTCCTCCACTTCCTCTACTTCCTCCACATCATACACTACGTCCACTTCCTCCGCTTCCTCCCCTTCCTCCGCTTCGTCAACTTCGTGCACATCGTCCACTTCGTTTAGTTTATCAACTTCGTCAACTATGTGCACTTCGTGCACTTCGTCAACTTCCTACACTTCGTGCACTTTGTCCACTTCTTCCACTTCTTCCACTTCTTCCACTCAGTCCACTTCGTCCACTTCGTGAACTTCGTCCACTTCGTCCACTTCGTCCACTTCGTCCACTTCGTCCACCTCGTGAACTTCGTCCACTTCCACTACTTCCTCCACTTCCTCCACTTCCTCTACTTCCTTCACTTCGTCCACCTCCTCCACTTCCTCTACTTCCTCCACTTCGTCCACTTCGTCCTCTTCGTCCACTTCCACCACTTCCACCACTTCCTCCACTTCCTCCACTTCCTCCACTTCCTCCACTTCGTGCACTTTGTCCACTTCTTCCACTTCTTCCACTCAGTCCACTTCGTGAACTTCGTCCACTTCGTGAACTTCGTCCACTTCCACCACTTCCTCCACTTCCTCCACTTCCTCTACTTCCTTCACTTCCTCCACCTCCTGCACTTCCTCTTCTTCCTCCACTTCCTCCACTTGCTCCACTTCCTCCACTTGCTCCACTTCGTTAACTTCCTTCGCTTCGTCAACTTCGTCCACTTCCTTAACTTAGTCCACTTTTTCAACTTTGTCCACCTTTTCATCTTCGTCTACTTCTTCTTCCACTTCCTCCACTTCGTCAACTTCGTCAACTTCGTCCACTTTGTCAACTTCCTTCACTTCCTCCACCTCCTCCACTTCCTCTACTTCCTCCACTTCGACCACTTCGGCCACTTCGTCCACTTCGTCAACTTCATCCTCTTCATCTACTTCCACCATTTCCTCCACTTCCTCCACTTCCTCCACTTGCTCCACTTCCTCCACTTCCTCCACTTCCTCTACTTCTTCTACTTCGTCCACTTCGTCCACTACGTCCAATTCTTCCACTTCGTCCACTTCGTCCTCTTCCTCTACTTCATCCACTTCCTCCACTTCCTCCACTTCGTCCACGTCGTCAACTTCGTCCAATTCCTCCACTTCGTCAACTTCGTCGATTTCGTCCACATCGTCCACTTCGTCCACTTCTTCTTCCACATCTTCATCTTCTTCCACTTCGTCCACTTCCTCCACTTCGTCAACTTCCTCCAATTCCTCAACTTCGTCCACTTCTTCCACTTCGTCCACTTCTTCCACTTCGTCCACTTTGTCAACTTCGTCCACTTCTTCTTCCACTTCCCCCACTTCCTCCACTTTTCATCCACTTCATCCACTTCCTCCACTTCGTCAACTTCGTCCACTTCTTTTTCAACTTCCTTCACTTCCTCCACTTCCTCTACTACCCCCACTTCGTCCACTTCGTCCACTCCCTCCACTTCGTCCACTTCTTCTTCCACTTCTTCCACTTCCTCCACTTCCTCTACTTCCTCCACATCATCCACTTTGTCAACTTCGTAAACTTCGTGCACTTTGTCAACTTCCTCCACTTCGTGCACTTCGTCCACTTCTTCCACTTCTTCCACTCCGTCAACTTCGTCCACTTCGTCCACTTCCACCACTTCCTCCACTTCCTCCACTTCCTCCACTTCCTCCACTTCCTCCACTTCCTCCACTTCCTCCACTTCCTCCACTTCCTCCACTTCCTCCACTTCCTCCACTTCCTCCACTTCCTCCACTTCCTCTACTTCCTCCACTTCGTCCACTTCGTCAACTTCCTCCACTCCGTCCACTTCGTCCACTACGTCAACTTCGTCCACTTCGTCCACTTCCACCACTTCAACCACTTCCTCCACTTCATCCATTTCGTCGACTTCCTCCACTTCCTCCACTTCCTCCACCTCCTCTACTTCGTCCACTTCCTCTACTTCGTCCACTACGTCCAATTCGTCCACTTCGTCCACTTCCTCTACTTCCTCTACATCATCTACTTCCTCCACTTCCTCCACTTCGTCCACTTCGCCAACTTCGTCATCATTGTCCACTTCATCCACTTCCTCAACTTCCTCCACTTCGTCCACGTCGTCAACTTCGTCCAATTCCTCCACTTCGTCAACTTCGTCCATTTCGTCCACATCGTCAACTTCGTCCACTTCTTCCACTTCGTCCACTTCTTCCACTTCGTCCACTTCCTCCACTTCGTCAACTTCATCCATTTCGTAAACTTCGTCCACTTCTTCCACTTCGTCCACTTTGTCAACTTCGTCCACTTTGTCAACTTCGTCCACTTCTTCTTCCACTTCCCCCACTTCCTCCAGTTTTCTTTCACTTCCTCCACTGCTTCCACTTCTTCCACTTCGCCGACTTCGTCCACTTCCTCCACTTCGTCAATTTCCTCCACTTCTTCCACTTTGTCAACTTCGTCCACTTCTTCTTCCACTTCCCCCACTTCCTCCACTTTTCTTCCACTTCTTCCACTTCCTCCACTTCGTCAACTTCGTCCACATCTTTTTCCACTTCCTCCACTTCCTCTACTACCCCCACTTCCTCCACTTCCTCCACTTCGTCCACTTCTTCTTCCACTTCCTCTACTTCCTCCACTTCCTCTACTTCCTCCACATCATCCACTTCCTCCGCTTCCTCCCATTCCTCCGCTTCGTCAACTTCGTGCGCTTCGTCAACTTCGTGCGCTTCGTCAACTTCGTGCACTTCGTTTACTTTGTCAACTTCGTCAACTATGTCCACTTCGTGAACTTCGTGCAGTTGGTCAACTTTGTGTACTTTGTCAACTTCCTCCACTTCGTGCACTTTGCCCACTTCTTCCACTTCTTCCACTCCGTCAGCTTCGTCCACTTCGTCTACTTCGTGAACTTCATCCACTTCCAGCACTTCCTCCACTTCCTCCACTTCCTCTACTTCCTCCACTTCCTCTACTTCCAACGCACACACAAAACAGAACATCACACTCACAAAACAAGACAAAACACAACACACACTAACACAACAAAAGACCTAAGACTGAACCGTTGATCCCCGGCAACGGCGCCATTTTGTTGAGAGGGTCGCACCTCACACAAAAGTTGATTGCAAAATTAATGCAGTATAGTACTAGGAAGTGACTCCTAGGTCGTCTCTCAAGGACCAAATGTGGTTCGGGTCTCAGGTGAAACACGTAGTGGGGGGGTTTTGAAAGTGTTTTTGTGATAAGAATTGAACTAAATTA
Source organism: Vigna umbellata (assembly GCF_029865625.1). Classification (NCBI taxonomy): domain Eukaryota; kingdom Viridiplantae; phylum Streptophyta; class Magnoliopsida; order Fabales; family Fabaceae; genus Vigna; species Vigna umbellata. The sequence goes on from NC_142166.1 coordinate 28,381,894, forward strand.
AAAATGAGAATTACAACCAAATATAAATAAAAGCATTAAAATGAAAACTACAACAAATTAATATCCAAACACAATTCAAGTTGTAAAAATGTAACACTTAAGCTAAAACATTAGATGCACAATGTTGTCATCTATCCTACGCATTCACCACCAAAGAGGAGAAAATCAACTCAACATGATATAAAATATTTTAAGGCAAACAAAGTAAAAGAAAATAAAACTTCTCAACTATGACCCACTCGTTTACCAAAAGAAATTGAAAACACTTTAATTGATACCTATCACCGTGCAACTACTACTTCAAGTTGTCCATTCACAAATAAATAAAAGAAATGCTTCAAATGGCCGTGACCATGTGCGTGATTTAATGCTTCCCACAGTGACATGGTTCCTCCTAATAATGCTGGAATTCTACTCCAAATGAAATGCCCTTCTATTGCTAAAGCCAAATGAATCACACCGCATGGGCTTCTGCTGCCATGAATCAGCGCCATACTTCCGTTTCTGCCTCTAAAGAAAGAAAAGAAACTAATTTCCTGGTGCTGCTGGAATAATAAACCGAGACCTCCAAACGTGGGTGGCGGCTGCTCCCTCCAGGTGTGCACACCAAACTTGACCCTACAATGTGGACGTGAGATCCTAAAATGTAAGATGAATGACTCTATTGCTGGACGTGGTAGCAGCAGCTCCTACCTACCACCTCTTCCAGTGTGACAGCACACTTCTTTCCAAATGAAATCAGCGCTTTTTCTACAAGAAAGAAAATCAACGTGCTACTATTGTCTAAAGAAAGAAACACTCATTTTCCTACTGGAATAAAAACCGAGAGTTTTGATTCATGAGTAACCGTGCACAGTAAAAATGCTCATTACATTGATAGACTCAGACTTCAATAAAAAAATGCATGAACCAAATAAAAAAAAAAGCAATGTGTAAAATCAGCAAAATGAAATTAACGTGGAGCTTTCCATTCTCATTCATCCAAAATCCAACAGCATAAACATGGTTCAACCAAAAAACTAAGAAAGAAAAATCTCCTTTCTTTAAGTGGCGGCTGCTCTAACACGTCCCAGCCCAAGACAAACCGAGTAAATGTGGCGGCTGGAGCACATCTTCTACTTGCCCCCCATCCACCTAGACCTCTCAGCTGTGTGCTTCCATTAAAATCAAAGATAACCCCCCCCCCCAAATCCCACGTGTTGCTGCCCTAATGAATGAAGAGGTGAATCCCCTTCTTCTGCTGCTAGGCCGTAGAGGCTGCTGGAAGCGTCAGTGTTGCTGCCTCCTGTGTGCAAGCTGGACGCTGCTTCTTCTCTCGGACACCCCCTGTTGCTGGACATGCCACCTCTGGTCCCTCTCAAGCCAAAAGGAAAATTGAGCCTCCCACGTGGTCGTGTCCACCTTCTGGACTGCTTCCCATTTCAAATTGCTGGACGCTGATGCTTCCATTTTGCTGGGCCTGCTGCTTACTAGATGCGTTTTTTTTTTCTCCAAGCTGCTGGTTGCATCAGCTTAATCATGGGCCGTGTTGGACTCTCCTCTCCGCTGCTGCCAACATGTTGCTTCTGGACGTGCAAAGTTGATTCCCATGGGTTCTTGATGCCAGCGCATTCTCCAAGCACACCTCCTAGACTCTGCAGCCGTGGCAGCACCACTTGGACGTGAGCACTCTTCTTTGCTGGACGTCAACCCTTTCATTCCATCCAGCACACCCTCTCCAAGCCCAAATGAATCCTGCTGTCCGCGTGTGCTTTCTTTTTAGAAAGTCCATCTCCATGTGCACCCCCAAAAATGAAATATGCACCTCCTTTATCATTTTAGTTTAAAATATAATTTATGTGGCATTTTTCTTTAAGTCCGAAAATATTATCCAACAATTTCCCTACAATTAATAATGCAAATAATTAGCCTCAGATAATTTAAATTAATTAAAATAAGAATTTCTGATCAAATTAAGAAAAATTAGCAAAAATGGAAAAATACTGGACATTCAAACATAATTCCCTGATTAAATCTAGCACAATAAGCTAAGTGAAATCGATAAAATATTGACTCATCACCTCTACTTCCTCCACTTCGTCCACTTCGTCAACTTCGTCCACTTCCACCACTTCCTCCACTTCCTCCACTTCCTCCACTTCCTCTACTTCGTCCAGTTCTTCTACTTCGTCCACTACGTCCAATTCGTCCACTTCCTCTACTTCATCCACTTCCTCCACTTCCTCCACTTCGTCCACTTCGTCAACTTCCTCCACTTCCTCCACTTCGTCCACGTCGTCAACTTCGTCCAATTCCTCCACTTCGTCAACTTCGTCCATTTCGTCCACATCGTCAACTTCGTCCACTTCTTCTTCCACTTCTTCATCTTCTTCCACTTCGTCCATTTCCTCCACTTCGTCAATTTCCTCCACTTCATCAACTTCGTCCACTTCTTCCACTTCGTCCACTTTGTCAACTTCGTCCACTTCTTCTTCCACTACCCCCACTTCCTCCACTTTTCTTCCACTTCCTCCACTTCCTCCACTTCGTCAACTTCGTCCACTTCTTTTTCCACTTCCTCCACTTCCTCTACTACCCCCACTTCCTCCACTTCTTCTTCCACTTCCTCCACTTCGTCCACTTCTTCTTCCACTTCCTCTACTTCCTCCACATCATCCACTTCGTCCACTTCCTCCGCTTCCTCCCCTTCCTCCGCTTCGTCAACTTCGTGCACTTCGTCCACTTCGTTTACTTTGTCCACTTCGTTAACTATGTCAACTTCGTGAACTTCGTGCACTTCGTGCACTTCGTCAACTTCGTGCACTTCGTCAACTTCCTCCACTTCGTGCACTTTGTCCACTTCTTCCACTCCATCAGCTTCGTCCACTTCGTGAACTTCGTCCACTTCCACCACTTCCTCTACTTCCTCCACTTCATCCACTTCGTCAACTTCCTCCACTCCGTCCACTTCGTCCACTTCGTCAACTTCGTCCACTTCGTCCACTTCGTCCACTTCGTCCACTTCGTCCACTTCGTCCACTTCGTCAACTTCGTCCACTTCCACCACTTCTTCCAGTCCGTCCACTTCCTCCACTTCTTCCACTTCCTCTACTTCGTCCACTACGTCCAGTTCGTCCACTTCGTCCACTTCCTCTACTTCCTCCACTTCCTCCACTTCCTCCACATCGTGAACTTCGTCCACTTCTTCTTCCACTTCCTCCACTTCTTCCACTTCGCCGACTTCGTCCACTTCCTCCACTTCCTCCACTTCGTCAACTTCGTCCACTTCTTTTTCCAATTCCTTCACTTCCTCCACTTCCTCTACTTCCCCCACTTCCTCCACTTCCTCCACTTCGTCCACTTCGTCCACTTCCTCTACTTTGTCCACGTCCTCCACTTCGTCCACTTCGTGCACTTCGTCCACTTCCTCCACTTCCTCTACTTCCACCACTTAGTCCATTTCGTCCACTTCGTCCACTTCGTCCTCTTCTTCCACTTTGTCAACTTCGTCCACTTCCTCCACTTTCTCCACTTCGTCCACTTGCTCCACTTCTTCCACTTCCTCAACTTCGTTAACTTCGTCCACTTCGTCAACTTCGTCCACTTTGTCAACTTCGTCCCCTTTGTCAACTTCGTCGACTTCGTCCACTTCGTCCACTTCCTCCACTTCCGCCACTTCTTCTTCCACTTCCTCCACTTCTTCCACTTCCCCTACTTCCTCCACATCATCCACTTCCTCCGCTTCCTCCCCTTCCTCCGCTTCGTCAACTTCGTGCACTTCGTCCACTTCGTTTACTTTGTCAACTTCGTCAACTATGTCTACTTCGTGAACTTCGTGCACTTCGTCATCTTCGTGCACTTTGTCCACTTCCTCCACTTTCTCCACTTCCTCTACTTCCTGCACTTCGTCCACTTCGTCAACTTCGTCCACTTCGTCCACTTCCACCACTTCCTCCACTTCCTCCACTTCCTCCACTTCCTCCACTTCCTCTACTTCGTCCACTTCCTCTACTTCGTCCACTTCCTCCACTTCCTCCACTTCCTATACTTCATCCACTTTGTCCGCTTCCTCCACTTCGTCCACTTCGTCAACTTCGTCAACTTCGTCCACTTCCTCCACTTCCTCCACTTCCTCCACTTCGTCAACTTTCTCCAATTCCTCCACTTCGTCAACTTCGTCCATTTCGTCCACATCGTCAACTTCGTCCGCTTCTTCTTCCACTTCTCCCACTTCGCCGACTTCGTCCACTTCCTCCACTTCGTCAACTTCCTCCACTTCGTCAACTTTGCCCACTTCTTCCACTTCGTCCACTTTGTCAACTTCGTCCACTTCCCCCACTTCCTCCACTTTTCTTTCACTTCCTCCACTTCCTCCACTTCATCAACTTCGTCCACTTCTTTTTCCACTTCCTTCACTTCCTCCACTTCCTCTACTTTCCCCACTTCGTCCACTTCCTCCGCTTCGTCAACTTCGTCCACTTCGTCAACTTCGTGCACTTCGTCAACTTCGTCCAGTTCTTCTACTTCCTCCACTTCATCCACGTCGTCAACCTCGTCCACTTCGTCCACTTCCTCCACTTCCTCCACATCGTCAACTTCGTCCACTTCTTCTTCAAGTTGTTCCACTTCTTCCACTTCGTCCAATTCGTCGACTTCATCCACTTCCTCCACTTTGTTAACTTCGTCTAGTTCCTCAACTTCGTCCACATTGTCAACTTAGTCCACTTTGTCAACTTCGTCCACTTTGTCAACTTCGTCCACTTCGTCGATTTCGTCCGCTTCGTCCACTTCTTCTTCCACTTCCTCCACTTCGTCAACTTGGTCCACTTCCTCCACTTCGCCACTTTGTCAACTTCATCCACTTTGTCCTCTTCGTTATCTTTGTCCACTTTGTCCACTTCGTCCACCTCGTCCACTTCTTCTTCCACTTCCTCCACTTACTCTACTTCCTCCACATCGTCCACTTCCTCCGCTTCCTCCGCTTCCTCCGCTTCGTCAACTTCGTCCACTTCGTCAACTTCGTGCACTTCGTCCACTTCGTCAACTTCGTGCACTTCGTCAACTTCCTCCACTTTGTGCACTTCGTCCATTTCTTCCACTTCGTCAACTTCGTCCACTTTTTCAACTTCGTCCACTTCCACCACTTCCTCCACTTCCTCCACTTCCTCCACTTCCTCCACTTCCTCCACTTCCTCCACTTCCTCCACTACCTCCTCTTCCTCCACTTCCTCCACTTTCTCTACTTCGTCCACTTCCTCTACTTCGTCCACTTCCACCACTTCCTCCACTTCCTCCACTTCCTCTACTTCGTCTACCTCCTCTACTTCGTCCACTTCCACCACTTCCACCACTTCCGCCACTTCCTCCACGTCGTCCACTTCATCCACGTCGTCAACTTCGTCCACTTCCTCCACTTTCTCCACTTCGTCAACTTCATCCACATCGTCAACTTCGTCAACTTCTTCTTCCAGTTCTTCCACTTCTTTCACTTCGTCCAATTCGTCGACTTCATCCACTTCCTCCACTTCCTCCACTTCCTCCACTTCCTCCACTTCGTTAACTTCCTCCAGTTCGTCTACTTCGTCCACTAGCTCTACTTCCTCCACTTCCTCCACTTCCTCCACTTCCTCTACTTCGTCCACTTCCACCACTTCCTCCACTTCCTCCACTTCCTCCACTTCCTCCACTTACTCCTCTTCCTCCACTTCCTCCACTTCCTCTACTTCGTCTACTTCCTCTACTTCGTCCACTTCCACCACTTCCACCACTTCCGCCACTTCCTCCACTTCCTCCACGTCGTCCACTTCATCCACGTCGTCAACTTCGTCCACTTCCTCCACTTCGTCAACTTCATCCACATCGTCAACTTCGTCAACTTCTTCTTCCAGTTCTTCCACTTCTTTCACTTCGTCCAATTCGTCGACTTCATCCACTTCCTCCACTTCCTCCACTTCCTCCACTTCCTCCACTTCCTCCACTTCGTTAACTTCCTCCAGTTCGTCAACTTCGTCCACTTTTTCAACTTAGTCCACTTTGTCAACTTCGTAAACTTTGTCAACTTCGTCCACTTCGTCGACTTCGTCCGCTTCGTCCACTTCTTCTTCCACTTCCTCCACTTCCTCCACTTCCTCCACTTCGTTCACTTCCTCCACTTTGTCAACTTCGTCCACCTCGTCCACTTCGTCCACATCGTCAACTTCGTCGACTTCCTCCGCTTCCTCCCCTTCCTCCGCTTCGTAAACTTCGTCCACTTTGTCAACTTCGTCCACTTCGTCAACTTCGTGCACTTCGTCAACTTCGTGCACTTCGTCAACTTCGTGCACTTCGTCAACTTCGTGCACTTCGTCAACTTCGTGCACTTCGTCAACTTCCTCCACTTCGTGCACTTCGTCCACTTCTTCCACTCCGTTAACTTCGTCCAGTTTTTCAACTTCGTCCACTTCTACCACTTCCTCCACTTCCACCACTTCGTCCACTTCCTCCACTTCCTCCACTTCCTCTACTTCGTCCACTTCGTCCGCTTCCTCCACTTCGTCTTCCTCGTCAACTTCGTCAACTTCGTCCACTTCCTCTACTTCCTCCACTTCCTCCACTTCGTCAACTTCGTCCATTTCGTCCACATTGTCAACTTCGTCCACTTCTTCTTCCACTTCTTCCTCTTCCTCCACTTCTTCCACTTCTTCCACTTCTTCCACTTCCTCCACTTCCTCCACTTCCTCCACTTCGTCCACTTCCTCCACTTTGTCAACTTCGTCCTCTTCCTCCACTTCGTTATCTTCGTCCTCTTCGTCCACCTCGTCCACTTCGTCCACATCGTCAACTTCGTCCACTTCCTCCACTTCCTCCCCTTCCTCCGCTTCGTCAACTTCGTCCACTTCGTCAACTTCGTGCACTTCGTCCACTTTGTCAACTTCGTCCACTTCGTCAACTTCGTGCACTTCGTCAACTTCGTGCACTTCGTCAACTTTGTGCACTTCGTCAACTTCATCCACTTCGTGCACTTCGTCCACTTCTTCCACTCCGTCAACTTCGTCCACTTTTTCAACTTCGTCCACTTCTACCACTTCGTCCACTTCCACCACTTCCTCCACTTCCTCCACTTCCTCCACTTCCTCCACTTCCTCTACTTCGTCCACTTCGTCCCCTTCCTCCACTTCGTCTTCTTCGTCAACTTCGTCAACTTTGTCCACTTCTTCTTCCACTTCTTCCACTTCTTCCACTTCGTCGACTTCGTCCACTTCGTCCAGTTCCTTCACTTCGTCCACTTCATCCACTTCGTCCACTTTTTCTTCCACTTCCCCCACTTCCTCCACTTCGTCCACGTCGTCAACTTCATCCAATTCCTCCACATCGTCAACTTCTTCCACTTCTTCTTCCACTTCTTGCACTTCTTCCACTTCGTCGACTTCGTCCACTTCCTCTACTTCGGCCACTTCGTCCACTTGCTCCACTTCGTCAAATTCGTCCACTTCGTCCACTTCCACCACTTCCTCCACTTCCTCCACTTCCTCCACTTCCTCTACTTCCTCCACTTCGTCCATTACGTCCAATTCGTCCACTTCGTCCTTTTCATCCACTTCGTCCACTTCCTCTACTTCCTCCACTTCGTCCACTTCCTCTACTTCGTCCACTTCGTTCACTTCGTCAACTTCGTCCACTTCCTCCACTTTGTCCACGTCGTCAACTTCGTCCAATTCCTCGACATCGTCAACTTCGTCCATTTCGTCCACATCGTCAACTTCCTCCACTTCTTCTTCCATTTCTTCCACTTCTTCCACTTCGTCGACTTCGTCCACCTCCTCCACTTCGTCAACTTTCGCCACTTCGTCAACTTCATCCACTTCTTTCACTTCGTCCACTTTGTCAACTTCGTCCACTTCTTCTTCCACTTCCACTACTTCCTCCACTTTTCTTTCACTTCCTCCACTTCCTCCACTTCGTCAACTTCGTCCACTTCTTTTTCCACTTCCTTCACTTCCTCCACTTGCTCCACTTCCCCCACTTCATCCACTTCGTCCACTTCCTCCGCTTCATCAACTTCGTCCACTTCGTCAACTTCGTGCACTTCGTCAACTTCGTGCACTTCGTCCACTTCTTCCACTTCCTCCACTTCATCCACGTCGTCAACTTCGTCCACTTCCTCCACTTCGTCCACGTCGTCAACTTCGTCCAATTCCTCCACTTCGTCAACTTCATCCGTTTCGTCGACATCGTCAACTTCGTCCACTTCTTCCACTTCTTCCACTTCGTCGACTTCGTCCATTTCCTCCACTTCGCCAACTTCGTCCACTTCTTCCACTTCGTCCACTTTGTCAACTTCGACCACTTCATCTTCCACTTCCCCCACTTCCTCCACGTCGTCAACTTCGTCCAATTCCTCCACTTCGTCAACTTCGTCCATTTCGTCCGCATCGTCAACTTCGTCCACTTCTTCTTCCACTTCTTCCACTTCGTCGACTTCGTCCAATTCCTCCACTTCGTGGACTTCGTCCACTTGCTCCACTTCGGCCACTTCGTCCACTTCCTCCACTTCGACAACTTCCACCACTTCCTCCACTTCCTCCACTTCCTCCACTTGCTCAACTTGTTCCACTTGCTCCACTTCCTCCTCTTCGTCCACTTCCTACACTTCCTCCACTTCCTCTACTTCATCCACTTCGTCCACTTCCTCCAGTTCCTCCACTACCTCGACTTCCTCCACTTCCTCCACTTCCTCCACATCCTCCACTTCCTCCACTTCCTCCACTTCCTCAACTTCCTCCACTTCCTCCTCTTCCTCCACTTCCTCCACTTCGTCCACTTCCTCTACTTCGTCCACTACGTCCACTACGTCCAATTCGTCCACTTCGTCCACTTCATCCACTTCGTCCACTTCGTCCACTTCGTCCATTTCCTCTACTTCCTCCACTTCCTCCACATCCTCTACTTCGTCCACTTCGTCCGCTTCCTCCACTTCGTCCACTTCCTCCACTTCGTCCACGTCGTCAGCTTCGTCCAATTCCTCCATTTCGTCAACTTCATCCATTTCATCCACATCGTCAACTTCGTCCACTTCTTCTTCAACTTCTTCCATTTCTTCCACTTCGTCGACTTCGTCCACTTCCTCCACTTCGTCAACTACCTCCACTTCGTCAACTTCGTCCACTTCTTTCACTTCGTCAACTTCGTCCACTTCTTCTTCCACTTCCCTTACTTAGTCAACTTTTCTTTCACTTCCTCCACTTCGTCAATTTCGTCCACTTCGTTTTCCACTTCCTCCACTTCCTCCACTTCGTCCACTTCGTCCACTTCCTCCGCTTCGTCAACTTCGTCCACTTCGTCAACTTTGTGCACTTCGTGAACATCGTCCAATCCTTCCACTTCCTCCACTTAATCCACATGGTCAACTTCGTCCACTTCGTCCACTTCCTCCATTTCGTCAACTTGTCCACATCGTCAACTTCGTCCACTTCTTCTTCCAGTTCTTCCACTTCTTCCACTTCGTCCAATTCGACGACTTCATCCACTTCCTCCACTTCCTCCACTTCGTTAACTTCCCCAGTTCGTCAACTTCATCCACTTTGTCAACTTAGTCCACTTTGTCAACTTCGTCCACTTTGTCAACTTCGTGCACTTCTTCTTCCTCTTCCTCCACTTCGTCCACTTCCTCCACGTCGTCAACTTCGTCCACTTCCTCCACTTCCACCACTTCGTCAACTTCGTCCACATCGTCATCTTCGTCAACTTCGTCCACTTCTTCCACTACTCCCACTTCGTCCACTTCGTCGACTTCATCCACTTCCTCCACTTTATTAACTTCCTCCACTTCGTCAACTTCGTCCACTTTGTCAACTTCGTCCACTTGGTCAACTTCATGCACTTCTTCTTCTACTTCTTCCACTTCTTCCTCTTTGTCAACTTCGTCCAGTTCGTCCACCTCCTCCACTTCCTCCACTTCCTCCACTTCCTCTACTTCCTCCACTTCCTCCACTTCCTCTCTACTTCCTCCACTTCGTCCACTTCGTCATGTTCGTCAACTTCGTCCACTTCGTCAAGTTCGTCAACTTCGTCCACTTCGTCCACTTCGTCCACTTCTTGAACTTCGTCAAATTCGTCCATTTCGCAAACTTCCTCCACTTCCTTCACTCCCTCCACTTCCTCCACTTCCTCAACTTCCTCCACTTCCTCTACTTCCTCCACTTCGTCGACTTCATCCACTTCTTCTTCCACGTCGTCCACATCGTCCACTTCCTCCACTTCTTCCAATTCCTCCACTTCCTCCACTTACTCCCCTTCGTCCACTACGTCAACTTCGTCCACTTCGTCCACCTCCTCCAGTTCGTTTTCCACTACGTCAACTTCGTCCACTTTGTCCACTTCGTCAACTTTGTCTACTTCCTCCACTTCCTCCACTTCCTCCATTTCCACCACTTCCTCCACTTCCTCCATTTCCTCCACTTCCTCCACATCCTTCACTTACTCCACTTCGTCCACTACGTCAACTTCGTCCACGTCCACAACTTCGTCCACTTCCTCCACTTCGTCAACTTCGCCAATTTCGTCCACTTCGTCCACTTCATCAACCTTGTCCACTTCGTCCACATCGTCCACTTTGTCCACTTCGACCACATCGTCCTCTTCGTCCTCTTCGTCAACTTCGTCAACTTCGTCCACTTTGTCCACTTGTTCTAATTCCTCCACGTCGTCCACTTCCTCCAGTTCTTCTTCCACTTCGTCCACATCGTCCACTTCCTCCACTTCGTCCACCTCCTCCAGTTCCTCCACTCCCTCCATTTCCACCACTTTCTCCACTTCCTCCACTTCCTCCACTTCCTTCATTTCCCGCATTTCCTCCACTTCCTCCGCTTCCTGCACTTACTCCACTACGTCAACTTCGTCCACGTCCTCCACTTCGTCCACTACGTCAACTTCGTCAACTATATCGACTTCGTCCACTTCTCTTTCCACTTCCTCCACTTCTTCCACTTCGTCCACTTCGTCCACTTACTCCACTTCCTCCATTTCAACCACTTCCTCCACTTCCTCCACTTCCTTCATTTCCTCCACTTATTCCACCTCCTCCACCTCCTCCACTTACTCCACTTCGTCCACTACGTCAACTTTGTCCACGTCCTCCACTTCATCCACTAAGTCAACTTCGTCAACTACACCACTTGGTCCACTTCTCTTTCCACTTCCTCCACTTCGTCCACTTCCTCTACTTCCTCCACTTCGTCCACCTCCTCCACTTGCTCCCCTTCTTCCGCTTCGTCAATTTCGTCCACTTTGTCAACTTCGTGCACTTGGTCAACTCCGTCCACTTCGTCCACTTTCTCCACTTCCTCCACGTCGTCAACTTCGTCAACTTCCTCCACTTTGTCAACTTCCACCACTTCGTCAACTTCGTCCACTTCTTCTTCCACTTCTTCCACTACTTCAACTTCGTCCACTTCGTCGACTTCATCTGGTTCCTCCACTTCGTTAACTTCCTTCACTTCGTCAACTTCGTCCACTTCGTCTACTTTGTCAACTTCGTCCACTTGGTCAACTTCCTGCACTTTGTCAGTTTCGTAAACTTCGTCCACTTCTTCTTCTACTTCCTCCACTTCGTCAACTTCGTCCACTTCTTCTTCCACTTCCTCCATTTCCTCAACTTCCTCCACTTCCTCCGCTTCCTCCCCTTCATCCGCTTCGTCAATTTCGTCCACTTCGTCAACTTCGTGCACTTCGTCCACTTTGTCAACTTCGTGCACTTCGTCCACTTCGTCCACTTCTTCTTCCACTTCTTCCACTTCTTCCACTTCGTCAACTTCGTCCACTTCGTCCACTTTGTCCCCTTCATCCACTTCGTCCACTTCGTCCACTTCCTCCACTTCGTCCACTTCCTCTACTTCCTCCACTTCCACCAATTCCTCCACGTCCTCTACTTCCTCCACTTCCTCCACTTCCTCAACTTCCTCCACTTCCTCCACTTCCTCCACTTCCTCCACTTCGTCCTCTTCGTCAAGTTCGTCAACTTCGCCCACTTCGTCCACTTCGTCAACTTCGTGAAATTCATCAACTTCGTCCCCTTCGTCAACTTCGTCCACTTCGTCCACCACGTCAACTTCGTCCACTTCCTCCACTTCCTCCACTTCCTCTACTTCCTCCACTTCCTCCACTTCCTCTAATTCGTCCACTTCGTCCACTTCATCAAGTTCGTCAACTTCGTCCACTTCGTCAAGTTCGTCAACTTCGTCCACTTCGTGAATTTCGTCAACTTCGTCCACTTCGTCAACTTCCTCCACTTCCTCCACTCCCTCCACTTCCTCCATTTCCTCCACTTCCTCGACTTCCTCCACTTCCTCTTCTTCCTCTACTTCGTCGACTTCATCCACTTCTTCCACTTCGTCCACATCATCCACTTCCTCCACTTCCTCCACTTCCTCCAATTCCTTCACTTCCTCCACTTCCTCCACTTACTCCACTTCGTCCACTTCATCCACTACGTCAACTTCGTCCACCTCCTCCATTTCGTTTTCCACTACGTCAACTTCGTCCACTTTGTCTACTTCCTCGACTTCCTGCACTTTCTCCACTTCGTCCACATCGTCAACTTCATCATCTTCGTCAACTTCGTCCACTTCTTCTTCCTCTTCTTCCACTTCGTCCACTTCGTCGACTTCGTCCGCTTCTTCCAGTTCATCCACTTCGTCCCCTTCGTCAACTTCGTCCACTTCGTCCACCACGTCAACTTCGTCCACTTCCTCCACTTCCTCCACTTCCTCTACTTCCTCCACTTCCTCCACTTCCTCTAATTCGTCCACTTCGTCCACTTCATCAAGTTCGTCAACTTCGTCCACTTCGTCAAGTTCGTCAACTTCGTCCACTTCGTGAATTTCGTCAACTTCGTCCACTTCGTCAACTTCCTCCACTTCCTCCACTCCCTCCACTTCCTCCATTTCCTCCACTTCCTCGACTTCCTCCACTTCCTCTTCTTCCTCTACTTCGTCGACTTCATCCACTTCTTCCACTTCGTCCACATCATCCACTTCCTCCACTTCCTCCACTTCCTCCAATTCCTTCACTTCCTCCACTTCCTCCACTTACTCCACTTCGTCCACTTCATCCACTACGTCAACTTCGTCCACCTCCTCCATTTCGTTTTCCACTACGTCAACTTCGTCCACTTTGTCTACTTCCTCGACTTCCTGCACTTTCTCCACTTCGTCCACATCGTCAACTTCGTCATCTTCGTCAACTTCGTCCACTTCTTCTTCCTCTTCTTCCTCTTCTTCCACTTCGTCCACTTCGTCCACTTCGTCTTCCACTTCCTCCACTTCGTCCACTTCTTCTTCCATTTCCTCCACTTCCTCCACTTCCTCCACTGCCTCCGCTTCCTCCACTTCCTCCTCTTTGTCAATTTCGTCCACTTCGTCCACTTCATCAAGTTCGTCAACTTCGTCCACTTCGTCAAGTTCGTCAACTTCGTCCACTTCGTGAATTTCGTCAACTTCGTCCACTTCGTCAACTTCCTCCACTTCCTCCACTCCCTCCACTTCCTCCATTTCCTCCACTTCCTCGACTTCCTCCACTTCCTCTTCTTCCTCTACTTCGTCGACTTCATCCACTTCTTCCACTTCGTCCACATCATCCACTTCCTCCACTTCCTCCACTTCCTCCAATTCCTTCACTTCCTCCACTTCCTCCACTTACTCCACTTCGTCCACTTCATCCACTACGTCAACTTCGTCCACCTCCTCCATTTCGTTTTCCACTACGTCAACTTCGTCCACTTTGTCTACTTCCTCGACTTCCTGCACTTTCTCCACTTCGTCCACATCGTCAACTTCGTCATCTTCGTCAACTTCGTCCACTTCTTCTTCCTCTTCTTCCTCTTCTTCCACTTCGTCCACTTCGTCCACTTCGTCTTCCACTTCCTCCACTTCGTCCACTTCTTCTTCCATTTCCTCCACTTCCTCCACTTCCTCCACTGCCTCCGCTTCCTCCACTTCCTCCTCTTTGTCAATTTCGTCCACTTCGTCCACTTCGTCAACTTCGTGCACTTCTTCCACTTCATCCACTTTGTCAACTTCGTCAACTTCGTCAACTTCGTCAACTTCGTCCACTTCGTCCACTGCGCCCCCTTCTTCTTCCACTTCCTCTACTACCTCTACTTCCTCCACTTCGTCTACTTCGTCCACTTGCTCCACTTCGTCCAGTTCCAGCACTTCCTCCATTTCGTCCACGTCCACAACTTCGTCCACTTCCTCCACTTCCTCCACTTCGTCAATTTCGTCCACTTCATTAACTTCGTCCACATCGTCCACATCGTCCACATCGTCCACATCGTCCACATCGTCCACTTCGTCAACTTCGTCCACTTTGTCCACTTCTTCTACTTCCTCCACATTCTCCACTTCCTTCACTTCTTCTTCCACTTCGTCCACTTCGTCAACTTCGTCCACATCGTCCACTTCCTCCACTTCCTCCACTTTCTACACTTGCTACACTTCCTCCATTTCCACCACTTTCTCCACTTCCTCCACTTCCTCCACTTCCTCCACTTCCTCCACTTACTCCACATCGGCCACTACGTCATCTTCGTCCACTTCGTCCGCATCCTCCACTTCGTCCACTACGTCAACTTCGTCAACTACATCCACTTCGTCCACTTCGTCCACTTCGTCAACTTCGTCCACTTTGACCACTTCTTTTTCCACTTCCTCCACTTCTTGCACTTTGTCCATGTCTTTTTCCACTTACTCCACTTCCTCCACTTCCTGCATTTCCACCTCGTCCTCCACTTCCTCCACTTCCTCCACTTCCTTCATTTCCTCAACATCCTCCACTTCCTCCACTTCCTCCACCTACTCCACTTCATCCACTACGTCAACTTCGTCCACGTCCTCCACTTCCTCCACTACATCCACTTCGTCCACTTCGTCCACTTCGTCTATTTCTTCTTCCACTTCCTTCACTTCCTCCACCTCTTCTTCCACTTCCTCTCCTTCTTTTTCCACTTCCTCCACTTCCTCCACTTCGTCCGCATCCTCCCCTTCCTCCGCTTCGTCAATTACGTCCACTTCGTCAACTTCGTGCAATTCGTCAACTTCGTCCACTTCGTGCATTTCGTCCACGTCGACAACTTCCTCCACTTCCTCCCCTTCGTCATGTTCGTCAACTTCATCAACTTCATCCACTTCCTACATTTCGTCCACTTCGTCAACTTCGTCAACTTCCTCCACTTCGTCAACTTCCTCCACTTCATCCACTCCCTCCACTTCATCCACTCCCTCCACTTCCTCCCTTTCTTCTACTTCCTCCACTTCCTCCACTTCGTCCACTTCATCCACTTCTTCTTCCACTTCGTCCACATCGTCCACTTTCTCCACTTCCTTCACCTCGTCCACTTCGTCCACGTCGTCCACTTCGTCAACTTCAACCACTTCATTTACTTCGTCCACTTCGTCCACTTCCTCTACTTCGTCCACTTCCTCTACTTTATCCACTTCGTCCACTTCGTCTACTTCGTCCCCTTCGTCCACTGCGTCCACTTCCTCCACTTCCTCCACTTCCTCGACTTCCTCCACTTCCTCCACTTCCTCCACTTCCTCTACTTCGTCCACTTCCTCCACTTCCTCTACTTCGTCCACTTCGTCCACTTCGTCAAGTTCGTCAACTTCCTCCACTTCCTCACTTTCCTCTACTTCCTCCACTTCCTCCACTTCGTCCACTTCCTCTACTTCTACCACTTCGTCCACTTCGTCCACTTCGTCAAGTTCGTCAATTTCGTCAACTTCGTCCACTTCGTGAACATCGTCAACTTCGTCCACTTCGTCAACTTCCTCCACTTCCTCCACTCCCTCCACTTCCTCCACTTCGTCCACTTCATCCACTTCCTCTTGCACTTCGTCCACATCGTCAACTTCGTGAAATTCATCAACTTAGTCCAGTTCGTCAACATCCTCCACTTCCTCCACTCCCTTTACTTCCTCCACTTCTTCCACTTCCCCCACTTCCCCCACTTCGTCCACTTCTTCTTCCACTTCGTCCACATCGTCCACTTCCTCCACTTCCTCCACTTCCTTCAATTCCTCCAGTTCCTCCACTTCCTCCACTTACTCCACTTCGTCAACTTTGTCAACTTCGTCCACTTCGTCAACTTCGTCAATTTCGTCAACTTCGTCCACTTCGTCAACTTCGTCCACTTCGTCAACTTGGTCCACTTCCTCCACTCCCTCCACTTCCTCCACTTCCTTCACCTCCTCTACTTCCTCCACTTCGTCCACTTCATCCACTTCTTCTTCCACTTCGTCCACATCGTCCACTTCCTCCACTTCCTCCACTTCCTTCAATTCCTCCAGTTCCTCCACTTCCTCCACTTACTCCACTTCCTTCACTTCGTCAACTTCATCCACTTCGTCCACCTCCTCCACTTCGTCTTCCACTACGTTAACTACGTCAACTTCGTCAATTTCGTCCACTTTGTCCTCTTCGTCAACTTCGCCAACTTTGTCTACTTCCTCCACTTCCTCCACTTCCTCCAGTTCGTCCACATCGTAAAGTTCGTCAACTTCGTCCACTTCGTCAACTTCGACCACTTCTTCTTCCGCTTCCTCCACTTCCTCCACTTCCTCCACTTCCTCCACTTAGTCCACATCGTCCACTACGTCATCTTCATCCACTTCGTCCGCGTCCTCCACTTCGTCCACTACGTCAACTTCGTCAACTACATCCACTTCGTCCACTTCGTCAACTTCGTCCACTTCGTCCACTTCGTCAACTTCGTCCACTTTGTCCACTTCTTTTTCCACTTCCTCCACTTCTTGCACTTTGTCCATGTCTTTTTCCACTTACTCCACTTCCTCCACTTCCTGCATTTCCACCTCGTCCTCCACTTCCTCCACTTCCTACACTTCCTTCATTTCCTCAACATCCTCCACTTCCTCCACCTACTCAACTTCATCCACTACGTCAACTTCGTCCACGTCCTCCACTTCCTCCACTACATCCACTTCGTCCACTTCGTCAACTTCGTCTATTTCTTCTTCCACTTCCTTCACTTCCTCCACTTCTTCTTCCACTTCCTCTACTTATTTTTCCACTTCCTCCACTTCCTCCGCGTCCTCCCCTTCCTCCACTTCGTCAATTTCGTCCACTTCGTCAACTTCGTGGAATTCGTCAACTTCGTCCACTTCGTGCCTTTCGTCCACGTCGACAACTTCCTCCCCTTCGTCAAGTTCGTCAACTTCATCAACTTCGTCCACTTCCTACATTTAGTCCACTTCGTCAACTTCGTCAACTTCCTCCACTTCGTCAACTTCCTCCACTTCATCCACTCCCTCCACTTCCTCCCCTTCTTCTACTTCCTCCACTTCCTCCACTTCGTCAACTTCATCTACTTCTTCTTCCACTTCGTCCACATCGTCCACTTCCTCCACTTCCTTCACCTAGTCCACTTCGTCCACGTCGTCCACTTCGTCCCCTTCGTCCACTTCGTCAACTTCAACCACTTCATTTACTTCCTCCACTTCGTCCACTTCCTCTACTTCGTCCACTTCTTCTACTTTGTCCACTTCGTCCACTTCGTCTACTTCGTGCCCTTCGTCCACTGCGTCCACTTCCTCCACTTCCTCCACATCCTCCACTTCCTCCACTTCCTCTACTTCCTCCACTTCCTCCACTTCCTCCCTTTCCTCTACTTCGTCCACTTCGTCCACTTCGTCAAGTTCGTCAACTTCCTCCACTTCCTCACTTTCCTCTACTTCCTCCACTTCCTCCACTTCGTCCACTTCCTCTACTTCTACCACTTCGTCCACTTCGTCAAGTTCGTCAATTTCGTCAACTTCTTCCACTTCGTGAACATCGTCAACTTCGTCCACTTCGTCAACTTCCTCCACTTCCTCCACTCCCTCCACTTCCTCCACTTCCTCCACTTCCTCCACTTCCTCCACTTCGTCCACTTCATCCACTTCTTCTTGCACGTCGTCCACATCGTCAACTTCGTGAAATTCATCAACTTAGTCCAGTTCGTCAACATCCTCCACTTCCTCCCCTCCCTTTACTTCCTCCACTTCTTCCACTTCCCCCACTTCCCCCACTTCGTCCACTACGTCCACTTCTTCTTCCACTTCGTCCACAACGTCCACTTCCTCCACTTCCTCCACTTCCTTCAATTCCTTTAGTTCCTCCACTTCCTCCACTTACTCCACTTCGTCAAGTTCGTCAACTTCGTCCACTTTGTCAAGTTCGTCAATTTCGTCGACTTCGTCCACTTCGTCAACTTCGTCCACTTCGTCAACTTCCTCCACTCCCTCCACTCCCTCCACTTCCTCCACTTCCTCCACTTCCTCCACTTCCTCCACTTCCTCTACTTCCTCCACTTCATCCACTTCTTCTTCCACTTCGTCCACATCGTCCACTTCCTCCACTTCCTCCACTTCCTTCAATTCCTCCAGTTCCTCCAGTTCCTCCACTTCGTCCACTTCGTCAACTTCGTCCACTTCGTCCACCTCCTCAACTTCGTCTTCCACTACGTCAACTATGTCAACTTCGTCAATTTCGTCCACTTTGTCCTCTTCGTCCACTTCGCCAACTTTGTCTACTTCCTCCACTTCCTCCACTTCCTCCACTTCGTCCACATCGTAAACTTCGTCAACTTCGTCCACTTCGTCCACTTCGACCACTTCTTCTTCCGCTTCTTCCACTTCCTCCACTTCCTCCACTTCCTCCACTTCTTCTTCCACTTCTTCCACTTCGTTCACTTCGTCCACTTCTTCTTCCACTTCCTCTACTTCCTCCACTTCCTCCACTTCGTTCACTGCCTCTTCTTCGTCCACTTCCTCCTCTTTGTCTACTTCGTCCACTTCATCAACTTCGTGCACTTCGTCCACTTTGTGAACTTCGTCAACTTCGTCTACTGCGTCCACTTTTTCTTCCACTTTTTCCACTTCATCCACTTCGTCCACTTCCTCCACTACCTCTACTTCCTCCACTTCGTCCACTTCATGTACTTCCTCCACTTCGTCCAGTTCCTCCACTTCCTCCATTTTGTCCACGTCCACAACTTCGTCCAGTTCCTCCACTTTGTCAACTTCGTCCACTTTGTCCACTTCTTCCACTTGGTCCACTTCGTCAACTTCGTCCACTTTGTCCACTTCTTTTTCCACTTCCTCCACTTCTTGCACTTTGTCCACTTCTTTTCCACTTCTTGCACTTTGTCCACTTCGTCCACTTCGTCCACTTCGTCCACCTCCTCAACTTCGTCTTCCACTACGTCAACTATGTCAACTTCGTCAATTTCGTCCACTTTGTCCTCTTCGTCAACTTCGCCAACTTTGTCTACTTCCTCCACTTCCTCCACTTCGTCCACATCGTAAACTTCGTCAACTTCGTCCACTTCGACCACTTCTTCTTCCGCTTCTTCCACTTCCTCCACTTCCTCCACTTCTTCTTCCACTTCTTCCACTTCCTCCACTTCGTCGACTTCTTCTTCCACTTCCTCCACTTCCTCTACTTCCTCCACTTCCTCCACTTCGTTCACTGCCTCTTCTTCGTCCACTTCCTCCTCTTTGTCAACTTCGTCCACTTCGTCAACATCGTGCACTTCGTCCACTTTGTGAACTTCGTCAACTTCGTCTACTGCGTCCACTTTTTCTTCCACTTTTTCCACTTCATCCACTTCGTCCACTTCCTCCACTACCTCTACTTCCTCCACTTCGTCCACTTCATGTACTTCCTCCACTTCGTCCAGTTCCTCCACTTCCTCCATTTCGTCCACGTCCACAACTTCGTCCAGTTCCTCCACTTTGTCAACTTCGTCCACTTCGTCCACTTCGTCAACTTCCTCCACTCCCTCCACTCCCTCCACTTCCTCCACTTCCTCCACTTCCTCCACTTCCTCTACTTCCTCCATTTCGTCCACTTCATCCACTTCTTCTTCCACTTCGTCCACATCGTCCACTTCCTCCACTTCCTCCACTTGCTTCAATTCCTCCAATTCCTCCAGTTCCTCCACTTCGTCCACTTCGTCAACTTCGTCCACCTCCTCAACTTCGTCTTCCACTACGTCAACTATGTCAACTTCGTCAATTTCGTCCACTTTGTCCTCTTCGTCAACTTCGCCAACTTTGTCTACTTCCTCCACTTCCTCCACATCGTAAACTTCGTCAACTTCGTCCACTTCGTCCACTTCGACCACTTCTTCTTCCGCTTCTTCCACTTCCTCCACTTCCTCCACTTCTTCTTCCACTTCTTCCACTTCGTCCACTTCGTCCACTTCTTCTTCCACTTCCTCCACTTCCTCTACTTCCTCCACTTCCGCCACTTCGTTCACTGCCTCTTCTTCGTCCACTTCCTCCTCTTTGTCAACTTCGTCCACTTCGTCAACTTCGTGCACTTCGTCCACTTTGTGAACTTCGTCAACTTCGTCTACTGCGTCCACTTTTTCTTCCACTTTTTCCACTTCATCCACTTCGTCCACTTCCTCCACTACCTCTACTTCCTCCACTTCGTCCACTTCATGTACTTCCTCCACTTCGTCCAGTTCCTCCACTTCCTCCATTTCGTCCACGTCCACAACTTCGTCCAGTTCCTCCACTTTGTCAACTTCGTCCACTTTGTCCACTTCTTCCACTTGGTCCACTTCGTCAACTTCGTCCACTTTGTCCACTTCTTTTTCCACTTCCTCCACTTCTTGCACTTTGTCCACTTCTTTTCCACTTCTTGCACTTTGTCCACTTCGTCCACTTCGTCCACTTCGTCCACCTCCTCAACTTCGTCTTCCACTACGTCAACTATGTCAACTTCGTCAATTTCGTCCACTTTGTCCTCTTCGTCAACTTCGCCAACTTTGTCTACTTCCTCCACTTCCTCCACTTCCTCCACTTCGTCCACATCGTAAACTTCGTCAACTTCGTCCACTTCGTCCACTTCGACCACTTCTTCTTCCGCTTCTTCCACTTCCTCCACTTCCTCCACTTCCTCCACTTCTTCTTCCACTTCTTCCACTTCGTCCACTTCGTCCACTTCTTCTTCCACTTCTTCTTCCACTTCCTCCACTTCCTCTACTTCCTCCACTTCCTCCACTTCGTTCACTGCCTCTTCTTCGTCCACTTCCTCCTCTTTGTCAACTTCGTCCACTTCGTCAACTTCGTGCACTTCGTCCACTTTGTGAACTTCGTCAACTTCGTCTACTGCGTCCACTTTTTCTTCCACTTTTTCAACTTCATCCACTTCGTCCACTTCCTCCACTACCTGTACTTCCTCCACTTCGTCCACTTCATGTACTTCCTCCACTTCGTCCAGTTCCTCCACTTCCTCCATTTCGTCCACGTCCACAACTTCGTCCAGTTCCTCCACTTTGTCAACTTCGTCCACTTCGTCCACTTCGTCCACTTCGTCAACTTCCTCCACTCCCTCCACTCCCTCCACTTCCTCCACTTCCTCCACTTCCTCCACTTCCTCTACTTCCTCCATTTCGTCCACTTCATCCACTTCTTCTTCCACTTCGTCCACATCGTCCAGTTCCTCCACTTCCTCCACTTCCTTCAATTCCTTCAGTTCCTCCAGTTCCTCCACTTCGTCCATTTCGTCAACTTCGTCCACCTCCTCAACTTCGTCTTCCACTACGTCAACTATGTCAACTTCGTCAATTTCGTCCACTTTGTCCTCTTCGCCAACTTTGCCAACTTTGTCTACTTCCTCCACTTCCTCCACATCGTAAACTTCGTCAACTTCGTCCACTTCGTCCACTTCGACCACTTCTTCTTCCGCTTCTTCCACTTCCTCCACTTCCTCCACTTCCTCCACTTCTTCTTCCACTTCTTCCACTTCGTCCACTTCGTCCACTTCTTCTTCCACTTCCTCCACTTCCTCTACTTCCTCCACTTCCGCCACTTCGTTCACTGCCTCTTCTTCGTCCACTTCCTCCTCTTTGTCAACTTCGTCCACTTCGTCAACTTCGTGCACTTCGTCCACTTTGTGAACTTCGTCAACTTCGTCTACTGCGTCCACTTTTTCTTCCACTTTTTCCACTTCATCCACTTCGTCCACTTCCTCCACTACCTCTACTTCCTCCACTTCGTCCACTTCATGTACTTCCTCCACTTCGTCCAGTTCCTCCACTTCCTCCATTTCGTCCACGTCCACAACTTCGTCCAGTTCCTCCACTTTGTCAACTTCGTCCACTTTGTCCACTTCTTCCACTTGGTCCACTTCGTCAACTTCGTCCACTTTGTCCACTTCTTTTTCCACTTCCTCCACTTCTTGCACTTTGTCCACTTCTTTTCCACTTCTTGCACTTTGTCCACTTCGTCCACTTCGTCCACTTACTCCACTTCCTCCAATTCCTGCATTTCCACCACTTCCTCCACTTCCTCCACTTCCTCTACTTCCTCTACTTCGTCCACTTCGTCCACTGCCTCTGCTTCCTCCACTTCCACCTCTTTGTCAACTTCGTCCACTTCCTCAACTTTTTCAACTTCATCCACTTCGTCCAGTTCCTCTACTACCTCTACTTCCTCCACTTCCTCCACGTCGTCTACTTCATGTACTTCCTCCACTTCCTCCACTTCCTCCACTTCGTGAACTTCGTCCACTTCCTCCACTTTGTCCACTTCGTCCACTTGGTCCACTTCGTCAACTTCGTCCACTTTGTCCACTTCTTTTTCCACTTCCTCCACTTCTTGCACTTTGTCTACTTCGTCCACTTCCTCCACTTACTCCACTTCCTCCAATTCCTGCATTTCCACCACTTCCTCCACTTCCTCTACTTCCTCCACTTCCTTCATTTACTCAACTTCCTCCACTTCCTCCACTTCCTCCACTTACCCCACTTCGTCCACTACGTCAATTTCGTCCATGTCCTCGAGTTCGTCCACTACGTCAACTTCGTCAAGTACATCCACTTCGTCCACTCCGTCCACTGTGTCCACTTCGTCCACTTCGTCAACTTCGTCCACCTCCTCCACTTCGTCCACGTCGTCAACTTCGTCCACTTCCTCCACTTCCTCCACTTCGTCAATTTCATCAACTTCGTCCACTTCGTCCTCTTCGTCCACTTCGTCCACTTTTTCAACTTCGTGAACTTCGTCCCCTTCTTCTTCCACTTTCTCCACTTCCTCTACTTCATGAACTTCGTCCACTTCGTCAACTTCGTCCACTTCGTCAACTTCCTCCACGTCCTCCACTTGCTCCACTTCCTATATTTCCTCCACTTCCCCCACTTCCTTCATTTCCTCAACTTCAACCACTTCTTCTACTTCCTCCACTTCCTCCACGTCCTCCACTTCCTCCGCTTCCTCCACCTCGACTTCCACTTCGTCCACATCGTCCACTTCCTCCACTTCCTCCACTTCCTCCACTTCTTCCACTTCCTGCACTTCGTCCACTTCGTCCACCTCATCCACTTCTTCATCCACTTCGTCCACATCCTCCACTTCCTCCACTCCATCCAATTCCTCCACTTCCTCCACTTCCTCCACTTATTCGACTTTGTCCACTTCGTCAACTTCGTCCACTTCGTCCACTTCGTCTACTTCGTCCACTTCCTCCACTTCGTCTTCCACTACGTCAACTTCGTCCACTTTGTCAACCTCGTCCACTTCCTCCACTTCCTCCACGTTGTCAACTTCGTCCACTTCCTCCACTTCATCAACTTGGTCCACTTCGTCCACATCGCAAAATTTTGTCAACTTCGTCAACTTCGTCGACTTCGTCCAATTCTTCTTCCACTTCTTCCACTTCTTCCTCCTCGTCAACTTCCTCCACTTCGTCAATTCGTCCACTTCGTCCACTTCGTCAACTTCCTCGACTTCGTCCACTTCCTCCACTTCCTCCACTTCTTCTTCAACTTCCTCCACTTCTTAACCTTGCTCTACTTCGTCCACTTTTTCTTCCACTTCCTCCACTTCGTCAACTTCGTCCATTTTTTCTTCCACTTCCTCCACTTCCTCCTACACTTCCTCCACTTCGTCCAGTGCATCCGCTTCGTCCACTTCCTCCTATTCGTCAATTTCGTCCACTTTGTCAACTTCGTCAACTTCGTCCACTTCGTCAACTTCTTCTTCCACTTGTTCCACACCATCCACTTCGTCCACTTCCTCTACTTCGTCCACTTCCTCCACTTCCTCCACTTCGTACACTTCCTCCACTTTCTCCACTTCGTCCACTTCCTCACCTTCGTCAACTTCGTCCACTTCGTCCACTTCGTCCATTTCGTCCACGTCGACAACTTCCTCCACTTCCTCTACTTCATCCACTTCCTCCACTTCCTCCACTTCCTCCACTTCCTCGTCTTCCTCCACTTTGTCAAGTTCGTCAACTTGGTCCACTTCGTCCACTTCGTCAACTTCGTAAACTTGGTCCACTTCGTCAACTTCCCTCACTTCGTCCACTCGCTCCACTTCCTCCCCTTCTTCTACTTCCTCCACTCCCTCCACTTCCTCCACTTCGTCCATTTTGTCCGCTTCTTCTTCCACTTCTTCCACTTCTTCCACTTCCTCCACTTCCTCCACTTCCTCCACTTCGTCAACTTCCTCCACTTCGTCCACTTCCTCCACTTCGTCCACTTCGTCAACTTCGTCCACTTTGTCCACTTCTTCTTCCACTTCTTCTTCCATTTCTTCCACTTGTTTAAGAATAGATTTAAGAATAGATATGATTAAACACAATAGAATTTGATTGAGAATGTACTTTGGTTGAATTTATTGTGAATAATCTAGAAAGGTTTTGCATTTGATTGAGAATTTACTTTGGTTAAATGCATGATCGCCCTCAAATTAATTAAGAATGTACTTTAATTAATTTGAAACTTAAACAATAATCAATTGAACAATTATCCGTGAATAACCGATGATGAATCTATCTTGGAAAAGCAGTGGAATTAGCCTATTTCATCGTAACTGTTTTTAAGTTTATTAATTGTTCTTTAAACATTCTCCAAACATAATTTTTATTCATAACCATTGCATAACATAAGAGTCAGATATTCAAAAGCAATTCCGTGTTCGTTGGGAGACGACTCAGGGTTACTTTAGCCCTATCTACCTTCTTGAATACTACTTGGCAATACTGAAGTTGCCTTGAAAAGTAGTATTAATTTGATAGCTTCAACGACAGCCTATCACTCCACTTGCTCCACTTGCTCCACTTCTTCCACTTCCTCCACTTCTTGCACTTCGTCCACTTTGTCCAATTCTTCTTCCACTTCGTCCACATCATCCATTTCGTCCACGTCTACAACTTCGTCCACTTCCTCCACTTCCTCTACTTCCTCCACTTCCTCCACTTCCTCCACTTCGTCCACTTCGTCCACTTCTTCCACTTCCTCCACTTCCTGCACTTCCTCCACTTTGTCCAATTCTTCTTCCACTTCGTCCACATCGTCCACTTCCTCCACTTCCTCCACTTCCTCCACTTCCTCGTCTTCCTCCACTTCGTCAAGTTCGTCAACTTCGTCCACTTCCTCCACTTCGTCAACTTCGTCCACTTTGTCCACTTCGTCAACTTCCTCCACTTCGTCCACTCCCTCCACTTCCTCCCCTTCTTCTACTTCCTCCGCTTCCTCCACTTCGACCACTTCCTTCATTTCCTCCACTTCCTCCACTTCCTCCGCTTACTCCACTACGTCAACTTTGTGCACGTCCTCCACTTCGTCCACTACGTCAACTTTGTCAACTACATCCACTTCGTCCTCTTCGTCCACTTCGTCAACTTCGTCCACTTCTTCTTCCACTTCCTCCACTTCTTCTTCCACTTCCTCCACTTCGTCCTCTTCTTTTTCCACTTCCTCCACTTCCTCCACTTTCTCCACTTCCTCTACTTCGTCCACTTCGTCCACTTCGTCCACTTCGTCCACTTCGTCCGCTTCCACCCCTTCCTCCGCTTCGTCAACTTCGTCCACTTCGTGCAATTCGTCAACTTCGTCCACTTCGTTTACGTACTCAACTTCGTCCACTCCCACCACTTCGTAAACTTCGTCCACTTCGTGCATTTCGTCCACTTCGACAACTTCGTCCACTTCCTCCACTTCGTCAACTTCGTCAACTTCATCAACTTCGTCCACTTCCTCCATTTCGTCCACTTCGTCAACTTCCTCCATTTCCTCCACTTCGTCAAGTTCGTCAACTTCATCAACTTCGTCCACTTCCTCCATTTCGTCCACTTCGTCAACTTCCTCCACTTCGTCCACTCCCTCCACTTCCTCCCCATCTTCTAATTCCTGCACTTCCTCCATTTCCTCTTCCACTTCGTCCACATCGTCCACTTCCTCCACTTCCTCAACTTCCTCTAATTCATCAACTTCCTCCACTTCCTCCACCTACTCCACTTCCTCCACTTCCTCCACTTCCTCCACTTTCTCCACTTCCTCCACTTCCTCCACTTCCTCCACTTCGTCAACTTCCTCCACTTCCTCCACTTTGTCGACTTCGTTCACCTCCTCCACTTGTTCTTGCACTTCCTCCACTTCGTCAACTTCGTCCACTTCATCTTCCACTTGCTCCACTTTCTCTACTTCCTACACTTCGTCCACTGCCTCCGCTTCCTCCACTTCCTCCTCTTCTTCAACTTTGTGCACTTCGTCCACTTTGTCAAGTTCGTCAAATTCGTCCACTTCGTCCACTTCTTCCACTTCTTCCATTCGTCCACTTCTTTGTCCACCTCTTCCTCCACTTCCTCCACGTTGTACACTTCCTCCAATTTCTCCACTTCGTCGCCTTCGTCAACTTCGTCAACTTCGTCCAATTCGTCCACTTCGTCCATTTCGTCCACGTCGACAACTTCGTCCACTTCCTCCAATTCGTCAACTTCCTCCACTTCGTCAACTTCGTCCCCTTCGTCCACTTTGTCACCTTCGTCCACTTTGTCAACTTCGGCAACTTCGTCCACTTCATCCACTTCCTCCACTTCCTAACTTCGTCAACTTCGTCCACCTCCTCCACTTCGTCCACATCGACAACTTCGTCCAGTTCCTCCACTTCCTCCACTTTTTCCACTTCCTCGACTTCGTCCACTTCGTCCACTTCCTCGACTTCGTCCACTTCCTCCACTTCCTCTATTTCCTCCATTTCATCCACTTCCGTCACTTCCTCTACTTCGTCCACATCGTCCACTTCGCCCAAATCGTCCACATCGTCCACTTCCTCCACTTGCTCCAATTCCTCCACTACCTCCACTTACTCCACTTCGTCAACTTCGTCCACTTCCTCCACTTCGTCAACTACGCCAACTTCGTCCACTTGGTCCACTTCGTCAACTTCGTCCAATTCGTCCACTTCCTCCACTTCCTCCACTTCCTACACTTCGTCAACTTCGTCCACATCGTCAACTTCGTCAACTTTGGCCACTTCGTCCCCTTCTTCTTCCACTTCTTCCACTTCTTCCACTTCATCCACTTCGTCCACTTCCTCCACTTCCTCAGTTCATCAACTTCATCCACTTCCTCCACTTCGTCCACGTCGTCAACTTCGTCCACTTCCTCCACTTGCTCCCCTTCCTCCACCTCATCCACTTCCTCCACATCCTCCACTTCCTCCACTTCGTCAACTTCGCTAATTTCGTCCACTTTGTCCACTTCATCAACTTCGTCCACATCGTGCACTTCGTCCACATCGTGCACTTCGTCCACATCGTCCACTTCGTCAACTTCGTCCACTTCTTCTACTTCGTCCACGTCCTCCGCTTCCTCCACGTCCTCCACTTCTTCCAGTTCTTCTTCCACTTCGTCCACATCGTCCACTTCCTCCACTTCCTCCACTTCCTCCACATCCTCCACTTCCTTCATTTCCTCCATTTCCTCCACTTCCTCCACTTCGTCCACTTACTCCACTACGTCAACTTCGTCCGCTTCGTCCACTTCGTCCACGTCCACAACTTCGTCCACTTCGTCCGCTTCCTCCACTTCGTCCACTTCTTCCACTTCCTCCACTTCCTGCACTTCCTCCACTTTGTCCAATTCTTCTTCGACTTCGTCCACATCGTCCACTTCCTCCACTTCCTCCACTTCCTCCACATCCTCCACTTCCTTCATTTCCTCCATTTCCTCCACTTCCTCCACTTCGTCCACTTACTCCACTACGTCAACTTCGTCCGCTTCGTCCACTTCGTCCACGTCCACACCTTCGTCCACTTCCTCCACTTCGTCAACGTCGTCAATTTCGTCCACTTCATCCACTTCATCAACTTCGTCCACTTCGTCCACATTGTCCAGTTCGTCAACTTTGTCAAATTCATCCACTTTGTCCACTTCTTCTACTTACTCCACGTTCTCCACGTGCTTCACTTCCTCCACTTCTTCTTCCACTTCTTCCACTTCGTCCACATCGTCCATTTCCTTCACTTCCTCCACTTCCTCCACATCCTCCATTTCCACCACTTCCTCCACTTCCTCCACTTCCTTCATTTCCTCCATTTCCTCTGCTTCCTCCATTTGCTCCACTTACTCCACTTCGTCCACTTCCTCACTTCGTCCACTTCGTCCACTACGTCAACTTCGTCCACTTCGTCCACTTCGTCAACTTCGTAAACTTCGTCAACTTCGTCAACTTCGTCAACTTCGTCCACTTCTTTCCACTTCCTCCACTTCATCCACTTCTTTTTCCACTTCCTCCACTTCCTTTACTTCCTTCACTTCGTCCACTTCGTCCACCTCCTCCGCTTCCTCCCCTTCCTCCGCTTCGTCAACTTCGTCCACTTCGTCCACTTTCTCCACTTCC
The DNA here is from genome assembly GCF_029865625.1 of Vigna umbellata. Lineage (NCBI taxonomy): Eukaryota > Viridiplantae > Streptophyta > Magnoliopsida > Fabales > Fabaceae > Vigna > Vigna umbellata. The sequence continues at coordinate 28,410,549 of NC_142166.1, forward strand.
ACCACGTCGTCCACTTCGTCCACATCGTCAACTTCGTCCACTTCTTCTTCCACTTCTTCCACTACTTCCACTTCGTCGACTTCATCCACTTCCTCCACTTCGTTAACATCGTCCACTTCGTCCACTTTGTAAACTTCCTCCACTTCCACCACTTACTCCACTTCCTCTACTTCCTCCACTTCCTCCACTTCCTCCACTTCCTTCACCTCGTCCACGTCGTCCACTTCGTCCGTTTCTTCCACTTCGTCCATATCGTCAACTTCCTCCACTTCGTCCACTTCCTGCAATTCCTCCACTTCCTCCACTTACTCCACTTCCTCCACTTCGTCAACTTTGTCCACTTCGTCCACTTCGTCCACTACGTCAACTTCGTCAACTTCGTCCACTTCGTCCACTTCGTCCACTTCGTCCACTTCGTCCACTTCGTCCACTTCGTCCACTTCGTCCACTCGTCCATGTCGTCCACTTCATCGACTTCGTCAACTTCCTCCACTTCGTCCACTTTGTCACCTTCATCCACTTCGTCCACTTCTCCTTCCACTTCCGCGACTTCCTCCACTTCCTCCACTTCGTCCACTTCATCCACTTCGTCAACTTCGTCCAGTTCTTCTTCCACTTACTCCACTTCCTCCACGTCGTCCACTTCGTCCACTTCCTCCGCTTCCTCCCCTTCCTCCGCTTCGTCCACTTCTTCCACTTCGTCAAGTTCCTCCGCTTCCTCCACCTCTTCCACTTCGTCCACTTCCTCCCCTTCGTCCACTTCCTCCACTTCATCCACTTCCTCCTCTTCGTCAACTTCCTCCACTTCGTCCACTTCGTTAACTTTGTCCACTTCCTCCACTTCCTCCACTTTTTCCACTTCCTCGACTTCGTCCACTTCCTCCACTTCGTCCACTTCCTCCACTTCGTCCACTTCCTCCACTTCCTCCACTTCCTCTATTTCCTCCATTTCGTCCACTTCCGTCACTTCCTCTACTTCGTCCACATCGTCCACTTCATCCAAATCGTCCACATCGTCCACTTCCTCCACTTCCTCCAATTCCTCCACTACCTCCACTTACTCCATTTCGTCCACCTCGTCAACTTCGTCCACTTCCTCCACTTCGTCAACTACGTCAACTTCGTCCACTTGGTCCACTTCGTCAACTTCGTCCACGTCGTCAACTTGGTCCACTTCGTCCATTTCCTGCACTTCCTCAACTTCGTCAACTTCGTCCACATCGTCAACTTCGTCAACTTTGTCCATTTCGTTCCCTTCTTCCACTTCTTCCATTTCGTCCACTTCATCGACTTCATCCACTTCCTCCACTTCGTCAACTCCGTCCACTTCTTCTTCCACTTCCTCCACTTCCTCCGCTTCCTCCCCCGCTCTGCTTCGTCCACTTCATCAACTTCATGCACTTCATCTACTTCGTCCACTTTGTCAACTTCGTCCACTTCTTCTTCCACTTTGTCAACTCCGTCCACTTCGTCCACTTCCACAACTTCCTCCGCTTCCTCCACTTCGTGCACTTGCTCCACTTCCTCTACTCTATCCACTTCGTCCACTTCGTCTACTTCCTCCACTTCCTCCACTTCCTCCACTTCCTCCACTTCGTCTACTTCCTCCACTTCCTCCACTTCGTCCACTTCCTCCACTTCGTCAAATTCGTCAACTTCCTCCACTTCGTCAAGTTCGCCACTTCGTCAACTTTGTCCACATCGTCAACTTCCTCCATTTCCTCCACTTCATCAACTACGTCAACTTCGTCCACTTGGTCCACTTCGTCAACTTCGTCCACTTCGTCCACGTCGTCAACTTCGTGCACTTCCTCCACTTCCTCTATTTCCTCCAATTCCTCCACTTCCTCCACTTACTCCACTTCGTCCACTTCGTCAACTTCGTCCACTTCCTCCACTTCGTCCACTATGTCAACTTCGTCCACTTGGTCCACTTCGTCAACTTCGTCCACTTCCTCCACTTTGTCCACGTCGTCAACTTCGTCCACTTCCTCCACTTCCTCCACTTCCTCCACTTCGTCAACTTCGTCCACTTCGTCCACTTCTTCTTCCACTTCTTCCACTTCTTCCACTTCGTCCACTTCGTCGACTTCATCCACTTCGTCCACTTCCTCCACTTCATCCACTTCCTCCACTTCCTCCACTTCGTCAACTTCCTCCACATCGTCAACTTCGTCCACATCCTCCACTTCGTCCACTTTGTCAACTTCATCAAATTCGTCGACTCCGTCCACTTCGTCCACTTCTTCTTCCACTTCCTCCAGTTCGTCAACTCCGTCCACTTCTTCTTCCACTTCCTCCACTTCCTCCACTTCGTGTAGTTCGTCCGCTTCCTCCGCTTCCTCCCCTTCCTCTGCTTCGTCCACTTCATCAACTTCATGCACTTCATCCACTTCGTCCACTTTGTCAACTTCGTGAACTTCGTCCACTTTGTCAACTTCGTCAACTTCGTCCACTTCTTCTTCCACTTCGTCAACTTCGTCCACTTCCACCACTTCCTCCACTTCCTCCACTTCCTCTACTTCCTCCACTTCCTCCACTGCGTCCACTTCCTGCACTTCCTCCATTTCGCAAACTTCGTCCACTTCGTCAACTTCTTCCACTTACACCACTTCCTCCACTTCGTGCATTTCCTCCGCTTCCTCTACTTTGTCCACTTTGTCCAGTTCGTCCACTTCATCTACTTCCTCCACTTCCTCCACTTCCTCCACTTCCTCCACTTCCTCCACTTCCTCTACTTCTTCCACTTCCTTCACTTCCTCCACTTCCTCCACTTCGTCAAGTTCGTCAACTTCCTCCACTTCGTCAAGTTCGTCCACTTCGTCAACTTCGGCCACTTCGTCCACTTCGTCAACTTCGTCCGTTTCCTCAACTTCCTCCACTCCCTCCACTTCCTCCACGTCTTCTACTTCCTCCACTTCCTCAACTTCCCCTACTTCCTCTACTCCCTCCACTTCTCCTTCTACTTCGTCCACATCGTCCACTTCCTCCACTTCCTCCACTTCCTCTAAATCCTCCACTTACTCCACTTCGTCCACTTCGTCAACTTCGTCCACTTCCTCCAATTCTTCCACTTCTTCCACTTCCTCCACTTCTTCCACTTCGTCAACTTCGTCCACTTCTTCTTCATCTTCCTCCACTTTCTCCACTTCCTCTACTTCCTCCACTTCGTCCAGTTCGTCCACTTCCTCCCTTTCCTCTGCTTCGTCCACTTCATCAACTTCATACACTTCATCCACTTCGTCCACTTTGTCAACTTCGTCAACTTCGTCCACTTCTTCTTCCACTTCGTCAACTTCGTCCACTTCGTCCACTTCCACAACTTCCTCCACTTCTTCCACTTCTTCCACTTCTTCCACTTCGTCCACTTGGTCGACTTCATGCACTTCGTCCACTTTGTCCACTTCGTCCACCTCGTCCACTTCGTCAACTTCCTCCACATCGTCAACTTCGTCCACTTTCTCCACATCGTCCACTTTGTCAACTTCGTCCACTTTATCCACTTCTTCTTCCACTTCCTCCACTTCGTCAACTCCGTCCACTTATTCTTCCACTTCCTCGACTTGGTCCAGTTCGTCGACTTCCTCCGCTTCCTCCCCTTCCTATGCTTCGTCCACTTCATCAACTTCATGCGCTTCATCCACTTCGTCAACTTTGTCAACTTCGTAAACTTCGTCCACTTCTTCTTCCACTTCGTCCACTTCGTCCATTTCCACCACTTCCTCCACTTCCTCTACTTCCTCCACTTCCTCCACTGCGTCCACTTAGTCAACTTCGTCCACTTACACCACTTCCTCCGCTTCCTCCACTTCCTCCACTTCGTGCATTTCCTCCGCTTCCTCTACTTTGTCCACTTCGTCCACTTCGTCGACTTCCTCCAATTCCTCCACTTCCTCTACTTCCTCCACTTCGTACACTTCCTCCACTTCGTCCACTTCGTCAACTTCGTCCACTACGTCAACTTCGTCCACTTTGTCCACTTCGTCCACTTCGTCCACTTCGTCAACTTCGTCCACTTCCTCAACTTCCTCCACTCCCTCCACTTCTTCTACTTCCTCCACTTCCTCCACTTGCTCCACTTTCTCTACTTCCTCCACTTATTCTTCTACTTCGTCCACATCGTCCACTTCCTCCACTTCCTTCACTTCCTCTAATTCCTCCACTTCCTCCACTTAGTCCACTTCGTCCACGTTGTCAACTTCGACCACTTCCTCTAATTCTTCCACTTCTTCCACTTCGCCCACTTCCTCCACTTCCTCCACTTCGTCGACTTCATCCACTTCCACCACTTCCTCCACTTCCTCCACTTTCTCCACTTCCTCCACTTCTTCCACTTCTTCAACTTCGTCATCTTCGACAACTTCGTCCCCTTCGTCCACTTCGTCCACTTCGTCCACTTCGTCCACTTCGTCGGCTTCGTCCGCTTCGTCAACTTCGTCCACTTCATCCACTTCCTCCACTTTGTCCACTTCCTCGGCTTCGTCCACTTCCTCGAATTCGTCCCCTTCCTCCAGTTCCTCCACTTCCTCTATTTCCTCCATTTCGTCCACTTCTGCCACTTCCTCTACTTCGTCTTCTTCTTCCACTTTGTCAACTTCGTCCATTTCCACCACTTCCTCCACTTCCTCCACTTCCTCCACTTCCTCTACTTCCTCCACTTCCTCCATTTCGTCCACTTCATCAACCTCGTCCACTTCCACCACTTCCTCCACTTCCTCCACTTCGTGCATTTCCTCCGCTTCCTCAACTTCGTCCACTTTGGCCACTTCCTCCACTTCGTCTACTTCCTCCACTTTCCCCACTTCCTCCACTTCGTCCACTTCGTCCACTCCATCCACTTCTTCCACTTCCTCCACTTACTCCACTTCGTCCACGTCGTCTACTTCCTCCACTTCTTCCACTTCTTCCACTTCCTCCACTTCCTCCACTTCGTCCACGTCGTCAACGTCGTCCACTTTGCCTCCACTTCCTCCACTTCCTCCACTTCGTCGACTTCGTCCACTTCCACCACTTTCTTTACTTCCTCCACTTCCACCACTTCCTCCACTTCTTCCACTTCTTCCACTTCTTCAACTTCGTCATCTTTGTCAACTTCGTCCCCTTCGTCAACTTCTTGCACTTCCTCCACTTCGTCACATTCGTCCACTTCCTCCACTTTGTCCACTTGCTCGGCTTTGTCCACTTCGTCCACTTCCTCGACTTCGTCCACTTCCTCCACTTCCTCCATTTCGTCTATTTCCTCTATTTCGCCCACTTCTGCCACTTCCTCTACTTCGTCCGCTTCGTCAACTTCGTCCACTTCCTCCACTTTGTCCACTTCCTCGGCTTCGTCCACTTCCTCGAATTCGTCCCCTTCCTCCAGTTCCTCCACTTCCTCTATTTCCTCCATTTCGTCCACTTCTGCCACTTCCTCTACTTCGTCTTCTTCTTCCACTTTGTCAACTTCGTCCATTTCCACCACTTCCTCCACTTCCTCCACTTCCTCCACTTCCTCTACTTCCTCCACTTCCTCCATTTCGTCCACTTCGTCCACTTCATCTACCTCGTCCACTTCCACCACTTCCTCCACTTCCTCCACTTCGTGCATTTCCTCCGCTTCCTCAACTTCGTCCACTTTGGCCACTTCCTCCACTTCGTCTACTTCCTCCACTTTCCCCACTTCCTCCACTTCGTCCACTTCGTCCACTCCATCCACTTCTTCCACTTCCTCCACTTACTCCACTTCGTCCACGTCGTCTACTTCCTCCACTTCTTCCACTTCCTCCACTTCCTCCACTTCGTCCACGTCGTCAACGTCGTCCACTTTGCCTCCACTTCCTCCACTTCCTCCACTTCGTCGACTTCGTCCACTTCCACCACTTTCTTTACTTCCTCCACTTCCACCACTTCCTCCACTTCTTCCACTTCTTCAACTTCGTCATCTTTGTCAACTTCGTCCCCTTCGTCAACTTCTTGCACTTCCTCCACTTCGTCACATTCGTCCACTTCCTCCACTTTGTCCACTTGCTCAGCTTTGTCCACTTCGTCCACTTCCTCGACTTCGTCCACTTCCTTCACTTCCTCCATTTCGTCTATTTCCTCTATTTCGCCCACTTTTGCCACTTCCTCTACTTCCTCCACTTCCTCCATTTCCTCCACTTCCTCCACTTACTTCAGTTCGTCCACATCGTCAACTTCGTCAACTTCGTCAACTTCGTCCACTTCTTCTTCCACTTCTTCCACTTCGTCCACTTCGTCGACTTCATCCACTTCGTCCACTTTGTCCACTTCGTCCACTTCATCCACTTCGTCCACTTCCTCCACTTCCTCCACTTCGTCAACTTCCTCCACATCGTCAACTTCGTCCACTTCCTCCACTTTGTCAACTTCATCAAATTCGTCGACTCCGTCCACTTCGTCCACTTCTTCTTCCACTTCCTCCACTTCGTGTAGTTCGTCCGCTTCCTCCGCTTCCTCCGCTTCCTCCCCTTCCTCTGCTTCGTCCACTTCATCAACTTCATGCACTTCATCCACTTCGTCCACTTTGTCAACTTCTTCAACTTCGTCCACTTTGTCAACTTCGTCAACTTCGTCAACTTCATCAACTTCTTCTTCCACTTCGTCAACTTCGTCAACTTCGTCCACTTCCACCACTTCCTCCACTTCCTCCACTTCCTCTACTTCCTCCACTTCCTCCACTGCGTCCACTTCCTCCATTTCGCCAACTTCGTCCACTTCGTCAACTTCGTCCACTTACACCACTTCCTCCACTTCCTCCACTTCGTGCATTTCCTCCGCTTCCTCTACTTTGTCTACTTTGTCCACTTCGTCCACTTCGTCTACTTCCTCCACTTCCTCCACTTCCTCCACTTCCTCCACTTCCTCCACTTCCTCCACTTCCTCCACTTCGTCAAGTTCGTCAACTTCCTCCACTTCGTCAAGTTCGTCCACTTCGTCAACTTCGGCCACTTCGTCAACTTCGTCCGTTTCCTCAACTTCCTCCACTTCGTGCATTTCCTCCGCTTCCTCAACTTCGTCCACTTTGGCCACTTCCTCCACTTCGTCTACTTCCTCCACTTTCCCCACTTCCTCCACTTCGTCCACTCCATCCACTTCTTCCACTTCCTCCACTTACTCCACTTCGTCCACGTCGTCTACTTCCTCCACTTCTTCCACTTCCTCCACTTCCTCCACTTCGTCCACGTCGTCAACGTCGTCCACTTTGCCTCAACTTCCTCCACTTCCTCCACTTCGTCGACTTCGTCCACTTCCACCACTTTCTTTACTTCCTCCACTTCTACCACTTCCTCCACTTCTTCCACTTCTTCAACTTCGTCATCTTTGTCAACTTCGTCCCCTTCGTCAACTTCTTGCACTTCCTCCACTTCGTCACATTCGTCCACTTCCTCCACTTTGTCCACTTGCTCGGCTTTGTCCACTTCGTCCACTTCCTCGACTTCGTCCACTTCCTCCACTTCCTCCACTTCCTCCATTTCGTCTATTTCCTCTGTTTCGCCCACTTCTGCCACTTCCTCTACTTCGTCCACGTCGTCCAATTCCTCCACTTCCTCCACTTCCTCCATTTCCTCCACTTCCTCCACTTACTTCAGTTCGTCCACTTCGTCAACTTCGTCCACTTCGTCCGCTTCGTCCACTACGTCAACTTCGTCCACTTGGTCCACTTCGTGAACTTCGTCCACTTCCTCCACTTCGTCAACTTCGTTCACTTCGTCCACATCGTCAACTTCGTCAACTTCGTCCACTTCTTCTTCCACTTCTTCCACTTCGTCCACTTCGTCGACTTCATCCACTTGGTCCACTTTGTCCACTTCGTCCACTTCATCCACTTCGTCCACTTCCTCCACTTCCTCCACTTCGTCAACTTCCTCCACATCGTCAACTTCGTCCACTTCCTCCACTTTGTCAACTTCACCAAATTCGTCGACTGCGTCCACTTCGTCCACTTCTTCTTCCACTTCCTCCACTTCGTCAACTCCGTCCACTTCTTCTTCCACTTCCTCCACTTCGTGCAGTTTGTCCGCTTCCTCCGCTTCCTCCGCTTCCTCCCCTTCCTCTGCTTCGTCCACTTCATCAACTTCATGCACTTCATCCACTTCGTCCACTTTGTCAACTTCTTCAACTTCGTCCACTTTGTCAACTTCGTCAACTTCGTCAACTTCTTCTTCCACTTCGTCAACTTCGTCCACTTCCACCACTTCCTCCACTTGCTCCACTTCCTCTACTTCCTCCACTTCCTCCACTGCGTCCACTTCCTCCACTTCCTCCATTTCGCCAACTTCGTCCACTTCGTCAACTTCGTCCACTTACACCACTTCCTCCACTTCCTCCACTTCGTGCATTTCCTCCGCTTCCTCTACTTTGTCTACTTTGTCCAGTTCGTCCACTTCGTCTACTTCCTCCACTTCCTCCACTTCCTCCACTTCCTCCACTTCCTCCACTTCCTCCACTTCCTCCACTTCGTCAAGTTCGTCAACTTCCTCCACTTCGTCAAGTTCGTCCACTTCGTCAACTTTGGCCACTTCGTCAACTTCGTCCGTTTCCTCAACTTCCTCCACTTCGTGCATTTCCTCCGCTTCCTCAACTTCGTCCACTTTGGCCACTTCCTCCACTTCGTCTACTTCCTCCACTTTCCCCACTTCCTCCACTTCGTCCACTCCATCCACTTCTTCCACTTCCTCCACTTACTCCACTTCGTCCACGTCGTCTATGATGACTTAGGGCATGGACCCATTACTAGAAGTATGGCTAGAAGAATTCAAGAAGAGCTTGAAGATATGGACACAACAGGGCGCGTTCTTTTCCTTCAATTTAAGTGGAATTTGAAGACAACAAGAGAAGGGTAAAACTGTCCAGTTGATGGTCAAAGTTGCTAGCTGCACCACCAGGCCTTACTAAACACACCACGGCAGCACTTCCGTCCTTCAATTCCACCAATTCACGTGTTGCTTTAGCTTTTAGCACGTTTTTCATATTTCTTTCACCTTTTGCACATGGGTCACGCTTTCCATCATAGCTACAGCTCCATGGATCACATATAAATTCATTGTAGCTACACTTGTAAAGTCACTTTTGGATAAATGAAATTCTGTTGAGATTTGCTGCTGCCAATTCTCCCTCCGAAAGTCATTACTTGCTTAAACCTTCCCTGCAACTTCCTTCCTTGTATGGACGGCTGCCTGAGTTGTAGTCATTCACTGAGCATATCATCCAGTTTCACTAAACTCACCATACACTTCCTCCGCTGCCATTAACATCTCTTCCAGACCTCCGCTGGAGCTACCGAGAATTATTCTCAGTTGAAGCTCGAGGTGCAATTCTCGAAGTTCAGCATAGCTCCGTTGAATCAGATCTCTCGGATCAGTAGATCAGCTACTCTGCATCAGTCATCAAGTGGTATTCAGAGCAAGGTTACTGGATCCGTGAGATAAGTCTTCATTCTATAATTCAAATTCTGTCATCACCATTCCTTCACTGTCTCTGCTGTTTCTGTTACTATGTCATTGGAAATTTTTCATATCTTTAGGATTGTTGAATCTTGAACCGTGCTATTGCTTTATTGATTCAGTCTTTTCATTTTAATCGGTTGAAATTTTTGTTTGAGTCATTTTAATTTGAACATCCATTCTGTTATGTCATATGTTATGTGCAATCCCGATTTTGTCAAAAATTCTGGTTAAATACCATGTAATCTGCATCTGTACTGGAAATTTTGTAAGATTCATGATTCTTATGCAAAATATATGAGCAATGACAATTGAGATAATGAGCTCATGTGCATGAATTGGTAACAATGTTTGGAGAGTCCAGTATATCAATACAGAAAATTCGCATCAATTTTGAAAAAAATCTGAAATGACTGTTTCATTGGCTGCAACTGCTATGAGACTAGTTCCTGCATAAGTATTGTGTTGTTTACATGGAAACTAGCCATAGACATCTGATTTTAAACATGGAGTGTTTATGCAAAGTCATGTGGTGTTAATATTGGCAGTTAACCGAGCTGCAATTGGCTTAGTCAGTTTTTTTTCTGCGTGTCCAGTGGCTGAATGTTTTAGATTATGTCCAGCCATCTAAATCACATCCTGCCATTTTGAGCAAATTTCTTTGACTGTCTTAAGTGTACTTTTGTGCTGTTTGAGCTGATTCATTGCTAGCTGCAAAATTTAACTAGCACAGTTACTTCAAATTGCTTGCATCAGAACTGCTACTTTCAATTTTGGATATATAAAGAATTTTGAATCAAATTGTGGTTCAACGAGTTTGTTTTAATCATTTAAACATGATTGAATGAAGTGAATTTTGGCAGTAGCTGTTCTGTGCAAAAAGGATATGTGACTAGTTCAATTTTTGGGTCAAAAGTCTGTTTTAAAACAGTAGCAGTGCAGTAACTTGGTGGAATTATCATAGAAAATGTGTTTGATTAGTTAATACATTTGGATGTAGTAGAAGCTTGGTTTCATAACATACAGCTGATACACAAAATCCAAAATATCAGAAAAGCAAAGTAAAAAGCTGAAAGGACCAATGCATCCAATAGTGTGAACTGTTGAAACAACATTTTTTTGTCATTTCTGCATAATTGCTGACTGTTCTTTGAGGCAAATTCACAAACAGTTTGTGACATATGCCGGATAATGTTTTTTTGATCCAATTGTTAGCTGATTGTCATTACTGTGTGTCCAATCTATTCTAGTACTATTCTTAGGATCCATTTGAAGTGTCACCGTGATTACCACCTGCTTAATTCATTGATTTTAAAATTTTTGGAATTCTTGCACATAACCTGTTTGATAAAAGGTTCTGTGTTGGTGTCAATATTTTGGTAATTACTGGCAGTATGAGGAGAAACTGTAAGTTCTGAACTGGACTGCTGTGTAGGTGTGTTACAACTTAGACTCTATACATACAAGGAGGCATCAAAGGAAGTAAGGAGAATGGTTAGACAAGCCAACATAGTAAAGCTGACGGAGTGGTAGAGTGGTGTGGCTGCTGCAACAAATTCACAGCAGAATTCACAGCAATTTCACAGCAGATTTTCTTCACGGTTCCAGCTTAGGAGAGAGTCACTTTGCAGCTGAGAGAATTGCATGAATCTAGTCTGATTCATTACTTGTTTGAGAGCAACCAAAGCTGCCACATTAAACTACATTCTTGTTCCACCAAATTTTGTTGTTTCCATTGTATTGCTTTTGTTTTTCTTTTCCATTTTTTTTTGTAAGTTGGCCATTTCAAGCAAGTGAAGTGGAAGAGCTCATAAGTGTTCTTCCCTCAGTTGCTAACTTGACTTAAAGTCTCATCACTTTAAAATTGGTAGACGGTGAGTGTGTCTTAGATTCCAAAATTTCTAAGCCTCACCTAGGAGACCTCACCTTTAATTTCTTTTTATTTTGCAAGTTTCGCCTAGGAAGTCTTAGAGTCCGACATTAGAGTCTAAGGTTTTCTTTCTTTGTGTTTGTTTGTGTCTCTATATATTTAGTGAATTTAGAAGTGATTTTGATTTAAAGACTTCTAGTAAGTAACTAAGGACATATTTGGCAAGGCAAGACTTGGTACTTAAGTGACCTACAAGGTCCACCTCTCTTACCTGGAATATTGTCCTCAAGTGAACTCTCTTAGTCTTTACTTCAAGAAAATTTTTAAGTTCATAAAATGTCTGGAAGACACTCCCCTAGAATTAATGAGGAGCCTAAAGAACAATTTTGTTTTCAAACTCTTGTCAATCAACTCAAAGAAATTGAAAGGAAAATAGGGCAAGAAAAGATTCAAAGAGAATTGCACAATGCCATGGTTACTAATGAGTTGAAAATGCTAAGAGATGAACAAGTTCAGTATAGGGAGAGAAGCATGAGTGGAGAATCCCAAGGTGAGCAAGAAAACTTAAGAGTAGGAGATTACTATCCTTCTTCATCAAGAAGGCATAGGCGTGACTATGAAACTTTTCCTCCTCCTCCTAAGGAAGTCAATGTGGTATTGCCTCATTTTCATGGGAAAGATAACATTGAGGCTTACCTTGACTGGGAAATGAAAGTAGAGCAAATATTTGCTTGTCAACAAGTGTCGGAGGAAAGGAAAGTCTCTCTAGCTACCCTTAGTTTTCAAGGGTATGCAATGTATTGGTGGACTGCTCTAGTCAAAGAGAGACTGAGACAACAACTTCCTCCCATTAAATATTGGAATGAACTCACAGCTGCTCTCAAGAAAAGGCACATTCCCTCTTACTATAAAAGGGAACTCATGGATAAGCTCCAAAGGTTACAACAAAAGTCTATGTCTGTTGAAGGCTATAGACAACAAATGGAGCTATACATAATGAGAGCAGGGATCACAGAGGCAGAGGAAACTACTTTAGCTAGGTTTTTGAGTGGGTTAAATTTGGAAATAAGGGATAAAGTTGAACTTCTACCTTATAGAGATTTGAATGAACTTGTTCAAATGTGTATAAAGGTAGAACAACAAAATCAGCGGAAAATTTCTGCCAAAAGATTTCAGTCTCCCTTTGATCAGAAATTTACTAAAGCAAAAGAACCCCTCAAACCTCTAGCCAAAATAGTTGAGAAACCAAACAAAGAATCCTCTTCACACACTCGCACAAGTGACATAAAGTGTTTCAAGTGTTTAGGTAGGGGTCATATAGCTGCTCAATGTCCTACTAAAAGAACCATTCTTTTAAAAGGAAAGGACATCTATAGCAGTGAAAGTGAATCCCCCACCAGTGATAGTGAGAGTGATACGGAAAAAGAAGAGGAAGTATTTGCGGATGATTGTCAACTTCTCATGGTGAGAAGGGTGCTTAGCAGTCAACCAAGTCTGGAACAACTATCACAAAGAGAGAACATTTTTCATACAAGGTGTAAAATTCAAGAAAACTATTGTTCTCTCATTATTGATAGTGGGTCTTGCTGCAACTGTTGTAGCACCAGACTAGTTGAAAAGCTGAATCTTGCTGTAATACCCCATCCCAAACCTTATAGACTTCATTGGCTAAATGAAGATGGGGACATTACAGTCAAGAATCAAGTTAAAGTGGCTCTATCCATAGGGAACTTCAAAGATGAAGTTATTTGTGATGTAGTTCCCATGGAAGCTTGCCATGTGCTATTGGGTAGACCATGGCAATTTGATCATAACACTATACACCATGGTCTTACCAATACCATAACTGTGCACAAACAAGACAAGAAATTTGTGCTTCAACCTTTGACACCTACCAAGTGGCACAAGATCAAGCACAAATGAAGTCCGCTAGGGATCAGGAAAAGAAACAGAAAAGAAAAAAAAAAAAAAACAAAAGAGTGGAGAAAAAGAGGTGATAGAGTCCAGTGTTCCTTCCCACAAGGTCACTCAACATGAAGTACTTTTAAATAAAAAGACTTTAAACAACACACTTCAAGTTGAGCAACCTTCATACCTTCTTCTTTGCCAAGGAACACTCACTTGCACATCTAGTGAGTCTCAGACTACTACTCTTTCTCTTTCAATACAAAAACTTTTGAAGGAATTTGATGATCTATTTCCCAAAGAAATTCCAAATGGGCTTCCACCATTAAGAGGAATAGAACATCAAATTGACTTCCTTCCAGGGGCAACTCTTCCTAATAGGCCTGCCTATAGGACTAATCCCCAAGAAACCAAAGAGATTGAGTCACAAGTCCAAGAATTACTAGATAAGGGTTTGGTTCAAAAGAGCCTAAGCCCCTGTGCTGTACCGGTGTTGTTGGTACCCAAAAAGGATGGGAAGTGGCGCATGTGTTGTGATTGTAGGGCTATCAACAACATCACAATAAAATATAGACATCCCATCCCTAGACTTGATGATATGTTGGATGAATTACATGGGGCTCAAATTTTCTCCAAAATAGATCTTAAGAGCGGATATCACCAAATTCGAATCAAAGAAGGTGATGAGTGGAAAACTGCTTTTAAGACTAAGTTTGGGTTATATGAGTGGCTAGTAATGCCTTTTGGTCTTACAAATGCCCCAAGTACATTCATGAGACTTATGAATCATGTTTTAAGGGATTGCATTGGGAAGTTTGTAGTTGTTTATTTTGATGACATATTGGTATATAGTCAAGATTTGCAAAATCATGAAAAACATTTGAAAGCTGTTCTAATAATTCTTAGAACCAATAAATTGTTTGCAAATCTTGACAAATGCACCTTTTGTGTTGATAGTGTCATCTTTCTTGGTTTTGTAGTCAATAAAAGTGGGGTCCATGTTGACCCTGAGAAAGTAAAGGCTATCCAAGAATGGCCCATCCCAAAGAATGTAGGAGAAGTTAGGAGTTTTCATGGATTGGCCAGCTTTTACAGAAGATTTGTGCCTAACTTCTCTAGTCTAGCTTCACCTCTCAATGAGTTGGTGAAAAAGGATGTTACATTCATTTGGGAAGACAAACAACAAAAGGCTTTTGAGCTACTTAAAGAGAAGCTCACTCAAGCTCCCATTCTAGCTCTTCCAAATTTTGCCAAAACTTTTGAGTTAGAATGTGATGCTTCTGGACACGGAATAGGTGCTGTGTTATTACAAGAAGGACACCCAATTGCTTATTTTAGTGAAAAACTTCATGGTGCTTCTTGTAATTACCCCACCTATGATAAAGAGCTCTATGCTCTTGTGAGGGCTCTTCAAACTTGGGAACATTATCTTGTTTCCAAGGAGTTTATTATTCATAGTGATCATGAATCACTAAAATATCTGAAGAGCCAACACAAGTTGCAAAAGAGACATGCTAGGTGGTTGGAATTCATTGAACAGTTCACTTATGTTATCAAATACAAGAAAGGGAAGGCTAATATAGTGGCAGATGCTTTGTCAAGAAGAAATATCTTACTAGCCACTTTAGGAGCTCAAATTCTTGGGTTTGATAACATAAAAGAATTGTATACTCAGGATAGTGACTTTTCCACCTTATATGAGGAATGTTTGCAAAAGCCACAAGGAGGATTCTATGTGAGAGATGGGTATCTTTTCAAAGAAGGCAAAATTTGTATACCCCAAGGCTCACAAAGAAAACTTCTTGTCAAAGAAATGCATGAGGGAGGGTTGATGGGGCATTTTGGGGTTGATAAAACCTTAAGCATGCTAAAAGAGAAATTCTTTTGGCCCCACATGAGGAGAGAAGTCCAAAGGCATTGTTTCAAGTGCATTACTTGTTTAACATCCAAATCTAGAGCAATGCCTCATGGTCTTTACACTCCCTTACCCATTGCTTCAACTCCTTGGGAAGATATTAGCATGGATTTTGTCTTAGGACTACCCAAAACAGCAAGGGGTTTTGATTCTATTTTTGTGGTTGTGGATCGTTTTAGCAAAATGGCTCATTTTATACCATGCCACAAGATAGATGATGCAAGTAATGTGGCTAGGTTATTCTTTCGAGATGTGGTTAGACTTCATGGACTACCTAGAGTCATCATTTCTGATAGAGATTCAAAATTTCTTAGTCACTTTTGGAGAACCTTATGGTCTCGATTAGGGACTAAGCTGTCTTTTTCTACTACTTGCCATCCTCAAACAGATGGTCAAACTGAAGTAGTAAATAGATCTCTATCCACTCTATTAAGAGTAGTCCTCAAGGGTAACCACAAATCTTGGGATGAGTATCTTCCACATGTGGAGTTTGCTTATAATAGGGTAGTTCATCGAACTACTAAAATATCTCCCTTTGAAGCTGTATACGGTTTTAATCCTCTCACACCTATGGATTTGATTCCCTTACCTTCTTCACATGAGTTTGTTCATCAAGAGGGAATATCTAAATCCAAATTCATTAAAAATTTTCATGAGAGGATTAGTAATCAAATACAACTACAAAGTGAGAGATATGCTAAGTATCATAATAAGGGTAAAAAGGAAGTCATTTTCAATGAAGGTGACTTGGTTTGGCTTCACCTTCGAAAGGAAAGATTTCCTATTCAAAGGAAGTCCAAATTAAGTCCTCGAGGGGATGGTCCTTTTAAAATCCTTAAGAAGGTCAACAATAATGCTTATCAGTTAGACCTTCCATCAGAATATGGTGTCCATTCTACTTTTAATGTTACTGATCTTCGTCCTTTTGCAGGAGTTGATACAGATGATGATTTAGATTTGAGGACAAATCCTCTTCAAGGGGAAGGAGATGATGACTTAGGGCATGGACCCATTACTAGAAGTATGGCTAGAAGAATTCAAGAAGAGCTTGAAGATATGGACACAACAGGGCGCGTTCTTTTCCTTCAATTTAAGTGGAATTTGAAGACAACAAGAGAAGGGTAAAACTGTCCAGTTGATGGTCAAAGTTGCTAGCTGCACCACCAGGCCTTACTAAACACACCACGGCAGCACTTCCGTCCTTCAATTCCACCAATTCACGTGTTGCTTTAGCTTTTAGCACGTTTTTCATATTTCTTTCACCTTTTGCACATGGGTCACGCTTTCCATCATAGCTACAGCTCCATGGATCACATATAAATTCATGGTAGCTACACTTATAAAGTCACTTTTGGATAAATGAAATTCTGTTGAGATTTGCTGCTGCCAATTCTCCCTCCGAAAGTCATTACTTGCTTAAACCTTCCCTGCAACTTCCTTCCTTGTATGGACGGCTGCCTGAGTTGTAGTCATTCACTGAGCATATCATCCAGTTTCACTAAACTCACCATACACTTCCTCCGCTGCCATTAACATCTCTTCCAGACCTCCGCTGGAGCTACCGAGAATTATTCTCAGTTGAAGCTCGAGGTGCAATTCTCAAAGTTCAGCATAGCTCCGTTGAATCAGATCTCTCGGATCAGTAGATCAGCTACTCTGCATCAGTCATCAGTCTACTTCCTCCACTTCTTCCACTTCTTCCACTTCCTCCACTTCCTCCACTTCGTCCACGTCGTCAACGTCGTCCACTTTGCCTCCACTTCCTCCACTTCCTCCACATCGTCGACTTCGTCCACTTCCACCACTTTCTTTACTTCCTCCACTTCCACCACTTCCTCCACTTCTTCCACTTCTTCAACTTCGTCATCTTTGTCAACTTCGTCCCCTTCTTGCACTTCCTCCACTTCGTCACATTCGTCCACTTCCTCCACTTTGTCCACTTGCTCGGCTTTGTCCACTTCGTCCACTTCCTCGACTTCGTCCACTTCCTCCACTTCCTCCACTTCCTCCACTTCCTCCATTTCGTCTATTTCCTCTGTTTCGCCCACTTCTGCCACTTCCTCTACTTCGTCCACGTCATCCACTTCGTCCACGTCGTCCAATTCCTCCACTTCCTCCACTTCCTCCATTTCCTCCACTTCCTCCACTTACTTCAGTTCGTCCGCTTCGTCAACTTCGTCCACTTCGTCCGCTTCGTCCACTACGTCAACTTCGTCCACTTGGTCCACTTCGTGAACTTCGTCCACTTCCTCCACTTCGTCAACTTCGTTCACTTCGTCCACATCGTCAACTTCGTCCACTTCTTCTTCCACTTCTTCCACTTCGTCCACTTCGTCGACTTCATCCACTTGGTCCACTTTGTCCACTTCGTCCACTTCCTCCACTTCGTCCACTTCCTCCACTTCCTCCACTTCGTCAACTTCCTCCACATCGTCAACTTCGTCCACTTCCTCCACTTTGTCAACTTCACCAAATTCGTCGACTGCGTCCACTTCGTCCACTTCTTCTTCCACTTCCTCCACTTCGTCAACTCCGTCCACTTCTTCTTCCACTTCCTCCACTTCGTGTAGTTCGTCCGCTTCCTCCGCTTCCTCCCCTTCCTCTGCTTCGTCCACTTCATCAACTTCATGCACTTCATCCACTTCGTCCACTTTGTCAACTTCTTCAACTTCGTCCACTTTGTCAACTTCGTCAACTTCGTCAACTTCGTCAACTTCTTCTTCCACTTCGTCAACTTCGTCCACTTCCACCACATCCTCCACTTCCTCTACTTCCTCCACTTCCTCCACTGCGTCCACTTCCTCCACTTCCTCCATTTCGCCAACTTCGTCCACTTCGTCAACTTCGTCCACTTACACCACTTCCTCCACTTCCTCCACTTCGTGCATTTCCTCCGCTTCCTCTACTTTGTCTACTTTGTCCAGTTCGTCCAGTTCGTCTACTTCCTCCACTTCCTCCACTTCCTCCACTTCCTCCACTTCCTCCACTTCGTCAAGTTCGTCAACTTCCTCCACTTCGTCAAGTTCGTCCACTTCGTCAACTTCGGCCACTTCGTCAACTTCGTCCGTTTCCTCAACTTCCTCCACTTCGTGCATTTCCTCCGCTTCCTCAAATTCGTCCACTTTGGCCACTTCCTCCACTTCGTCTACTTCCTCCACTTTCCCCACTTCCTCCACTTCGTCCACTCCATCCACTTCTTCCACTTCCTCCACTTACTCCACTTCGTCCACGTCGTCTACTTCCTCCACTTCTTCCACTTCTTCCACTTCCTCCACTTCCTCCACTTCGTCCACGTCGTCAACGTCGTCCACTTTGCCTCCACTTCCTCCACTTCCTCCACTTCGTCGACTTCGTCCACTTCCACCACTTTCTTTACTTCCTCCACTTCCACCACTTCCTCCACTTCTTCCACTTCTTCAACTTCGTCATCTTTGTCAACTTTGTCCCCTTCGTCAACTTCTTGCACTTCCTCCACTTCGTCACATTCGTCCACTTCCTCCACTTTGTCCACTTGCTCGGCTTTGTCCACTTCGTCCACTTCCTCGACTCCGTCCACTTCGTCCACTTCCTCCACTTCCTCCATTTCGTCTATTTCCTCTGTTTCGCCCACTTCTGCCACTTCCTCTACTTCGTCCACGTCATCCACTTCGTCCACGTCGTCCAATTCCTCCACTTCCTCCACTTCCTCCACTTCCTCCATTTCCTCCACTTCCTCCACTTACTTCAGTTCGTCCACTTCGTCAACTTCGTCCGCTTCGTCCTCTACGTCAACTTCGTCCACTTGGTCCACTTCGTGAACTTCGTCCACTTCCTCCACTTCGTCAACTTCGTTCACTTCGTCCACATCGTCAACTTCGTCAACTTCGTCCACTTCTTCTTCCACTTCTTCCACTTCGTCCACTTCGTCGACTTCATCCACTTGGTCCACTTGGTCCACTTTGTCCACTTCGTCCACTTCATCCACTTCGTCCACTTCCTCCACTTCGTCAACTTCCTCCACATCGTCAACTTCGTCCACTTCCTCCACTTTGTCAACTTCATCAAATTCGTCGACTGCGTCCACTTCGTCCACTTCTTCTTCCACTTCCTCCACTTCGTCAACTCCGTCCACTTCTTCTTCCACTTCCTCCACTTCGTGTAGTTCGTCCGCTTCCTCCGCTTCCTCCCCTTCCTCTGCTTCGTCCACTTCATCAACTTCATGCACTTCATCCACTTCGTCCACTTTGTCAACTTCTTCAACTTCGTCCACTTTGTCAACTTCGTCAACTTCGTCAACTTCGTCAACTTCGTCAACTTCTTCTTCCACTTCGTCAACTTCGTCCACTTCCACCACTTCCTCCACTTCCTCTACTTCCTCCACTTCGTCCACTGCGTCCACTTCCTCCACTTCCTCCATTTCGCCAACTTCGTCCACTTCGTCAACTTCGTCCACTTACACCACTTCCTCCACTTCCTCCACTTCGTGCATTTCCTCCGCTTCCTCTACTTTGTCTACTTTGTCCAGTTCGTCCACTTCGTCTACTTCCTCCACTTCCTCCACTTCCTCCACTTCCTCCACTTCGTCAAGTTCGTCAACTTCCTCCACTTCGTCAAGTTCGTCCACTTCGTCAACTTCGGCCACTTCGTCAACTTCGTCCGTTTCCTCAACTTCCTCCACTCCCTCCACTTCCTCCACTTCTTCTACTTCCGCCACTTCCTCAACTTCCTCTACTTCCTCTACTTCCTCTACTCCCTCCACTTCTTCCTCCACTTCGTCTACTTCCTCCAGTTCCTCCACTTCCTCCACTTCCTCCACTTCCTCCAATTCCTCTACTTCCTCCACTTCCTCCACTTCCTCAACTTCGTCCACTTCGTCAAGTTCGTCAACTTCCTCCACTTCGTCAAGTTCGTCCACATCGTCAACTTCGTCCACTTCGTCCACTTCCTCCACTTCCTCCACTTTGTCCACTTCCTCGGCTTCGTGCACTTCCTCGACTTCGTCCCCTTCCTCCAGTTCCTTCACTTCCTCTATTTCCTCCATTTCGTCCACTTCTGCCACTTCCTCTACTTCGTCTTCTTCTTCCACTTTGTCAACTTCGACCATTTCCACCACTTCCTCCACTTCCTCCACTTCCTCCACTTCCTCTACTTCCTCCACCTCCTCCACTTCGTCCACTTCGTCCACTTCATCAACCTCGTCCACTTCCACCACTTCCTCCACTTCGTGCACTTCCTCCGCTTCCTCTACTTCGTCCACTTTGTCTACTTCCTCCACTTCGTCTACTTCCTCCACTTTCCCCACTTCCTCCACTTCGTCCACTTCGTCCACTCCATCCACTTCCTCCACTTCCTCCACTTACTCCACTTCGTCCACTTCCTCCACTTCTTCCACTTCTTCCACTTCGTCCACTTCCTCCACTTTGTCCACGTCGTCAACGTCGTCCACTTTGCCTCCACTTCCTCCACTTCGTCGACTTCGTCCACTTCCACCACTTCCACCACTTTCTCTACTTCCTCCACTTCCACCACTTCCTCCACTTCTTCCACTTCTTCAACTTCGTCATCTTTGTCAACTTCGTCCCCTTCGTCAACTTCTTGCACTTCCTCCACTTCGTCACATTCGTCCACTTCCTCCACTTTGTCCACTTGCTCGGCTTTGACCACTTCGTCCACTTCCTCGACTTCGTCCACTTCCTCCACTTCCTCCACTTCGTCAACTTCGTCCACATCGTCAACTTCATCCACTTCTTCTTCCACTTCTTCCACTTCTTCCACTTCGTCCACTTCGTCGACTTCATCCACTACGTCCACTTGGTCCACTTCGTCCACTTCATCCACTTCGTCCACTTCCTCCACTTCCTCCACTTCGTCAACTTCCTCCACATCGTCAACTTCGTCCACTTCCTCCACTTCGTCCACTTTGTCAACTTCGTCCACTTTGTCAACTTCGTCAAATTCGTCGACTCCGTCCACTTCGTCCACTTCTTCTTCCACTTCCTCCACTTCCTCCACTTCGTGTAGTTCGTCCGCTTCCTCCGCTTCCTCCCCTTCCTCTGCTTCGTCCACTTCATCAACTTCATGCACTTCATCCACTTCGTCCACTTTGTCAACTTCGTCAACTTCGTCAACTTCGTCCACTTCTTCTTCCACTTCGTCAACTTCGTCCATTTCCACCACTTCCTCCACTTCCTCCACTTCCTCTACTTCCTCCACTTCCTCCACTGCGACCACTTCGTCAACTTCGTCCACTTACACCACTTCCTCCACTTCCTCCACATCCTCCACTTCCTCCACTTCGTGCATTTCCTCCGCTTCCTCTACTTTGTCCACTTCCTCCACTTCCTCCACTTCCCCTACTTCCTCCACTTCCTCCACTTCCTATACTTCGTCCACTTCGTCAAGTTCGACCACTTCGTCAACTTCGTCCATTTCGTCAACTTCGTCCACTTCGTCAACTTCGTCCACTTCCTCAACTTCCTCCACTCCCTCCACTTCCTCCACTTCTTCTACTTCCTCTACTTCCTCTAATTCCTCCACTTCCTCCACTTACTCCACTTCGTCCACGTCGTCAACTTCGTCCTCTTCCTCCAATTCTTCCACTTCTTCCGCTTCGTCCACTTCCTCCAATTCCTCGACTTCGTCCACTTCCACCACTTCCACCACTTCCTCCACTTCCTCCACTTTCTCCACTTCCTCCACTTCTACCACTTCTTCAACTTCGTCAACTTCGTCCCCATCGTCAACTTTGTCCACTTCGTCCGCTTCGTCCGCTTCGTCAACTTCGTCCACTTCCTCCACTTTGTCCACTTCCTCGGCTTCGTCCACTTCCTCGACTTCGTCCCCTTCCTCCAGTTCCTCCACTTCCTCTATTTCCTCCATTTTGTCCACTTCTGCCACTTCCTCTACTTCGTCTTCTTCTTCCACTTTGTCAACTTCGTCAATTTCCACCACTTCCTCCACTTCCTCCAGTTTCCCCAATTCCTCCACTTCCTCCTCTTCGTCAACTTCGTCCACTCCGTCCACTTCCTCCACTTACTCCACTTCTTCCCCGTCGTCCACTTCCTCCACTTCTCACACTTCTTCCACTTCGTCCACTTCCTCCACTTTGCCTCCACTTCCTCCACTTCCTCCACTTCGTCCACTTCGTCCACTTCCTCTACTTCCTCCCCTTCCTCTGCTTCGTCCACTTCATCAACTTCATGCACTTCATCCACTTCGTCAACTTTGTCAACTTCGTCAACTTCGTCCACTTCTTCTTCCACTTCGTCAACTTCGTCCATTTCCACCACTTCCTCCACTTCCTCTACTTCCTCCACTTCCTCCACTGCGTCCACTTCGTTAACTTCGTCCACTTACACCACTTCCTCCACTTCCTCCACTTCCTCCACTTCCTCCACTTCGTGCATTTCCTCCGCTTCCTCTACTTTGTCCACTTCGTCCACTTCGTCCACTTCCTCCACTTCCTCCACTTCGTCCACTTCGTCAAGTTTGTCCACTTCGTCAACTTCGTCCACTTCGTCAACTTCGTCCACTTCGTCAACTTTGTCCACTTCGTCCACTTCGTCAACTTCGTCCACTTCCTCAACTTCCTCCACTCCCTCCACTTCCTCCACTTCTTGTACTACCTCCACTTCCTCCACTTCCTCCACTTCCTCTACTTCCTCCACTTATTCTTCTACTTCGTCCACATCGTCCACTTCCTCCACCTCCTCCACTTCCTCTATTTCCTCCACTTCCTCCACTTACTCCACTTCGTCCACGTTGTCAACTTCGTCCACTTCCTCCAATTCTTCCACTTCTTCCACTTCGTCCACTTCCTCCACTTCGTCGACTTCATCCACTTCCACCACTTCCACCACTTCGTCCACTTCCTCCACTTTCTCCACTTCCTCCACTTCTTCCACTTCTTCAACTTCGTCAACTTCGTCCCCTTCGTCAGCTTCGTCCACTTCGTCCGCTTCGTCCGCTTCGTCCGCTTCGTCCGCTTCGTCCGCTTCGTCCGCTTCGTCCGCTTCGTCCGCTTCGTCAACTTCGTCCACTTCCTCCACTTTGTTCACCTCTTCGGCTTCGTCCACTTCCTCGACTTCATCCCCTTCCTCCAGTTCCTCCACTTCCTCTATTTCCTCCATTTCGTCCACTTCTGCCACTTCCTCTACTTCGTCTTCTTCTTCCACTTTGTCAACTTCGTCCATTTCCACCACTTCCTCCACTTCCTCCACTTCCTCCACTTCCTCTACTTCCTCCACCTCCTCCACTTCGTCCACTGCGTCCACTTCATCAACCTCGTCCACTTCCACCACTTCCTCCACTTCCTCCACTTCGTGCACTTCCTCCGCTTCCTCTACTTCGTCCACTTTGTCTACTTCCTCCACTTCGTCTACTTCCTCCACTTCGTCCACTCCATCCACTTCCTCCACTTCCTCCACTTACTCCACTTCGTCCACGTCGTCCACTTCCTCCACTTCTTCCACTTCTTCCACTTCGTCCACGTCGTCAACGTCGTCCACTTTGCCTCCACTTCCTCCACTTCGTCGACTCCGTCCACTTCCACCACTTCCACAACTTTCTCTACTTCCTCCACTTCCACCACTTCCTCCATTTCTTCCACTTCTTCAACTTCGTCATCTTTGTCAACTTCGTCCCCTTCGTCAACTTCTTGCACTTCCTCCACTTCTTCCACTTCGTCACATTCGTCCACTTCCTCCACTTTGTCCACTTGCTCGGCTTTGTCCACTTCGTCCACTTCCTCGACTTCGTCCACTTCCTCCACTTCCTCCACTTCGTCAACTTCGTCCACATCGTCAACTTCGTCCACTTCTTCTTCCACTTCTTCCACTTCTTCCACTTCGTCCACTTCGTCGACTTCATCCACTACGTCCACTTCGTCCACTTCGTCCACTTCATCCACTTCGTCCACTTCCTCCACTTCCTCCACTTCGTCAACTTCCTCCACATCGTCAACTTCGTCCACTTCCTCCACTTCGTCCACTTTGTCAACTTCGTCCACTTTGTCAACTTCGTCAAATTCGTCGACTCCGTCCACTTCGTCCACTTCTTCTTCCACTTCCTCCACTTCCTCCACTTCGTGTAGTTCGTCCGCTTCCTCCGCTTCCTCCCCTTCCTCTGCATCGTCCACTTCATCAACTTCATGCACTTCATCCACTTCGTCCACTTTGTCAACTTCGTCAAGTTCGTCAACTTCGTCCACTTCTTCTTCCACTTCGTCAACTTCGTCCATTTCCACCACTTCCTCCACTTCCTCCACTTCCTCTACTTCCTCCACTTCCTCCACTACGACCACTTCGTCAACTTCGTCCACTTACACCACTTCCTCCACTTCCTCCACATCCTCCACTTCCTCCACTTCGTGCATTTCCTCCGCTTCCTCTACTTCGTCCACTTCCTCCACTTCCTCCACTTCCCCTACTTCCTCCACTTCCTCTACTTCCTCCACTTCCTATACTTCGTCCACTTCGTCAAGTTCGACCACTTCGTCAACTTCGTCCATTTCGTCAACTTCGTCCACTTCGTCAACTTCGTCCACTTCCTCAACTTCCTCCACTCCCTCCACTTCCTCCACTTCTTCTACTTCCTCTACTTCCTCTAATTCCTCCACTTCCTCCACTTACTCCACTTCGTCCACGTCGTCAACTTCGTCCTCTTCCTCCAATTCTTCCACTTCTTCCGCTTCGTCCACTTCCTCCACTCCCTCGACTTCGTCGACTTCGTCCACTTCCACCACTTCGTCCACTTCGTCCACTTTCTCCACTTCCTCCACTTCTTCCACTTCTTCAACTTCGTCATCTTCGTCAACTTCGTCCCCTTCGTCAACTTCGTCCACTTCGTCCGCTTCGTCCGCTTCGTCAACTTCGTCCACTTCCTCCACTTCCTCCACTTTGTCCACTTCCTCGGCTTCGTCCACTTCCTCGACTTCGTCCCCTTCCTCAAGTTCCTCCACTTCCTCTATTTCCTCCATTTCGTCCACTTCTGCCACTTCCTCGACTTCCTCTATTTCCTCCATTTCGTCCATTTCCACCACTTCCTCCACTTCCTCCACTTCCTCCACTTCCTCCACTTTCCCCACTTCGTCCACTTCGTCTACTTCGTCAATTTCCACCACTTCCTCCACTTTCCCCACTTCCTCCACTTCGTCCACTCTGTCCACTTCCTCTACTTCCTCCACTTACTCCACTTCTTCCACGTCGTCCACTTCCTCCACTTCTTCCACTTCTTCCACTTCCTCCACTTCGTCCACGTCGTCAACGTCGTCCACTTTGCCTCCACTTCCTCCACTTCGTCGACTTCATCTACTTCCACCACTTCCACCACTTTCTCTACTTCCTCCACTTCGTCCACTTCCTCCACTTCTTCCACTTCTTCAACTTCGTCATCTTTGTCAATTTCGTCCCCTTCGTCAACTTCTTCCACTTCCTCCACTTCGTCACATTCGTCCACTTCCTCCACTTCCTCCACTTCCTCCACTTTGTCCACTTGCTCGGCTTTGTCCACTTCGTCCACTTCCTCGACTTCGTCCACTTCGTCCACTTCCTCCACTTCGTCTATTTCCTCCATTTCGTCCACTTCTGCCACTTCCTCTACTTCGTCCACGTCATCCACTTCCTCCATTTCCTCCACTTCGTCAACTTCGTCTACCTCCTCCACTTCGTCCACTACGTCAACTTCGTCAACTTCGTCCAGTTACTCCACTTCGTCAACTTCGTCAACTTCGTCCACATCGTCAACCTCGTCAACTTCGTCCACTTCTTCTTGCACTTCTTCCACTTCGTCCACTTCGTCGACTGCATCCACTTCCTCCACTTCCTCCACTTCCTCCATTCCTCCACTTCGTCAACTTCCTCCACATCGTCAACTTCGTCCACTTCGTCCACTTTGTCAACTTCGTCAAATTCGTCGACTCCGTCCACTTCGTCCACTTCTTCTTCCACTTCCTCCACTTCGTCAACTCTGTCCACTTCTTCTTCCACTTCCTCCAGTTCCTCCACTTCGTGTAGTTCGTCCGCTTCCTCCGTTTCCTCCGCTTCCTCTCCTTCGTCCACATCATCAACTTCATGCACTTCATCCACTTCGTCCACTTTTTCAACTTCGTCTACTTCGTCAACTTCGTCCACTTCTTCTTCCACTTCGTCAACTTCGTCCACTTCTTCTTCCACTTCATCAACTTCGTCAATTTCCACCACTTCCTCCACTTCCTCCACTTCCTCTACTTCCTCCACTTCCTCCACTGCGTCCACTTCGTCAACTTCGTCCACTTACACCACTTCCTCCACTTCGTGCATTTCCTCCGCTTCCTCTACTTTGTCCACTTCCTCCACTTCCTCCACTTCCTCCACTTCCCCTACTTCCTCCACTTCGTCCACTTCCTCCACTTCGTGCACTTCGTCAAGTTCGTCCACTTCGTCCACTTCGTCAGCTTCGTCCACTTCGTCAACTTCGTCCACTTCCTCAACTTCCTCCACTCCCTCCACTTCCTCCACTTCTTCTACTTCCTCTACTTCCTCTAATTCCTCCACTTCCTCCACTTACTCCACTTCGTCCACGTTGTCAACTTCGTCCTCTTCCTCCAATTCTTCCACTTCTTCCACTTCGTCCACTTCCTCCACTTCCTCGACTTCGTCGACTTCGTCCACTTCCACCACTTCGTCCACTTCCTCCACTTTCTCCACTTCCTCCACTTCTTCCACTTCTTCAACTTCGTCATCTTCGTCAACTTCGTCCCCTTCGTCAACTTCGTCCACTTCGTCCACTTCGTCCGCTTCGTCCGCTTCGTCAACTTCGTCCACTTCCTCCACTTCCTCCACTTTGTCCACTTCCTCGGCTTCGTCCACTTCCTCGACTTCGTCCCCTTTCTCCAGTTCCTCCACTTCCTCTATTTCCTTCATTTTGTCCACTTCTGCCACTTCCTCTACTTCGTCTTCTTCTTCCACTTTGTCAACTTCGTCCATTTCCACCACTTCCTCCACTTTCTCCACTTCCTCCACTTTCCCCACTTTCTCCACTTCGTCCACTCCGTCCACTTCCTCCACTTCCTCCACTTACTCCACTTCTTCCCCGTCGTCCACTTCCTCCACTTCTCACACTTCTTCCACTTCGTCCACTTCCTCCACTTGGTCCACGTCGTCAACGTCGTCCACTTTGCCTCCAGTTCCTCCACTTCCTCCACTTCGTCGACTTGGTCCACTTCCTCCACTTCCTCCACTTCGTGCATTTCCTCCACTTCCTCTACTTTGTCCACTTCGTCCACTTCCTCCACTTCCTCCACTTCCTCCACTTCCTCCACTTCCTCCACTTCGTCCACTTCGTCAACTTCGTCCACTTCGTCAACTTCGTCCACTTCGTCAACTTTGTGCACTTCGTCCACTTCGTCAAGTTCGTCCACTTCCTACACTTCCTCCACTCCCTCCAGTTCCTCCACTTCTTCTACTTCCTCCACTTCCTCCACTTCCTCCACTTCCTCTACTTCCTCCACTTATTCTTCTACTTCGTCCACATCGTCCACTTCCTCCACCTCCTCCACTTCCTCTAATTCCTCCAGTTCCTCCACTTACTCCACTTCGTCCACGTTGTCAACTTCGTCCACTTCCTCCAATTCTTCCACTTCTTCCACTTCGTCCACTTCGTCCACTTCCTCCACTTCCTCCACTTCGTCGACTTCATCCACTTCCACCACTTCCTCCACTTCGTCCACTTCCTCCACTTTTTCCACTTCCTCAACTTCTTCCACTTCTTCAACTTCGTCATCTTCGCCAACTTCGTCCCCTTCGTCAGCTTCGTCCACTTCGTCCACTTCGTCCGCTTCGTCCGCTTCATCCGCTTCGTCAACTTCGTCCACATCCTCCACTTTGTCCACTTCCTCGACTTCGTCCACTTCCTCGACTTCATCCCCTTCCTCCAGTTCCTCCACTTCCTCTTTCCTCCATTTCGTCCACTTCTGCCACTTCCTCTACTTCGTCTTCTTCTTCCACTTTGTCAACTTCGTCCATTTCCACCACTTCCTCCACTTCCTCCGCTTCCTCCACTTCCACAACTTCCTCTACTTTCTCCACCTCCTCCACTTCGTCCACTTCGTCCACTTCGTCATCCTCGTCAACTTCCACCACTTCCTCCACTTCCTCCACTTCGTGCACTTCCTCCGCTTCCTCTACTTCGTCCACTTTGTCTACTTCCTCCACTTCGTCTACTTCCTCCACTTTCCCCACTTCTTCCACTTCATCCACTTCGTCCACTCCATCCACTTCCTCCACTTCCTCCGCTTACTCCACTTCGTCCACGTCGTCCACTTCCTCCACTTCTTCCACTTCTTCCACTTCGTCCACTTCCTCCACTTCGTCCACGTCGTCAACGTCGTCCACTTTGCCTCCACTTCCTCCACTTCGTCCACTTCGTCCACTTCCACCACTTTCTCTACTTCCTCCACTTCCACCACTTCCTCCACTTCTTCCACTTCTTCAACTTCGTCATCTTTGTCAACTTCGTCCCCTTCGTCAACTTCTTGCACTTCTTCAACGTCGTCCACTTTGCCTCCACTTCCTCCACTTCCTCCACTTTGTCCACTTGCTCGGCTTTGTCCACTTCGTCCACTTCCTTGACTTCGTCCACTTGCTCCACTTCGTCAACTTCGTCCACATCGTCAACTTCGTCCACTTCTTCTTCCACTTCTTCCACTTCTTCCACTTCGTCCACTTCGTTGACTTCATCCACTGCGTCCACTTGGTCTACTTGGTCCACTTCCTCCACTTCCTCCACTTCCTCCACTTCGTCAACTTCCTCCACATCGTCAACTTCGTCCACTTCCTCCACTTCGTCCACTTTGTCAACTTCGTCCACTTTGTCAACTTCATCAAATTCGTCGACTCCGTCCACTACGTCCACTTCTTCTTCTACTTCCTCCACTTCGTGTAGTTCGTCCGCTTCCTCCGCTTCCTCCCCTTCCTCTGCTTCGTCCACTTCATCAACTTCATGCACTTCATCCACTTCGTCCACTTTGTCAACTTCGTCAAGTTCGTCAACTTCGTCCACTTCTTCTTCCACTTCGTCAACTTCGTCCATTTCCACCACTTCCTCCACTTCCTCCACTTCCTCCACTTCCTCTACTTCCTCCACTTCCTCCACTGCGACCACTTCGTCAACTTCGTCAACTTCGTCCACTTACACCACTTCCTCCACTTCCTCCACATCCTCCACTTCCTCCACTTCGTGCATTTCCTCCGCTTCCTCTACTTTGTCCACTTCGTCCACTTCGTCCACTTCCTCCACTTCCCCTACTTCCTCCACTTCCTCCACTTCCTCCACTTCGTCCACTTCGTCAAGTTCGACCACTTCGTCAACTTCGTCCATTTCGTCAACTTGGTCCACTTCGTCAACTTCGTCCACTTCGTCAACTTCGTCCACTTCCTCAACTTTCTCCACTCCCTCCACTTCCTCCACTTCTTCTACTTCCTCTACTTCCTCTACTTCCTCTAATTCCTCCACTACCTTCACTTACTCTACTTCGTCCACGTCGTCAACTTCGTCCACTTCCTCCAATTCTTCCACTTCTTCCACTTCGTCCACTTCCTCCACTTCTTCGACTTCGTCCACTTCGTCCACTTCCACCACTTCCACCACTTCCACCACTTCCTCCACTTCCTCCACTTTCTCCACTTCCTCCACTTCTTCCACTTCTTCAACTTCGTCATCTTCGTCAACTTCGTCCCCTTCGTCAACTTCGTCCACTTCATCCACTTCGTCCGCTTCGTCCGCTTCGTCCGCTTCGTCAACTTCGTCCACTTCCTCCACTTCCTCCACTTTGTCCACTTCCTCGGCTTCGGCCACTTCCTCGACTTCGTCCCCTTCCTCAAGTTCCTCCACGTCCTCTAATTCCTCCATTTCGTCCACTTCTGCCACTTCTTCTACTTCGTCTTCTTCTTCCACTTTGTCAACTTCGTCCATTTCCACCACTTCCTCCACTTCCTCCACTTCCTCCACTTTCCCCACTTCGTCCACTTCGTCCACTTCGTCCACTTCGTCCACTCCGTCCACTTCCTCCACTTCCTCCACTTACTCCACTTCTTCCACGTCGTCCACTTCCTGCACTTCTTCCACTTCTTCCACTTCGTCCACTTCCTCCACTTCGTCCACGTCGTCAACGTCGTCCACTTTGCCTCCACTTCCTCCACTTCCTCCACTTCGTCGACTTCGTCCACTTCCACCACTTCCACCACTTTCTCTACTTCCTCCACTTCCACCACTTCCTCCACTTCTTCCACTTCTTCAACTTCGTCATCTTTGTCAATTTCGTCCCCTTCGTCAACTTCTTCCACTTCCTCCACTTCGTCACAATCGTCCACTTCCTCCACTTCCTCCACTTTGTCCACTTGCTCGGCTTTGTCCACTTCGTCCATTTCCTCGACTTTGTCCACTTCGTCCATTTCTTCCACTTCTGCCACTTCCTCTACTTCGTCCATGTCACCCACTTCGTCCACATCGTCCAATTCCTCCACTTCCTCCACTTCCTCCACTTCGTCAACTTCGTCTACTTCCTCCACTTCGTCCACTACGTCAACTTCGTCAACTTGGTCCACTTCGTCAACTTCGTCCACTTCCTCCACTTCGTCAACTTCGTCCACATCGTCAACTTCGTCAACTTCGTCCACTTCTTCTTGCACTTCTTCCACTTCGTCCACTTCGTCGACTTCATCCACTTCGCCCACTTCGTCCACTTCGTCCACTTCCTCCACTTCCTCCACTTCGTCAACTTCCTCCACATCGTCAACCTCGTCCACTTCCTCCACTTCGTCCACTTTGTCAACTTCGTCCACTTTGTCAACTTCGTCAAATTCGTCGACTCCATCCACTTCGTCCACTTCTTCTTCCACTTCCTCCACTTCGTCAACTCAGTCCACTTCTTCTTCCACTTCCTCCACTTCCTCCACTTTGTGTAGTTCGTCCGCTTCCTCCGCTTCCTCCCCTTCCTCTGCTTCGTCCACTTCATCAACTTCATGCACTTCATCCACTTCGTCCACTTTGTCAACTTCGTCCACTTCCACCACTTCGTCCACTTCCTCCACTTTCTCCACTTCCTCCACTTCTTCCACTTCTTCAACTTCGTCATCTTCATCAACTTCGTCCCCTTCGTCAACTTGGTCCACTTCGTCCGCTTCGTCCGCTTCGTCAACTTCGTCCACTTCCTCCACTTCCTCCACTTTGTCCACTTCCTCGGCTTCGTCCACTTCCTCGACTTCGTCCCCTTCCTCCAGTTCCTCCACTTCCTCTATTTCCTCCATTTTGTCCACTTCTGCCACTTCCTCTACTTCGTCTTCTTCTTCCACTTTGTCAACTTCGTCCATTTCCACCACTTCCTCCACTTCCTCCACTTTCCCCACTTTCTCCACTTCGTCCACTTCGTCCACTCCGTCCACTTCCTCCACTTCTTCCACTTACTCCACTTCTTCCCCGTCGTCCACTTCCTCCACTTCTCACACTTCTTCCACTTCGTCCACTTTCTCCACTTCGTCCACGTCGTCAACGTCGTCCACTTTGCCTCCACTTCCTCCACTTCGTCGACTTCGTCCACTTCCTCCGCTTCCTCCCCTTGCTCTGCTTCGTCCACTTCATCAACTTCATGCACTTCATCCACTTCGTCAACTTTGTCAACTTCATCCACTTCTTCTTCCACTTCGACAACTTCGTCCATTTCCACCACATCCTCCACTTCCTCTACTTCCTCCACTTTCTCCACTGCATCCACTTCGTCAACTTCGTCCACTTACACCACTTCCTCCACTTACACCACTTCCTCCACTTCCTCCACTTCCTCCACTTCGTGCATTTCCTCCGCTTCCTCTACTTTGTCCCGCTCGTCCACTTTGTCCACTTCGTCCACTTCCTCCACTTCCTCCACTTCGTCGACTTCGTCAACTTCGTCCACTTCGTGAACTTCGTCCACTTCGTCAACTTCGTCCACTTCGTCAACTTTGTGCACTTCGTCCACTTCGTCAACTTCGTCCACTTCCTACACTTCCTCCACTCCCTCCACTTCCTCCACTTCTTCTACTTCCTCCACTTCCTCTACTTCCTCCACTTCCTCTACTTCCTCCACTTATTCTTCTACTTCGTCCACATCGTCCACTTCCTCCACCTCCTCCACTTCCTCTAATTCCTCCACTTCCTCCACTTACTCCACTTCGTCCACGTTGTCAACTTCGTCCACTTCCTCCAATTCTTCCACTTCTTCCACTTCGTCCACTTCCTCCACTTCGTCGACTTCATCCACTTCCACCACTTCCAACACTTCGTCCACTTCCTCCACTTTTTCAACTTCCTCCACTTCTTCCACTTCTTCAACTTCGTCATCTTCGCCAACTTCGTCCCCTTCGTCAGTTTCGTCCGCTTCGTCCACTTCGTCCGCTTCATCCGCTTCGTCCGCTTCGTCCGCTTCGTCCGCTTCGTCAACTTCGTCCACTTCCTCCACTTTGTCCACTTCCTCGGCTTCGTCCACTTCCTCGACTTCATCACCTTCCTCCAGTTCCTCCACTTCCTCTATTTCCTCCATTTCGTCCACTTCTGCCACTTCCTCTACTTCGTCTTCTTCTTCCACTTTGTCAACTTCGTCCATTTCCACCACTTCCTTCACTTCCTCCACTTCCTCTACTTCCTCCACCTCCTCCACTTCGTCCACTTCGTCCACTTTGTCATCCTCGTCCACTTCCACCACTTCCTCCACTTCCTCCACTTCGTGCACTTCCTCCGCTTCCTCTACTTCGTCCACTTTGTCTACTTCCTCCACTTCGTCTACTTCCTCCACTTTCCCCATTTCCTCCACTTCGTCCACTCCATCCACTTCCTCCACTTCCTCCACTTACACCACTTCGTCCACGTCGTCCACTTCCTCCACTTCTTCCACTTCTTCCACTTCGTCCACTTCCTCCACTTCTTCCACTTCTTCCACTTCTTCCACTTCGTTCACTTCCTCCACTTCTTCCACTTCTTCCACTTCGTCCACGTCGTCAACGTCGTCCACTTTGCCTCCACTTCCTCCACTTCGTCGACTTCGTCCACTTCCACCACTTTCTCTACTTCCTCCACTTCCACCACTTCCTCCACTTCTTCCACTTCTTCAACTTCGTCATTTTTGTCAACTTCGTCCCCTTCGTCAATTTCTTGCACTTCCTCCACTTCTTCACATTCGTCCACTTCCTCCACTTTGTCCACTTGCTCGGCTTTGTCCACTTCGTCCACTTCCTCGACTTCGTCCACTTCCTCCACTTCCTCCACTTCCTCCACTTCGTCAACTTCGTCCACTTCTTCTTCCACTTCTTCCACTTCTTCCACTTCGTCGACTTCATCCACTGCGTCCACTTTGTCCACTTCGTCCACTTCATCCACTTCGTCCACTTCCTCCACTTCCTCCACTTCGTCAACTTCCTCCACATCGTCAACTTCGTCCACATCCTCCACTTCCTCCACTTTGTCAACTTCGTCCACTTTGTCAACTTTGTCAAATTCGTCGACTCCGTCCACTTCGTCCATTTCCACCACTTCCTCCACTTCTTCCACTTCGTCCACTTTCCCCACTTCCTCCACTTCGTCCACTCCGTCCACTCCGTCCACTTCGTCCACTCCGTCCACTCCGTCCACTTCCTCCACTTACTCCACTTCTTCCACGTCGTCCACTTCCTCCACTTCTTCCACTTCTTCCACTTCCTCCACTTCCTCCACTTCGTCCACGTCGTCAACGTCGTCCACTTTGCCTCCACTTCGTCCACTTCCTCCACTTTGTCGACTTCGTCCACTTCCACCACTTCCACCACTTTCTCTACTTCCTCCACTTCCACCACTTCCTCCACTTCTTCCACTTCTTCAACTTCGTCATCTTTGTCAATTTCGTCCCCTTCGTCAACTTCTTCCACTTCCTCCACTTCGTCCCATTCGTCCACTTCCTCCACTTTGTCCACTTGCTCGGCTTTGTCCATTTCGTCCACTTCCTCGACTTCGTCCACTTCGTCCACTTCGTCCACTTCCTCCACTTCGTCTATTTCCTCCATTTCGTCCACTTCTGCCACTTCCTCTACTTCGTCCACGTAATCCACTTCATCCACATCGTCCAATTCCTCCACTTCCTCCACTTCCTCCACTTCCTCCATTTCCTCCACTTCGTCAACTTCGTCTACTTCCTCCACTTCGTCCACTACGTCAACTTCGTCAACTTGGTCCACTTCGTCAACTTCGTCCACTTCCTCCACTTCGTCAACTTCGTCCACATCGTCAACTTCGTCAACTTCGTCCACTTCTTCTTGCACTTCTTCCACTTCGTCCACTTCGTCGACTTCATCCAGTTCGTCCACTTTGTCCACTTCCTCCACTTCCTCCACTTCCTCCACTTCGTCAACTTCCTCCACATCGTCAACTTCGTCCACTTCCTCCACTTCGTCCACTTTGTCAACTTCGTCAAATTCGTCGACTCCGTCCACTTCGTCCACTTCTTCTTCCACTCACTCCACTTCCTCCACTTCCTCCACTTCGTGTAGTTCGTCCGATTCCTCCGCTTCCTCCCCTTCCTCTGCTTCGTCCACTTCATCAAATTCATGCACTTCATCCACTTCGTCCACTTTGTCAACTTCGTCAACTTCGTCCACTTCTTCTTCCACTTCGTCAACTTCGTCGATTTCCACCACTTCCTCCACTTCCTCCACTTCCTCTACTTCCTCCACTTCCTCCACTGCGTCCACTTCGTCAACTTCGTCCACTTACACCACTTCCTCCACTTCCTCCACTTCGTGCATTTCCTCCGCTTCCTCTACTTCGTCCACTTCCTCCACTTCCTCCACTTCCCCTACTTCCTCCAGTTCGTCCACTTCGTCCACTTCGTCAAGTTCGTCCACTTCGTCAACTTCGTCCACTTCGTCAACTTCGTCCACTTCGTCAACTTCGTCCACTTCCTCAACTTCCTCCACTTCCTCCACTTCCTCCACTTCTTCTACTTCCTCTACTTCCTCTAATTCCTCCACTTCCTCCACTTACTCCACTTCGTCCACGTCGTCAACTTCGTCCTCTTCCTCCAATTCTTCCACTTCTTCCACTTCGTCGACTTCGTCCACTTCCTCGACTTCGTCGACTTCGTCCACTTCCACCACTTCCACCACTTCGTCCACTTCCTCCACTTTCTCCACTTCCTCCACTTCTTCCACTTCTTCAACTTCGTCATCTTCGTCAACTTCGTCCCCTTCGTCAACTTCGTCCACTTCGTCCGCTTCGTCCGCTTCGTCCGCTTCGTCCGCTTCGTCAACTTCGTCCACTTCCTCCACTTCCTCCACTTTGTCCACTTCCTCGGCTTCGTCCACTTCCTCGACTTCGTCCCCTTCCTCCAGTTCCTCCACTTCCTCTATTTCCTCCATTTTGTCCACTTCTTCCACTTCCTCTACTTCGTCTTCTTCTTCCACTTTGTCAACTTCGTCCATTTCCACCACTTCCTCCACTTCCTCCACTTCCTCCACTTTCCCCACTTCCTCCACTTCCTCCACTTCGTCCACTCCGTCCACTTCCTCCATTTCCTCCACTTACTCCACTTCTTCCCCGTCGTCCACTTCCTCCACTTCTTCCACTTCGTCCACTTCCTCCACTTCGTCCACGTCGTCAACGTCGTCCACTTTGCCTCCACTTCCTCCACTTCCTCCACTTCGTCGACTTCGTCCACTTCCACCACTTCCACCACTTTCTGTACTTCCTCCACTTCCACCACTTCCTCCATTTCTTCCACTTCTTCAACTTCGTCATCTTTGTCAACTTCGTCCCCTTCGTCAACTTCTTCCACCTCCTCCACTTCGTCACATTCGTCCACTTCCTCCACTTCCTCCACTTCCTCCACTTTGTCCACTTGCTCGGCTTTGTCCACTTCGTCTACTTCCTCGACTTCGTCCACTTCCTCCACTTCGTCTATTTCCTCCATTTCGTCCACTTCTGCCACTTCCTCTACTTCGTCCACGTCATCCACTTCGTCCACATCGTCCAATTCCTCCACTTCCTCACTTCCTCCATTTCCTCCACTTCCTCCACTTACTTCAGTTCGTCCACGTCGTCAACTTCCTCCACTTCCTCCACTTCGTCCACTACGTCAACTTCGTCCACTTGGTCCACTTCGTCAACTTCGTCCACTTCCTCCACTTCGTCAACTTCGTCCACATCGTCAACTTCGTCCACTTCTTCTTGCACTTCTTCCACTTCTTTCACTTCGTCGACTTCATCCACTTCGTCCACTTCCTCCACTTCCTCCACTTCGTCAATTTCCTCCACTTCGTCCACTTTCTCAACTTCATCCACGTCGTCCACTTCCGCCACTTCCTTCACTTCCTCCACTTCCTCCACTTCGTGCATTTCCTCCGCTTCCTCTACTTTGTCCACTTTGTCCAGTTCGTCCACTTCGTCTACTTCCTCCACTTCCTCCACTTCCTCCACTTCTTCCACTTGTTAAACTTCGTCATCTTCGTCAACTTCGTCCCCTTCGTCAACTTCGTCCACTTCTTCGACTTCGTCCCCTTCCTCCAGTTCCTCCACTTCCTCTATTTCCTCCATTTCGTCTACTTCTGCCACTTCCTCTACTTCGTCTTCTTCTTCCACTTTGTCAACTTCGTCCATTTCCACCACTTCCTCCACTTCCTCCACTTCCTCCACTTCCTCTACTTCATCCACTTCCTCCACTTCCTCCACTTCCTCCACTTCCTCCACTTCCTCCACTTCCACCACTTCCACCACTTCCTCCACTTCCTCTACTTCCTCCACTTCCTCTACTTCCTCCACTTCCTCCACTTCGTCCACTTCCTCCACTTCCTCTACTTCCACCACTTCCTCCACTTCCTCCACCTGCTCTACTTCCTCCACTTCGTCCACTTCGTCCACTTCCTCCACTTCCTCCACTTCGTCAAATTCGTCAACTTCCTCCACTTCGTCAAGTTCGTCCATTTCGTCAACTTTGTCCACTTCGTCAACTTCCTCCACTTATTCCACTTCATCAACTACGTCAACTTCGTCCACTTGGTCCACTTCGTCAACTTCGTCCACGTCGTCAACTTCGTCCACTTCCTCCACTTCCTCTATTTCCTCCAATTCCTCCACTTCCTCCACTTATTCCACTTCGTCCACTTCGTCAACTTCATCCACTTCCTCCACTTCGTCCACTATGTCAACTTCGTCCTCCTGGTCCACTTCATATACTTCGTCCACTTCTTCCACTTTTTCCACGTCGTCAACTTCGTCCACTTCGTCCACTTCTTCTTCCACTTCTTCCACTTCTTCCACTTCGTCCAGTTCGTCGACTTGATCCACTTAGTCCACTTCGTCCACTTCGTCCACTTCGTCCACTTCCTCCACTTCGTCAACTTCCTCCACATCGTCAACTTCGTCCATGAAGTTGACGAATCAGAGGAAGGGGAGGAAGCGGAGGAAGTGGACGAACTGGACCAAGTCGAGGAAGTGGAGGAAGTGGAAGAAGAACTGGACGGAGTTGACGAAGTGGAGGAAGTGGAAGAAGAAGTGGACAAAGTGGAGGAAGTTGACAAAGTGGACGATGTGGAGGAAGTTGACGAAGTGGACGAGGTGGACGAAGTGGACAAAGTGGACGAAGTGAATGAAGTCGACCAAGTGGACGAAGAGGAACAAGTGGAAGAAGTGGAGGAAGTTCTGGAAGTGGAGGAAGTGGACGAGGTTGACGAAGTGGACGAAGTTGACAAAGTGGACGAAGTGGATGAAGTGTATGAAGTTGATGAAGTATACGAAGCAGAGGAAAGGGAGGAATCGGAGGAAGTGGACGAACTGGACGAAGTGGAGGAAGTAGAGGAAGTGGAGAAAGTGGAAGAAGAAGTGGACGAAGTTGACGAAGTGGAGGAAGTGGACGAAGTGGCCGAAGTGGAAGAAGTGGAAGAATTGGAGGAAGTGGACGAAGTTGAGGACGTGGACGAAGTGGAGTAAGTGGAGGAATTAGAGGAAGTGGAGGAAGTGGAGGAAGTGGACGATGTGGATGAAGTAGAAGAAGAAGTGGAGGGAGTAGAGGAAGTAGCGGAAGTAGAGGAAGTTGAGGAAGTGGAGGAAGTGGAGGAAGTAGAAGAAGTGGAGGAAGTCGAGGGAGTGGAGGAAGTTGAGGAAACGGGCGAAGTTGACGAAGTGGACGAAGTGGCCGAAGTTGACGAAGTGGACGAACTTGACGAAGTGGAGGAAGTTGACGAACTTGACGAAATGGACGAAGTGGAGGAAGTGGAGGAAGTGGAGGAAGTAGAGGAAGTGGAGGAAGTGGAGGAAGTGGAGGAAGTGGAGGAAGTGGAGGAAGTGGAGGAAGTGGAGGAAGTGGAGGAAGTGGAGGAGGTAGACTAAGTGGACCAACTGGACAAAGTGGACAAAGTAGAGGAAGCGGAGGAAATGCACGAAGTAGAGGAAGTGGAGGAAGTGGAGGAAGTGGTGTAAGTGGACGAAGTTGACGAAGTGGAGGAAGTGGAGGAAGTGGAGGAAGTGGATGCAGTGGAGGAAGTGGAGGAAGTAGAGGAAGTGGAGGAAGTGGAGGAAGTGGAGGAAGTGGAGGAAGTGGTGGAAGTGGACGAAGTTGACGAAGTGGAAGAAGAAGTGGACGAAGTTGACGAAGTTGACAAAGTGGACGAAGTTGACGAAGTTGACAAAGTGGACGAAGTGGATGAAGTGCATGAAGTTGATGAAGTGGACGAAGCAGAGGAAGGGGAGGAAGCGGAGGAAGCGGACGAACTACACGAAGTGGAGGAAGTGGAGGAAGTGGAAGAAGAAGTGGACGAAGTGGACGGAGTCGACGAATTTGACGAAGTTGACAAAGTAGACGAAGTTGACAAAGTGGACGAAGTGGAGGAAGTGGACGAAGTTGACGATGTGGAGGAAGTTGACGAAGTGGAGGAAGTGGACGAAGTGGACGAAGTGGACGAAGTGGACTAAGTGGATCAAGTCGACGAACTGGACGAAGTGGAAGAAGTGGAAGAAGTGGAAGAAGAAGT
Source organism: Vigna umbellata (assembly GCF_029865625.1). NCBI lineage: Eukaryota > Viridiplantae > Streptophyta > Magnoliopsida > Fabales > Fabaceae > Vigna > Vigna umbellata. Next base: position 28,449,660 of record NC_142166.1, read on the forward strand.
GGACGAAGTGGACGAAGTTGACGACGTGGAAAAAGTGGAAGAAGTGGCCGAAGTATATGAAGTGGACCAGGTGGACGAAGTTGACATAGTGGACGAAGTGGAGGAAGTGGATGAAGTTGACGAAGTGGACGATCCATTTCCTCCACTTACTCCACTTCTTCCCCGTCGTCCACTTCCTCCACTTCTTCCACTTCGTCCACTTCCTCCACTTCGTCCACGTCGTCAACGTCGTCCACTTTGCCTCCACTTCCTCCACTTCGTCGACTTCGTCCACTTCCACCACTTCCACCACTTTCTGTACTTCCTCCACTTCCACCACTTCCTCCATTTCTTCCACTTCTTCAACTTCGTCATCTTTGTCAACTTCGTCCCCTTCGTCAACTTCTTCCACCTCCTCCACTTCGTCACATTCGTCCACTTCCTCTACTTCGTCCACGTCGTCAACGTCGTCCACTTTGCCTCCACTTCCTCCACTTCCTCCACTTCGTCGACTTCGTCAACTTTGTCAACTTCGTCAACTTCATCCACTTCTTCTTCCACTTCGTCCACTTCGTCCGTTTCCACCACTTCCTCCACTTCCTCCACTTCCTCTACTTTCTCCACTTCCTCCACTGCGTCCACTTCGTCAACTTCGTCCACTTACACCACTTCCTCCACTTCCTCCACTTCCTCCACTTCCTCCACTTCGTGCATTTCCTCCGCTTCCTCTACTTTGTCCACTTCGTCCACTTCCTCCACTTCCTCCACTTCCCCTACTTCCTCCACTTCGTCCACTTCCTCCACTTCGTCCACTTCGTCAAGTTTGTCCACTTCGTCAACTTCGTCCACTTCGTCAACTTCGTCCACTTCCTCAACTTCCTCCACTCCCTCCACTTCCTCCACTTCTTCTACTTCCTCCACTTCCTCCACTTCCTCCACTTCCTCTACTTCCTCCACTTATTCTTCTACTTCGTCCACATCGTCCACTTCCTCCACTTCCTCCACTTCCTCTAATTCCTCCACTTCCTCCACTTACTCCACTTCGTCCACGTCGTCAACTTCGTCCACTTCCTCCAATTCTTCCACTTCTTCCACTTCGTCCACTTCCTCCAATTCCTTCACTTCGTCCACTTCGTCCACTTCCACCACTTCCTCCACTTCGTCCACTTTCTCCACTTCCTCCACTTCTTCCACTTCAACTTCGTCATCTTCGTCAACTTCGTCCCCTTCGTCAACTTCGTCCACTTTGTCCACTTCGTCCGCTTCGTCCGTTTCATCCGCTTCGTCCGCTTCGTCCGCTTCGTCAACTTCGTCCACTTGCTCCACTTCCTCCACTTTGTCCACTTCCCCGGCTTCGTCCACTTCCTCGACTTTGTTCCCTTTCTCCACTTCCTCTATTTCCTCCATTTCGTCCACTTCTGCCACTTCCTCTACTTCGTCTTCTTCTTCCACTTTGTCAACTTCGTCCATTTCAACCACATCCTCCACTTCCTCCACTTCCTCCACTTCCTCCACTTCCTGTACTTAGTCCACTTCATCAACTTCGTCCACTTCCACCACTTCCTCCACTTCCTCCACTTCGTGCACTTCCTCCGCTTCCTCTACTTCGTCCACTTTGTCCACTTCCTCCACTTCGTCTACTTCCTCCACTTTCCCCACTTCCTCCACTTCCTCCACTTACTCCACTTCTTCCACGTCGTCCACTTCCTCCACTTCTTCCACTTCTTCCACTTCCTCCACTTCGTCCACGTCGTCAACGTCGTCCACTTTGCCTCCACTTCCTCCACTTCCTCCACTTCCTCCACTTCCTCCACTTCCTCCACTTCGTCGACTTCGTCCACTTCCACCACTTCCACCAGTTGCTCTACTTCCTCCACTTCCACCACTTCCTCCACTTCTTCCACTTCTTCAACTTCGTCATCTTTGTCAACTTCGCCCCTTCGTCAACTTCTTCCACTTCCTCCAGTTCATCACATTCGTCCACTTCCTCCACTTTGTCCACTTGCACGGCTTTGTCCACTTCGTCCACTTCCTCGACTTCGTCCACTTCCTCCACTTCGTCTATTTCCTCCATTTTGTCCACTTCTGCCACTTCCTCTACTTCATCCACGTCATCCACTTCGTCCACATCGTCCACGTCCTCCCCTTCCTCCACTTCCTTCATTTCCTCCACTTCCTCCACTTACTTCAGTTCGTCCACTTCGTCAACTTCGTCCACTTCGTCAACTTCGTCCACTTCCTCCACTACGTCAACTTCGTCCACTTGGTCCACTTCGTCAACTTCGTCCACTTCCTCCACTTCGTCAACTTCGTCCACTTCTTCTTCCACTTCTTCCACTTCGTCCACTTCGTCGACTTCATCCACTTCGTCCACTTCGTCGACTTCATGCACTTCGTCCACTTCCTCCACTTCGTCCACTTCGTCAATTTCCTCCACTTCGTCCACTTCGTCCACTTTGTCAACTTCGTCCACGTCGTCCACTTCCTCCACTTCCTCCACTTCTTCCACTTCTTCCACTTCGTCCACTTCCTCCACTTCGTCCACTTCTTCTTCTACTTCGTCCGTTTCGTCAACTTCGTCCACTTCCTCCACTTTGTCCACTTCCTCGGCTTCGTCCACTTCCTCGACTTTGTCGCCTTCCTCCAGTTCCTCCACTTCCTCTATTTCCTCCATTTCGTCCACTTCTGCCACTTCCTCTAACTTCGTTTTCTTCTTCCACTTTTTCAACTTCGTCCATTTCCACCACTTCCTCCACTTCCTCCACTTCCTCCACTTCCTCCACTTCCTCTACTTCCTCCACTTCCTCCACTTCGTCCACTTCATCAACTTCGTCCACTTTGTCGACTTCCTCCACTTCGCCTACTTCCGCCACTTTCCCCACTTCCTCCACTTCGTCCACTCCGTCTACTTCCTCCACTTCCTCCACTTACTCCACTTCGTCCACGCCGTCCACTTCCTCCACTTCTTCCACTTCTTCCACTTCGTCCACTTCCTCCACTTCGTCCACGTCGTCAACGTCGTCCACTTTGCCTCCACTTCCTCCACTTCGTCGAATTCGTCCACTTCCACCACTTTCTCTACTTCCTCCACTTCCACCATTTCCACCACTTCCTCCACTTCTTCCACTTCTTCAACTTCGTCATCTTTGTCAACTTCGTCCCCTTCGTCAACTTCTTCCACTTCCACCACTTCGTCACATTCGTCCACTTCCTCCACTTCCTCCACTTTGTCCACTTGCTCGGCTTTGTCCATTTCGTCCACTTCCTCGACTTCGTCCACTTCCTCTACTTCCTCCACTTCGTCTATTTCCTCCATTTCGTCCACTTCTGCCACTTCCTCTACTTCGTCCACGTCATCCAGTTCGTCCACATCGTCCATTTCCTCCACTTCCTCCACTTCCTCCACTTCCTCCACTTCCTCCATTTCCTCCACTTCCTCCACTTACTTCAGTTCGTCCACTTCGTCAACTTCCTCCACTTCCTCCACTTGGTCCACTATGTCAACTTCGTCCACTTGGTCCACTTCGTCAACTTCGTCCACTTCCTCCACTTCGTCAACTTCGTCCACATCGTCAACTTCATCAACTTCGTCCACTTCTTCTTCCACTTCTTCCACTTCGTCGACTTCGTCGACTTCATCCACTTCGTCCACTTCCTCCACTTCGTCAATTTCGTCCACTTCGTCAACTTCGTCCACTTTGTCCACTTCGTCCACGTCATCCACTTCCTCCACTTCCTCGACTTCTTCCACTTCCTCCACTTCCTCCACTTCGTCCACTTCTTCTTCTACTTCGTCCACATCATCCACTTCCTCCACTTCCTCTACTTCCTCCAATTCCCCCACTTCCTCCACTTACTCCACTTCTTCCACGTCGTCAACTTCGTCCACTTCCTCCACTTCTTCCACTTCTTCCACTTCGTCCACTTCCTCCACTTCGTCCACGTCATCAACGACGACTTTGCCTCCACTTCCTCCACTTCGTCCACTTCCTCCACTTCTTCCACTTCTTCCACTTCGTCATCTTCGTCAACTTCGTCCCCTTCCTCCACTTCGTCCACTTCCTCCACTTAGTCACATTCGTCCACTTCCTCCACTTCCTCCACTTTGTCCACTTCCTCGGTTTCGTCCACTTCGTCCACTTCCTCGACTTCGTCCACTACCTCCACTTCCTCCACTTCCTCTATTTCCTCGATTGCGTCCACTTCTGCCACTTCCTCTACTTCGTCCACTTCATCCACTTCGTCCACAGCGTCCACTTCCACCACTTCCTGCACTTCCTCCATTTCCTCCACTTCCTCCACTTACTTCACTTCGTCCACTTCGTCAAATTCGTCCATTTCCCCCACTTCCTCCACTACGTCAACTTCGTCCACTTGGTCCACTTCGTCAACTTCGTCCACTTCCTCCACTTTGTCAACTTCGTCCACATCGTCAACTTCGTCCACTTCTTCTTCCACTTCTTCCACTTCGTCCACTTCGTCGACTTCATCCACTTCGTCCACTTCGTCCACTTCATCGACTTCATCCACTTCCTCCACTTCCTCCAGTTCGTCAACTTCCTCAACTTCGTTAACTTCGTCCACTTTGTCAACTTCGTCCACTGTGTCAACTTCGTCAACTTCGTCACTTCTTCTTCCACTTCCTCCACTTCGTCCACTTCTTCTTCCACTTCCTCCACTTCCTCCACTTCCTCTACTTCCTCCACTTGGTCCAGTTCGTCGACTTCCTCCGCTTCCTCCCCTTCCTCTACTTCGTCCACTTCATCAACTTCATGCACTTCATCCACTTCGTCCACTTTGTCAACTTCGTCATCTTCGTCCACTTCTTCTTCCACTTCGTCAACTTCGTCCATTTCCACCACTTCCTCCACTTCCTCCACTTCCTCCACTTCCTCCACTTCGTCTACTTCCTCCACTACCTCCACTGCGTCCACTTCGTCCACTTCATCAACTTTGTCCACTTCTACCACTTCCTCCACTTCCTCCACTTCGTGCACTTCCTCCGCTTCCTCTACTTCGTCCACTTTGTCCACTTTGTCCACTTCGTCTACTTCCTCCACTTCCTCCAGTTCCTCTATGATACAAGATGGTCTAACACCATAGGACCCATCACAAGAGGAATGGCCAAAAAGCTCCAAGATGAATATTCTCCTCAAGGTCAAGTACTATTTGCTATCTTTGGATGGAAAATTGGAGAACAAGAAGATATGCCAAATCTTCCAAAACATGGAGAAGGGTAAAAAGGACATTTCTATACAAAAAGGGGTGTACTTATCCTTCTATGGGGCTGCATTAGTAAATGTTTTTTTTCACATAAAACTCAATTTTCACGTGTTTTAGAAGCCATACATGTAGCACATGGGTTCAGATCTGCAACGTGAAAATTGCTTGCTTAAAGCCTTGAGATTAATCTATAAAATCTCATAGGAAAAGCTTGTAAATCACTTTTGGATTGTAGTAAAGAATTTCTGCTGAAATGCAGAGTAAATTCCTTCTCCAAGAGTCACTTCTTAGCTTGATTTCCATTGCAACTTCCTTCCACTTTAGGAAGCCTTCTGAGTTGTGAATCACCTCTCCAAGCTAGCCTCCATATCCATTCACCATAATCACCAATCATCCGCTGCTTCACATCCAAAACTCCTAACCAATCTGCTCATGAAATTCCAAGTCTGCAGTTGCTAATGCTACTGTTCCATTGGTTTCAGCAAGCTGTCCAAGTCTCTTTGCACCTCCAATCTCACGGATCATCTTCTCTACATCTCCTAGGATGTATCAAGTGGTATTCAAAGCATAGGTTCTAACTTGAACCGTGAGATAAGTGGCTTCATCTTTCATTTTTCAAACTGTCATTCAAATTCCTGCTATGTGTTGTGGTTCTGCTAAATTCTGTTTCTGTTTCAGCATCTATGATATGTTTAGGCTTCTATGTTTTGAGTTTTATTGATACCAGTTCTATTTGCTTGAGTCTATCATCATTTTATTCGGTTATCTCTTGCTGTTTTGAGTCATTTTTACCATTTAAACATCATTTCTGGTTTTTGTCTTAAGTCTTGTTAGTTACTTTGCTGTTTTTGTTATCAAATCTGGTTTCAACCAAGTTTTACCAAAAATCTGAGTTGTTTGAATGTGGCTACACCAATTAAGAGCAATGAATACTTCAGAAATGAGCTCAGGTGTTTAGATCTACCATTCAAACTCAAATCTGTGCAGGTTGTTCAAAGCTGACAGCATTTAAGTTCTGTTTTTTTTTTTGTGCTGCATTGTTACTGTTTTATGGTCATTTACTGATCTAATGAACAGCAGTTGATTGATCCATTGTCTGAACTATTTGGAAGATGAAATGAGTTGATTCCAAATAGTTTGTCATGTGGCAAGAGTGTCTAAGCATTTGGCCGAGATGCATGTGTTTACTTGGGTAAATTCTGCTTAATTGTGTGTGGTTAGTATTAGATCATTGCTAACCATCATCAACACTAAATTTTTGCATTTGTGCAACTTTCAAATACCATTTCTAACTCCTCTTTGCTGTTTTCAAATCAGAATTACTTTTGAATCAAAATTTGACCATGCTAGTTGTTAAATTTAGCTGAAAGCTGGTACTGTAGTAGTGATTCTCTGTTTTATATAGTTTTGATGCATCCAATTAGTTCCAACAAGTCATCATTCATCATCAAAACATGTTTGAATCATTGGAAAATAACTAGGTGTAGTACTGTTCATTTGGTATATTTTTCTGCATTGAAAAATTGATTCTGCTGAAAACTGTGCTGGTTTATTGTCAAATTCTGCACTGCATTACTTTGCTTGATTCATCACTTTTAGATGCAGTAAAAGCCATGGTCCATTTAAAATATTAAGATAACAATTCAAAACAGATATTACATATGTTAAAAGGAACTTAGGACCATTGCATCATCAGTGTTGAAAGTTTGAAGTGTATAGTATTGTTGCTGTTAAAATCTGGTGCAGAAATCTGGTGCAATTCATTCAGGCATTTCATCAAACAGTTTTATCAATTTTCAATGCATAGCCAATTCGTGTGTGATTCTGATCTAAAGTCTTGTGTTTTAAATCTGATCTAGAACCCTTCTTAGGATCTATTTGAGGTGCCACCATGTTTGAAAACCCTGTCATTGCTTGATTTTCGATTTTTCTACATTCTGCACACCATCTGTTTGACAAAAGTCCTGGTGTTGCTTTCACCTGGATGTGATTTTGCTGGCAATTGTGGTGGTACTTTCTGTGATTAACTGGTTTGTTGGATAGGTGAACTATAACTCAAATGGCTCATTGCAAGTCGAAGCATCAAAGGAAGTTCAATTGGTGAGGAAAGTGAATGAAGTTGAGCCTTGAAGAAGGAAAGGCCGTGACTTGCAGCAGAGTTCCATACTGCAGAAAAATTAATTCCTTTGTTTAAGCACTTTGCAGCTGAGAGAATTGTGTGGAATCCAGTAGATTCAAGTTCTTTGAGAGCAACCAAAGCTGCATACATTGTTTCCCTAGCCTATTCTAACTTTTCCTTTCCAAGTTACCCAATTTTCTTTGTAATTTCCATTGTTTTCTTTGGTTGTAAGTTCCAAATCCAAGCAAGTGAGGTGCTAGAGTTCACAAGTGCTCTTCCCTCATTTGTAACTAGACTCAAAAGAAGTCTCACAACCTAAAATTGAGTAGGCGGTGAGTGTGTCTTAGATCCAAAGTCTAAGCCTCACCTAGGAGACCTCACTTTAATGGTTTTTCCAATTTTCGACTAGATAACATATATCTTGTGCGAATAGGAAGCTCTCTTAGGGGTCCGAATTTAGAGTTAGGTTGTGTTCTTTCTTTACTTTGTGTTTTCTTTGTTGTCTTTAAGACTTAAGTGGATTTAAGAGTGATTTTGATCTAAGGACTCTAGTAAGTAACTAGAAGCATATTTGGCAAGGATAAGGCTTGGTACTTAAGCATTCCTAGTGAATCACCTCCCTTACCTGGAATATTGCTTTCAAGTGAAAAGCTCTAGTCTTTACTTCAAGAATAACATTTAAGTCCATCATAATGTCTAGAAGGCATTCTCCTAGGATTAGTGATAGTGAAAAAGAACATTTTTCTCTTCAAACTTTAGTTAATGAATTCAAGGAAATAAGAAGAGAAATGAATGAAGAGAAAGCCAATAGAGAGCTTCAAAATGCTGTTATTCAAGATGAGTTGAGATTGATAAGGAAAAGTAAGTCTAGGGGAAGTCAGAGTGAAAACTCTCAAGAGGGAGGGATGTCTATGAGTCTGGGTGATTATTACCCTCATCAGCCTTCTACTTCTAGAAGGCATAGGAGAAATTCTCATGCACCCCCACCCCCTAAAGAAGTCAATGTGGTGTTGCCTCACTTCCATGGGAAGGACAATGTAGAGGCTTATCTTGATTGGGAGATGAAGGTAGAACAATTGTTTGAATGCCATCAAGTGAGTGAAGAGAGGAAGGTCTCTCTAGCTATCCTAAGCTTTCAAGGGTATGCAATGTATTGGTGGACTGCCTTGGTCCAAGAGAGGCTTAGACATCAAGCCCCTCCCATCCACTATTGGAATGATCTCAAGTCTGCCCTTAGGAGGAGACACATTCCCTCCTACTACAATAGAGAACTCATGGATAAACTCCAAAGGTTACAACAAAGGTCTATGACAGTTGAGGAATATAGACAAAAGATGGAGTTGTATATGATGAGGGCAGGCATAGTAGAAGGTCCAGAAACTACTTTAGCTAGATTTTTAAGTGGGCTCAATTTTGACATAAGAGATAGGGTTGAACTTCTACCTTATAGAGATTTGAATGATCTTGTTCAAATGTGTATAAAGGTAGAACAACAAAACTTGAGAAAATCTTCTTCTAAAAGAATTCAAGTTCAACCTACTTTTGAAAAGAAAATTTTTAAAGAAAAAGAGCCATTTAAACCTCTAGCCAAAATAGAAGAGAGACCCAAGAAAGAAACACCCTCACACACTAGAACCAGTGAAATCAAATGCTTCAAATGTCTAGGAAGGGGTCATGTAGCTACTCAATGTCCTACAAAAAGAACCATTATTTTGAAAGGCAAGGACATTTATAGTAGTGAAAGTGACACCCCAACTAATACAAGTGAGAGTGAGGAAGAAGAGAGGGAAGAGGAAATATATGCTGATGATGGGAAACTTCTCATGGTGAGAAGGATACTTAGCAACCAACCAAGTCTTGAACACATATCACAAAGAGAGAACATCTTTCACACAAGATGTAAAATTCAAGAAAATCATTGTTCTCTCATTGTTGATAGTGGATCTTGTTGCAATTGTTGTAGCACAAGGTTGGTTGAGAAGTTGAAGCTTGATATTATACCCCATCCAAAACCTTATAAACTTCATTGGCTAAATGAAGATGGGGATATAATAGTCAAGAATCAAGTGAAGTTGGCATTTTCCATTGGGAACTTCAAAGATGAAGTTTTATGTGATATAGTTCCCATGGAAGCATGTCATGTGTTATTGGGGAGACCATGGCAATTTGATCATCAAACTATCCATCATGGTCTAACCAATACCATCACTATCCATCAAAAGGACAAGAAGTTTGTGCTTCATCCTTTGACTCCTACCCAAGTGGCTAAGGATCAAGCACAAATGAAGTCCTTAAGAAAGTAAGAACATGATCAAAAGAAAAAGTAAAAAAGAAAGGAAGGTATAGCAACAAGTGTGCCACCTAAGGTCACTCAACATGAAGTCCTTTTAAACAAAAAGACTTTAATCAATACACTTCAAGTTGAGCAACCTTCATATCTTCTTCTTTGTCAAGGGACACTTACATGCACATCTAGTGATTCAAAGACTTCAACTCTTTCTCCATCCATTCAAAAACTTTTGAAAGAATTTGATGATCTATTCCCACAAGAAATTCCAAAAGGGCTTCCACCCATAAGAGGAATTGAACATCAAATTGATTTCATTCCAGGGGCAATTCTTCCTAATAGGCCAGCCTATAGGACAAACCCCTAAGAAACTAAGGAGATTGAGACACAAGTCCAAGAGTTGCTAGATAAAGGCTTAGTTCAGAAGAGTCTAAGTCCATGTGCTGCACCAGTGTTGCTTGTCCCAAAAAAAGATGGGAAGTGGCGCATGTGTTGTGATTGTAGAGCTATCAACAACATTACAATCAAGTATAGACATCCCATTCCTAGGCTTGATGATATGTTGGATGAATTGCATGGAGCACAAATATTTTCAAAGGTAGATTTAAAAAGTGGCTATCACCAAATAAGAATTAAAGAAGGTGATGAATGGAAAACTGCCTTTAAGACCAAGTTTGGATTATATGAATGGCTAGTTATGCCTTTTGGTCTTACAAATGCTCCAAGCACATTCATGAGACTTATGAATCATGTCCTTAGGGATTGCATTGGGAAGTTTGTAGTTGTCTATTTTGATGACATCTTGGTATATAGTCAAAATTTGCAAACTCATGAAAATCATTTGAGAGTTGTTTTAACAATTCTTAGAAAACACAAATTGTTTGCAAACTTTGACAAGTGTACCTTTTGTGTTGATAGTGTCATATTTCTTGGATTTGTGGTTACCAAAAATGGGGTTCATGTGGACCCAGAAAAAATAAAGGCCATCCAAGATTGGCCTCCTCCAAAGAATGTAGGAGAAGTAAGGAGCTTCCATGGGTTGGCAAGCTTTTACAGAAGATTTGTTCCTAACTTCTCTAGTCTTGCTTCACCCCTCAATGAGTTGGTGAAAAAAGATGTTACATTCCATTGGGGGGATAAACAACAAAAAGCTTTTTAGCTACTCAAAGAGAAGCTCACACAAGCACCCATTCTAGCTTTGCCAAATTTTTCCAAAACTTTTGAGCTAGAATGTGATGCTTCAGGATTTGGCATAGGTGCAGTATTATTACAAGAAGGACACCCAATTGCATACTTTAGTGAAAAACTTCATGGTGCCTCTTGTAATTACCCCACCTATGACAAAGAACTCTATGCACTTGTGAGGGCTCTTCAAACTTGGGAACATTATCTTGTTGCCAAGGAGTTTATCATTCATAGTGATCATGAATCACTTAAGCATTTGAAGAGTCAACACAAGTTACAAAAGAGGCATGCTAAGTGGTTGGAATTCATTGAACAATTCACTTATGTTATTAAATACAAGAAAGGAAAATCCAATGTGGTGGCTGATGCTTTGTCAAGAAAAATTAATCTATTAGCCACATTGGGAGCTCAAATTCTTGGATTTAATAACATTCTTGAATTATATTCACAAGATCTTGATTTTGCTCATATCTATGAGGAATGTCTCAATAAACCTCAAGGAGGATTCTATGTGAAAGAAGGATATCTTTTTAAAGAAGGAAAAATTTGCATTCTTCAAGGTTCACATAGAAAACTCCTTGTTAAAGAGACACATGAGGGAGGATTGATGGGACATTTTGGGGTAGAAAAGACCCTTGGCATGTTGAAAGAAAAATTCTTTTGGCCTCACATGAGAAGGGATGTTCAAAGGCATTGCTTTAAGTGTATAACTTGTTTAGAAGCTAAATCTAAATCAATGCCTCATGGACTGTATACTCCTTTGAATGTTGCTTCCACCCCTTGGGAAGAGATAAGTATGGATTTTGTGTTAGGTCTTCCCAAAACTTCTAGGGGTTTTGATTCTATCTTTGTAGTGGTAGATAGATTTAGCAAAATGGCTCATTTTATACCTTGCCACAAAGTAGATGATTCAAGCAACATTGCAACTCCTCCACTTCCTCCAACTCCTCCACTTACTCCACTTCGTCCACGTTGTCCTCTTCCTCCACTTCGTCAACTTCGTCAACTTCGTCCACATCGTCAACTTCGTCAACTTCGTCCACTTCTTCTTCCACTTCTTCCACTTTGTCCACTTCATCGACTTCATCCACTTCGTCCACTTCGTCGACTTCATCCACTTCGTCCACTTCCTCCACTTCCTCCACTTCGTCAACTTCCTCCACTTCGTCAACTTCGTCCACTTGGTCCACTTTGTCAACTTCGTCCACTTGGTCCACTTGGTCCAGTTCATCAACTTCGTCCACTTCCTCCACTTCGTCAACTTCGTCAACTTTGTCCACTTCGTCCACATCGTGAACTTCGTCAACTTCGTCCACTTCTTATTCCACTTCTTCCACTTCATCCACTTCGTCGACTTCATCCACTTCGTCGACTTCTTCTACTTCGTCCACTTCCTCCACTTCGTCAACTTCCTCCACTTCGTCAACTTCGTCCACTTTGTCAACTTCGTCCACTTTGTCAACTTCGTCGACTTCGTCCACATCTTCTTCCACTTCCTCCACTTCCTCCACTTCGTCAACTTCGTCCACTTCTTCTTCCACTTCCTCCACTTGCTCCACTTCCTCTACTTCCTCCACTTGGTCCAGTTCGTCCACTTCCTCCGCTTCTTCCCCTTCCTCTGCTTCGTCCACTTCATCAACTTCATGCACTTCATCCACTTTGTCAACTTCGTCCACTTCTTCTTCCACTTCGTCAACTTCGTCCACCTCCACCACTTCCTCCACTTCGTCCACTTCGTCCACTTCCTCCCCTTCCTCTACTTCCTCCGCTACCTCCACTGCGTCCACTTCGTCCACTTCATCCACTTCGTCAACTTTGTCCACTTCCTCCACTTCCACCACTTCCTCCACTTCCTCCACTTCGTGCACTTCCTCCGCTTCCTCTACTTCGTCCACTTTGTCCACTTCGTCCACTTCATCTACTTCCTCCACCTCCTCCACTTCCTCCAGTTCCTCCACTTCCTCCACTTCGTCCACTTCCTCCACTTCGTCCACTTCGTCAAGTTCGTCAACTTCCTCCACTTCGTCAAGTTCGTCCACTTCGTCCACTTTGTCCACTTCTTCAACTTCGTCAACTTCCTCCACTCCCTCCACATCCTCCACTTCTTCTACTTCCTTCACTTCGTTCACTTCCTCTACTTCCTCCACTTCATCCACTTCTTCTTCTATTTCGTCCACATCCTCCATTTCCTCCACTTCCTCAACTTCCTCCAATTCCTCCACTTCCTCCAATTCCTCCACTTCCTCCAATTCCTCCACTTCCTCCACTTACTCCACTTCGTCCACGTCGTCCACTTCGTCCACTTCCTCCACTTCTTCCACTTCTTCCACTTCGTCCCTTTCCTCCACTTCGTCCACTTCTTCTTCTACTTCGTCCACATCGTCCACTTCCTCCACTTCCTCCACTTCCTCCACTTCCTCCACTTACTCCACTTCGTCCACGTCGTTAACTTCGTCCACTTCTTCGCTTCTTCCACTTCGTCCACTTCCTCCACTTCGTCCACGTCGTCAACGTCGTCCAGTTTGCCTCCACTTCCTCCACTTCCTCCAGCTCCTCCACTTCGTCGACTTCATCCATTTCCACCACTTCCACCACTTCCTCCACTTCCTCCACTTCCTCCACTTCCTCCACTTCCTCCAGTTCTTCCACTTCTTCAACTTCGTCATCTTCGTCCCCTTTGTCAACTTCGTCCACTTCCTCCACATCGTCACATTCGTCCACTTCCTCCACTTTGTCCACTTCCTCGGCTTCGTCCACTTCCTCGCTTCGTCCACTTCGTCCAGTTCCTCCAGTTCCTCCACTTCCTCTATTTCCTCCATTTCGTCCACTTCAGCCACTTCCTCTACTTCGTCCACTTCCTCCACATCGTCCACTTCCTCCACTTCCTCCATTTCCTCCACTTCCTCATCTTACTTCACTTCGTCCACTTCGTCAACTTCGTCCACTTCCTCCACTTGTCCGCTACGTCAACTTCGTCGAGTTGGTCCAGTTCGTCAACTTCGTCCTATTCCTCCACTTCGTCAACTTCGTCAACTTCGTCAACATCGTCAACTTCGTCAACTTCTTTTTCCACTTCGTCCACTTTGTCGACTTCATCCTCTTCGTCCTCTTCGTCCCCTTCGTCGACTTCATCCACTTCCTCCACTTCCTCCGCTTCCTCCACTTCGTCAACTTCCTCCACTTCGTCAACTTCGTCCACTTCGTCCACTTTGTCAACTTCGTCCACTTTGTCAACTTCGTCAACTTCGTCAACTTCGTCAACTTGGTCCACTTCTTCTTCCACTTCATCAACTTCGTCCACTTCCACCACTTCCTCCACTTCCTCCATTTTGTCCACTTCCTCCACTTCCTCCACTTCCTCTACTTCCTCCGCTACCTCCACTGTGACCACTTCGTCCACTTCATCCACTTTATCCACTTCGTCAACTTCAGCCACTTCCTCCACTTCCTCCACTTCCTCCACTTCCTCCACTTCCTTCACTTCGTCCACGTCGTCCACTTCGTCCACTTCGTCCACTACGTCAACTTCGTCCACTTGGTCCACATCGTGAACTTCGTCCTCTTCCTCCACTTCGTCAACTTCGTCAACTTCGTCCACATCGTCAACTTCGTCAACTTCGTCCACTTCTTCTTCCACTTCTTCCACTTCGTCCGCTTCGTCGACTTCATCCACTTCGTCCACTTCCTCCACTTCCTCCACTTCCTCCACTTCGTCAACTTCCTCCACTTTGTCAACTTCGTCCACTTGGTCCACTTTGTCAACTTCGTCCACTTGGTCCACTTGGTCCACTTCATCAACTTCGTCCACTTCCTCCACTTCGTCAACTTCGTCAACTTCGTCAACTTCGTCAACTTTGTCCACTTCGTCCACATCGTGAACTTCGTCAACTTCGTCCACTTCTTATTCCACTTCTTCCACTTCGTCCACTTCGTCGACTTCATCCACTTCCTCCACTTCGTCCACTTCATCGACTTCTTCGACTTCGTCCACTTCCTCCACTTCGTCAACTTCCTCCACTTCGTCAACTTCCTCCGCTTTGTCATCTTCGTCCACTTTGTCAACTTAGCATGCAATTCCTAAGAGATAAAAAACGTAAGGCTCATGATACCACATGATGGGGAAGTGCATACCTAGAGAGAATATACTAAATGACATTTAAGAAATGGAAGAGAAATTAAAAATGGAAGAGATTAGAGAAAAGGAAACTTAGGAAATGAAAATGCGCCACTTGAACAAGCTTCCAAGATAAGCATCATGAAGAGGACCGCCACTTGCTTGAGCAAGATAAGGCGTGCCCAAATTTGGGACTTTAGAGACAGAATTCTATCTCAAAGAAGAATGCAAGATTGCAATTCAACTCAAATTTCATTCAATGCAAAGGTGCCTACAAAGAAGAACCCCTAGGTTGCTTATATAGCTTTTGGAATGACTTTGGTGATGAGTTCCAAGAGATGTGGGACTTGGAAGGCTCCAAGTTCTGTCCAGCAGCAGCTGCAACGTCCCTAGGTGCATGGGAGCCCCACATTGCTTAATTCTCTCATTCCAAAAGGGTTTATAAGCTTCCTAGCTCTCCTAGAGTTCAAAAACTAACACTAGCTATGCTTCCTAACTCCTACACGCCTAAAAATGTTCACTTTCTCTTCTATTCTTTTTAAGACCAAGCTATGGAAAGTCCCACAATGCTTACTCTTAAAGAGAAAGAAGAGTTTATAAGCAATTATTCACAAGAACTAAGAGAAAGAAATCAAAAGGCAAATACATGCCCAAAGGAAACCTATTCTACTCTTTTTGTGTTTTTGTCACTTTGAAACTCTTCACTACTTGACCCATTTATGATCATATCACTCCACTTCCTCCACTTCTTCCACTTCTTCAACTTCGTCATCTTCGTCAACTTCGTCCCCTTCCTCCACTTCGTCCACTTCCTAAACTTCGTCACATTCGTCCACTTCCTCCACTTCCTCCACTTTGTCCACTTCCTCGGCTTCGTCCACTTCCTCGACTTCGTCCACTACCTCCACTTCCTCCACTTCCTCTATTTCCTCCATTTCGTCCACTTCTGCCACTTCCTCTACTTTGTCCACTTCATCCACTTCGTCCACATCATCCACTTCCTCCACTTCCTGCACTTCCTCCATTTCCTCCACTTCCTCCACTTACTTCACTTCGTCAACTTCCTCCACTTCGTCCACTACGTCAACTTGGTCCACTTGGTCCACTTGGTCCACTTCGTCAACTTCGTCCACTTCGTCAACTTCGTCCATTTCCTCCACTTCGTCAACTTCGTCCACTTCTTCTTCCACTTCGTCCACTTCGTCGACTTCATCCACTTCGTCCACTTCATCCACTTCGTCCACTTCCTCCACTTCGTCAATTTCCTCCACTTCGTTAAGTTCGTCCACTTCGTCCACTTTGAGAACTTCGTCGACTTCGTCACTTCTTCTTCCACTTCCTCCACTTCGTCCACTTCTTCTTCCACTTCCTCCACTTCCTCCACTTCCTCTACTTCCTCCACCTGGTCCAGTTCGTCGACTTCCTCCGCTTCCTCCCCTTCCTCTGCTTCGTCCACTTCATCATCTTCATGCACTTCATCCACTTCGTCCACTTTGTCAACTTCGTCAACTTCGTCCACTTCTTCTTCCACTTCGTCAACTTCGTCCATTTCCACCACTTCCTCCACTTCCTCCACTTCGTCCACTTCCTCCACTTCCTCCACTTCCTCCACTTCCTCTACTTCCTCCACTACCTCCACTGCGTCCACTTCGTCCACTTCATCAACTTTGTCCACTTCCTCCACTTCGTGCACTTCCTCCGCTTCCTCTACTTCGTCCACTTCGTCCACTTCTTCTACTTCCTCCACTTCCTCCACTTCCTCCAGTTCCTCTACTTCCTCCACTTCCTCCACTCCCTCCATTTCCTCCACTTCCTCCACTTCCTCCTCTTCCTCCACTTCGTCAAGTTCGTCAACTTCCTCCACTTCGTCAACTTCTTCCACTTCGTCCACTTCGTGAAGTTCGTCAACTTTGTCCACTTCGTCAACTTCCTCCACTCCCTCCACTTCCTCCACTTCTTCTACTTCCTTCACTTCGTCCACTTCCTCTACTTCCTCCACTTCGTCCACTTCTTATTCTATTTCGTCCACATCGTCCATTTCCTCCACTTCCTCCACTTCCTCCAATTCCTCCACTTCCTCCACTTACTCCACTTCGTCCACATCGTCCACTTCGCCCACTTCCTCCACTTCTTCCACTTCTTCCACTTCCTCCACTTCCTCCACTTCGTCCACGTCGTCAACGTCGTCCACTTTGCCTCCACTTCCTCCACTTCCTCCACTTCCTCCACTTCGTCGACTTTGTCCATTTCCACCACTTCCACCACTTCCTCCACTTCCCCCACTTCCTCCACTTCGTCCACTTCCTCCACTTCGTCACATTCGTCCACTTCCTCCACTTTGTCCACTTCTTCGGCTTCGTCCACTTCCTGGACTTCGTCCACTTCCTACACTTCCTCCACTTCCTCTATTTCCTCCATTTCGTCCACTTTGGCCACTTCCTCTACTTCGTCCACTTCATCCACTTCGTCCACATCGTCCACTTTTTCCACTTCCTCCAATTCCTCCATTTCCTCCACTTCCTCCCCTTACTTCACTTCGTCCACTATGTCAACTTCGTCGATTTCCTCCACTTCGTCCACTACGTCAAGTTCGTCCACTTGGTCCACTTCCTCCACTTCGTCAACTTCGTCAACTTCGTCAACTTCGTCCACTTCTTATTCCACTTGTTCCACTTCGTCCACTTCGTCCACTTCGTCCACTTCATCAACTTCGTCCACTTCCTCCACTTCGTCAACTTCCTCCACTTCGTCAACTTCGTCCTCTTCGTCTTCTTTGTAAACTTCGTCCACTTCGTCAACTTCGTCCACTTCTTCTTCCACTTCCTCCACTTCCTCCACTTCGTCAACTTCGTCCACTTCCTCCACTTCCTCCACTTCCTCTACTTCCTCCACTTGGTCCAGTTCGTCCACTTCCTCCCCTTCCTCCCCTTCCTCTGCTTCGTCCACTTCATCAACTTCATGCACTTCATCCACTTCGTGTACTTTGTCAACTTCGTCAACTTCGTCCACTTCTTCTTCCACTTCGTCAACTTCGTCCACTTCCACCACTTCCTCCACTTCCTCCATTTCGTCCACTTCGTCCACTTCGTCCACTTCCTCTACTTCCTCCGCTACCTCCACGGCGTCCACTTCGTCCACTTTGTCCACTTCATCCACTTCGTCAACTTTGTCCACTTCCACCACTTCCTCCACTTCCTCCACTTCCTCCACTTCGTGCACTTCCTCCGCTTCCTCTACTTCGTCCACTTTGTCCACTTGTCCACTTCGTCTACTTCCTCCACTTCCTCCAAATCCTCCAGTTCCTCTACTTCCTCCACTTCCTCCACTTCGTCAAATTCAACAACTTTCTCCACTTCTTCAAGTTCGTCCACTTCCTCTACTCTCTCCACTTCGTTCACTTCTTCTTCTATTTCGTCCACATCGTCCATTTCCTCCACTTCCTCCAACTCCTCCACTTCCTCCACTTACTCCACTTCTTCCACGTCGTCCACTTCCTCCACTTCCTCCACTTCTTCCACTTCTTCCACTTCCTCCACTTCTTCTTCTACTTCGTCCATATCGTCCACTTCCTCCACTTCCTCCACTTCCTCAAATTCCTCCACTTCCTCCACTTACTCCACTTCGCCCATGTCGTCAACTTCGTCCACTTCTTCTACTTCTTCCACTTCTTCCACTTCCTCCACTTCGTCCACGTCGTTAACATCGTCCACTTTGCCTCCACTTCCTCCACTTCGTCGACTTCGTCCACTTCCACCACTTCCACCACTTCCTCCACTTCCTCTACTTCCTCCACTTCCTCCACTTCTTCCACTTCTTCAACTTCGTCATCTTCGTCAACTTCGTCCCCTTCGTCAACTTCGTCCACTTCCTCCACTTCGTCACATTCGTCCACTTCCTCCACTACCTTCACTTTGTCTACTTCGTCGGTTTCGTCCACTTCCTCGACTTCGTCCACTTCGTCCGCTTCCTCCACTTCCTCTATTTCCTCAATTTCGTCCACTTTTGCCACTTCGTCTACTTCGTCCACTTCATTCACTTCGTCCACATCGTCCACTTCCTCCACTTCCTCCACTTCCTCCACTTCCTCCGTTTCCTCCACTTCCTCCACTTACTTCACTTCGTCCACGTCGTCAACTACGTCTACTTCCTCCACTTCGTCCACTACGTCAACTTCGTCCACTTGGTCCACATCGTGAACTTCATCCTCTTCTTTCACTTCGTCAACTTCGTCAACTTCGTCCACATCGTCAACTTCGTCCACTTCATCTTCCACTTCTTCCACTTCGTCGACTTCATCCACTTCGTCCACTTCGTCGACTTCATCCACTTCGTCGACTTCATCCACTTCGTCCACTTCCTCCACTTCCTCCACTTCGTCAACTTCCTCCACTTCGTCAACTTCGTCCACTAGGTCTACTTTGTCAACTTCGTCCACTTGGTCCACTTCATCAACTTCGTCCACTTCCTACACTTCGTCAACTTCGTCCACATCGTGAACTTCGTCAACTTCGTCCACTTCTTATTCCACTTCGTCCACTTCATCCACTTCGTCCACTTCGTCGACTTCTTCGACTTCGTCCATTTCCTCCACTTCGTCAACTTCCTCCACTTCGTCAACTTCGTCCACTTTGTCAACTTCATCCACTTTGTCAACTTCGTTGACTTCGTCCACTTCTTCTTCCACTTCCTCCACTTCGTCAACTTCGTCCACTAGGTCTACTTTGTCAACTTCGTCCACTTGGTCCACTTCATCAACTTCGTCCACTTCCTACACTTCGTCAACTTCGTCCACTTCGTCCACTTCGTCCACATCGTGAACTTCGTCAACTTCGTCCACTTCTTATTCAACTTCGTCCACTTCGTCCACTTTGTCCACTTCGTCCACTTTGTCCACTTCGTCGACTTCGTCCACTTCTTCTTCCACTTCCTCCACTTCGTCAACTTCGTCCACTTCTTCTTCCACTTCCTCCACTTCGTCAAATTCGTCCACTTCTTCTTCCACTTCCTCCACTTCGTCAACTTCGTCCACTTCTTCTTCCACTTCCTCCACTTCCTCTACTTCGTCCACTTCGTCGACTTCATCCTCTTCGTCCCCTTCGTCGACTTCGTCCACTTCGTCCACTTCCTCCACTTCCTCCACTTCGTCAACTTCCTCCACTTCGTCCACTTTATCAACTTTGTCCACTTTGTCAACTTTGTCAACTTCGTTGACTTCGTCCACTTCTTCTTCCACTTCCTCCACTTCGTCCACTTCGTCCACTTCTTCTTCCACTTCCTCTACTTCCTCCACTTGGTCGACTTCGTCCACTTCCTCCGCTTCCTCCCCTTCCTCTGCTTCGTCCACTTCATCAACTTCATGCACTTCATCCACTTCTTCCACTTTGTCAACTTCGTCAACTTCGTCCACTTCTTCTTCCACTTCCTCCACTTCATCCACCCTCTACTTCCTCCACTTCCTCCACTTCCTCCACTTCCTCCACTTCCTCTACTTCCTCCACTACCTCCATTGCGTTCACTTCGTCCACTTCGTCAACTTTGTCCACTTCCACTATTTCCTCCACTTCCTCCACTTCCTCCACTTCCTCCACTTCGTCCACTTCGTGCACTTCCTCCGCTACCTCTACTTCGTCCACTTTGTCCACTTCGTCCACTTCGTCTACTTCGTCCACTTCCTCCACTTCCTCTAGTTCCTCTACTTCCTCCACTTCCTCCACTTCCTCCACTTTGACCTCCATGTTAGCTGCATTGACTCTAGGTCTAGCTATACTGTTAAAGTGTTGAGGTCCAGCTGTATTGGTGTAATCAGCAAGAGTTCTTCTGATATTGTTGTTCTCCATATTTTTTGTGTTGTGGTCAGAACCTTGTGGTGATGGTTGCAACAGAGTTTCCGGAGGAGGGAAAAGTTCTCTAGATGTTCAGATTCTTCTCCTCCGTCTACTCTCGTCTAAACCTTCAAGAAGAGGTTCTGTAGTGATCTTACTCCTAGTTCGAATTGCCTCCTGCATACACAAAAAAAAACCCTAGAATATTTGGTTAGCACAAAAAGATATAGGAGAAGATATAAGATTCAGAGAATAAAATAAAATAAAAAAAAATAAAAACCGAAAAAAATAAAAACAGAAATTCAAAATTAAAGTCAAAGATAATCAATAATCACACAAATTAACCAGTTAAACCACGAGTCCTCGGCAACGGCACCAAAAACTTGATGACAAATTTATGAACACCGAAATACGGCGCCACAAACTTGTTGAACAATCGGCAAGTATGACCGAATCGTTTCAAGTAATAAACTCGGTAAGACCAAGTATCGTTCTCCCAAAGGACTCACAGCCTAGTTTAGTTATGTGATTTGTTGATTATTTTAGACTTAAGAAAATATTTATTGTAGTTTTATATGCAAAAGACAGTAAATAAACATGTATGCATGAATTTGATCAATGGAAAAGACAAAATACAAACACTTTAATGAATTATATGGATGAGTATGTTGTTGGGAGTTATCAATTTCATCTTATCCACTCTCATACACTTTAGGAATTCAACATTCTTTTCATCAATTGTTAATGCCACTCTCTAAATCACCTTGCAAGAAGGCCTATCCTTAATTACGAGTTCATACAATTCCTAGCATTCCTAGTAATTAGTTCTGAAGTGCAGGAGCTTAAAGGCAACCAATATGCTATTGGGAGAATTTCCCCGGATCTAGATTTCCCCGTACATTCCCATATCGACAAAATCAATAATCATGGCAATGAATGAGTTAAACAAAGCAAGCAATAAGCAAAGAGGAAAAACCCTAACTAATGATGAAAGAAAGCATAAGTCTTAAAAGTAAGATGTTAAAACAAATTCCATATATGAGAGTTTCACAAGACTACATTTATTCCCCAACAATAATACAAGGTTTAGTTCACCATATTCATGGTGAAACTAGATGAATAATAATGGAAGAATGAAAGATAAAACCCTAGAAAGGTATTTGCTTCGTCTCTGCCAAAGATACAAACCCTAGGAAGTCCTCAAACTTATATACTATTATAAAAATACAGAAAAATTAGGCCCAAGCCCATAAAAGTGCCGCTCAGCGGTAAACTGCCGCTCAACGGTAAACTGCCGCTCAGCGGTAAGTGCGTGAGTTATTTTTCTCCCCTCAACGGCCATTTTACCCCTCAGCGGATCCAACGTGGGTTTCTCAGTGCCGCTCAACTGTAAACTACCGCTGAGCGGTACTTGCGGCTTCTCCTTTTGCACTTTTTGATGTCTTTTCTGATTCCATCTCTATCCTTCTTCACTTCTTTCACCAAATTCACCTTAAAACCTGCATAAAAACACTGAAATCAAGCATAAACCTGTCCAGCTCTCTTATTTCTAAAAATATAACCAAAAGCATGATTTCAAGCTAGTTTCTAAGTGTTAAAGGTTGCTTTTAGTATCAATTTTAAGCATGAAAATAACAGTTTTTCAACTGTTATCAGTAGATCATGTGTGGGAACGGCAGGAGGTCCTAGTCCTTAGGGGTACTTTGGACGGAACAGACTATCCTCGGGTGGCAGCTGATGAGAATTCCAGTTACTACATCACCCGGGTGCACGAACATCGTAGCTACACAAAATTCATACAGTCCGGACTGTCGGTCTAGTAATAGGTCTTATTTGAATCATATGTTGAAATGTACTTGATGTGTGTGAATATGAGAAATGTATGTTATCATGTGAATTAAATTACGTAAGCTTACCCTGTGTTTTTCCTTATGTTGTTCCGTCTTGTACGTTCGTCTTGTCGTTGCAATGATCATCCGTGTGGATGTGAGCAGAAGGAGACGCGCTACTGGAAGAGGCTCTAGAAGAAGGAAATTTGGACAAAGAGAACCTCGTGGAAGTTGAAGTTAAGGCCGAACCGTAGTACGTTCGGTTAGTAGTATAATTTAGTTAGCGTAAGGTTACGTTCGGCCACTTTTCCTTTTGATTAGGAATGACCGTTCGTGAATTTCCCTTTTGTAAACCTCCGGTCAGTTTAGTCTTGATCTTATAGTTAAATTTTGAACTCTTACTGTTTATGCGCGTTCGGTCAGAACCGTACGTTTTTTTAATGTAAGACTGAACTGACTTATTACTAATTGTAATTATTTCTATTGTATGGTTTATTACTGTATTTTTGGGGATGTTACACGATGGATTGAGATGGTGACTCACGCAGATGGATTTTGGAAGCATAATGTTTATTTTGAATTATCTTCAAGCGTTTCTTCTTGTCATTTCTGTGATGAACTGTTTATTTTTATGTTTAGCTTACCACATTGTGCATTTTAGCTTAAATGTTGAATTTTTGTAGTTTGAATTGTGTTTGAATATTTATTTGTTGTTGTGTTCAGTTTAGTGTTTTTTTATGCACATGAATACCGCCAATTATATTCGGTTGTGTTCAACTTTCAATTTTTAATTTAGTTCAATTACATTCACAAACCTTTCACAAACCCCCCTCTAATGTGTTCGACCTATTACCTGAACCACAATTGGTCCTTGAGAGACGACCTAGGAGTCACTTCCTAGTTTATATTGCATTAATTTTGCAATCAACTTTTGTGTGAGGTGCGACCCTTTTAACATTGACCGAATGGTGGGAGCCTTTAATGACCGAACGGTCAGATGAGATGACCAGAGAACTTATCAGCAATGTTGGAAGCACATTCTGGGTCTTCAAGAGGATGGCCACGTCAATAGTGTAGCATTTTAGAAGGTCATTGGGTTAAACTTTAAAACTTTGGGCCCAATTGTAGGTCATTTTGTAGGACAAGCCCATTAGGAGGGCATTTTTGGTCTTTTGGTTATACAAAAGCCCAAAAAGCAGATTTCTCTGTAAGTCTCCCAGCCACCACTACGTACTTGTTCTTGGGGAGCATTTTCTTTCTTCTCCCCCTTTGGGGAGGTTTAGGTTTTATTTCTTTTGCATTTCCATGTATTGAATCTTGTTTATAGTGCAATTTAGGAGTTGAAATCATTGATTGATTCACTTTTCAGTTTTATTTCACTATTCATTGTCTTTTTCGCTCTTGCATTTTACTGTTGATTGTTGTGTTCTACTGTTCATTTCGTCCTCTTTACTGTTGTAGTTTGTTATTTTACTGTTCATTGGCGTTTTATGTTTGTGGGGCATTTTCCATTTACAATTTCACATTCTGCTGTTTAAGTTTCGCTTCTACTATTACTGTTTTCGTTTTAAGTTCAATTGCATTTTGATTCTGTTGCATTTAGATTATGCGTGTTTACTATTGTTGTATTCTCTGTAGACCGTTCGGTCTTTGCTTGTACCGTTTGGCTTATGGCTCTGTTGCATTTACTCTGTTCGGTTGTATTATTTTACACCGTTCGGTCTGTTAAAGACCGAACGGCTTGTTTGTTCCTGATGTTAGCACTATCCAGTTTTAGTTTCCCGTGCGTTTTAACTTTGCAACCTTTTCTGCATTTCTGGATTTTCATATGGTTCGGTCTCTAACATGCTTCATTGTTAGAGACTGTTCGTCCTTGGTCTGCATCCAATTGTTTAGTTGTCCAATTTTAATTTCCACTCAGTCTTCCTTTTATTTCGTTTTGTTTTCCTACATTTTAATTCATTTCCATTTTACTGTTTAATATCGTTCAGTAAACTTAACACCGTCTGACTTGTTTAAGTGTTGATTTTTGTCATAACCCATTAAATACCCACTAAAAGCCCCATTTGAGTGGACGCCAGGTGTAAGCGATTGGAGTGTCTGAAGATCAGAAAGTGGAAGACATGTGTGTTTGATGGTAGGAGTAAAACTGAAACTTTCAAATTTTCGTGCCACTTCTCTGCATGCACCATCCATCTTCAACCTTCTGAAATCTCCTCCTTCTCTCTACATCTCCTTCATCTTCTCTCTAAAAAATTCTCACCTTTTCTTCCTTCGATCACCATTCAGGCACCGTTTCTACTCCTCCGGTGTCAAGGGCTTCCATTTGAGCCGATCGGTTTTGGGTTATGAGTTGGTAAGTTCTCTTTTCCCTCAGCCGTGTGGTTTTTCTTGAACATGCAAACCAAGTTTCTAGGTGCATGGGATTTTTTTCACATTCTAAACGATGTTCTATTTTGGTATTTGGGTAGTTTCTTAAATCGTAAACCGTAGTCTTCAAAGGAATCTGGTGGTGAGCCTTTATCTGCAGAACCATGAGCGTTCGGCTAGCTTAAAGGTAAAGGAAGCTTACATAATTTGATTTTTATTCTCGTTCTTGAATGTTGGCATGCTCATTTGATTGTTGGATGAAATATGAAGTATGATTGTTACTATGTTTTTACTGTATGAATGTATGAAGATAAATGCTGAGGAATGTATTAATAAGAGTATGAATTCTAAGTCTGTATTTCTATGTGAAAATTGATGTTCGTCACTGAAGGTCATTGACCGTTCGATTTTCTTGTGGACTCGGTTGGAACTAGATTCTGTCATTTGGAGAGAATTCCAGTTGAGGACCAAGCGTGTTCATTTTAGTTATAAACTTCAGTATATCTGTATGTATTTGTATATTTCTTTCATTCTTGAACATTAGTTAAATGATATCTTATATTTATCAAGCGCTCGTACTAAGTAGTGTTCGGTCTTATACCAAGCGCTCGTGCTAAGTAAGTGCTAGGTCTTATGCCAAGTGCTCGTACTAAGTAAGTGCTAGGTCTTACACCAAGCACTCGTTTTCCTTTCCGTAATCTATCTTGATAATAAGAGCGTTCGTCCAAACTCAATGGTGTTTGTTCTCTACCGTGCTCGGTCTTCGACTGGCATTCGGTTTTCTTGATGTTAAACTCATAAATAAGCTAAGTATTTATAGCGTTCGGCTTCTTCATATGATTCCTTCAAGTACTATCATTTGATGTCTTATAGTGTCTGTCTCCATTGGTTTTGGCCTAGAGTCTTAGTACTCGGCCTAGGCTTATTGTCGTTCGGTCTAAACTCTCATGAGTCAGTTCATTAAATTGGCTCACCTTGTAGATAACGTTCGATTCTATTAGTCTTTGAGAAATCTTATTGTAATCGATCTCTTTCTCAACCCGATAGTGACTCTCTTGGTTTTGATCTCTTTTGAAACTAGAGACCTCTCGTTCTCACTCCAAGTGTTCGGTCTCATTCGGGGTTGAAGATTAACGGTCGATATTTAGTATCCTATGGGATCTGTATTCAAATTGATTCGATTTGAGATTTTTAAAATGAAAGCTAATGGAATATGATGTAGATGAAATGAGTATGGTTATGAACGAGTATTCCGGGGAGGAATATCTCATGAATGTATATTTGAATTGGTAAAGTATGAATGTGGGCATGCTAAGCTGGCAGTTCATCTTGATATTCCGTGATTACTTGTTCTCAAGTAGAGAAGGGTAAGTCATGTGTGAGAATGGTAGGAGGTCCTAGTCCTTATGGTTAATTTCGACATATAGGACTAACCTCGGGTGGCAGCTGTTGATGGTATCCTAGTTACTACATCACCCGGGTGCACGAACGTCGTAGCTACACAGAATTCATACAGTCCGGACAGTCAGAGTCTAGTATTAGGCTTTGCATGAAAGAGTTAATAATTTATCTTGTTTAGTTGATTGTGTGAATTATATGTTGATACACGAATTAAATTACATAAGCTTACCCTACTTTCTGTCTTGTTCGTTTTGTACGTTCGGTCGTTTGTCCTGTTGCAATGATCATCCGTGTGGATGTGAGCAGAAGGAGAAGAGTTGTTGGAAGACGGACTGGAAGAAAATCTGGTCGAGATGGAAGTTAAGACTGAACAGTAGAAGCGTTCGGTCAGTTATTGGTTTTCTTTGTAGTACCGTTCGTACATCTTTTGGCTACTTCTTTTGTAGGACCGTTCGGTATAGGTCTTTTGTAAATCGTTCGACCTAGTTGTAGCTAGTGTGTAGTTTTAAGTTCCCATTATATTGTAAGCCGTATCTGTACTGAATCTGTTTTGAAAGACTGAGTTGTAATATTATTAAATGTGATTATTCTATTGTATGGTTTTACACTGTATTTTTGGGATGTTACAATTTTCATTTCCATGAGCTAGTTTTACATTAACACCGTTCGGCCTTGTGATGGACCGTTCAACTTTTACTATTTTTCATATTTAGTTATGTTTAAATTCCAGTTTCATTTCTATTTGCAAAAACACTGTCAACCCCCCCCCCCTCCCCCCACTACGTGTTTGACTTAAGACTCGAACCACATTTGGTCCTTGAGAGACGACCCAGGAGTCACTTCCTAGCACTATACTGCATTCTTAATGCACATCAATTTTGATGGGCCGCGACAGCCGCATCGAAGTCCAACTTACTGCATGCATAAAATATTTATGGAGGATGATTATAGATCAAGTGCTCAACCACAGTGAAAGTTAAATCCAGTGATGAAGGAGGTGGTTAGAAAAGAAGCATTAAAGCTTCTAGAAGCTGGCATTATATATCTGATCTCTAATAGTGAATGGGTGAGTCTAGTACAGGTAGTGCCAAAGAAAGGTGGGATGACAGTAATCTAGAATGAGAAGAATGAGCTTATTCCTACACGGACTGTTACTGGATGGCGAATATACATTGATTATAGGAAGCTAAATAAGGTGATGAGAGGGTCGCACCTCCCACAAAAGTTGTGCATAAAAGAATGCAGTATAGTACTAGGAAGTGACTCCTAGGTCGTCTCTCAAGGACCAAATGTGGTTCGAGTCTCAGATCAAACACGTAGTGGGGGGGTTTGTGAAATATTTTGTGAATGCAAATGACGAAATTAAAAATGAAAATTAAACACAACCGAATACAATTGGAAACATTAAAGTAAATGAAAACAGAATGAGGACCGACGGTCCTATAGATGACCGAACGCTTCTACATTTAGATCGAACGGTTTCTAAAGTAAGTGAGGAAATTGGAAATACAGGAAGATAAAAAAAAAACCTGAACGAAATGGACAACATGATAAACGGTAAAACTAGACTCAACAATGCAAAAAAATAAATATTCAAACACAATTAAAATTATTAAAATGCAACACTTAAATTAAAAAGATTAATGCTCATTTCAGTTTGAAATACAATTTCGAAGAAACACCTTAGAAGGGAACAAATAATCAAAGGCATAAATTATAAATGAAGTTGCTAAACCATAAAACACATCTCTGGACTTCTTCTCCCGTGAACATGGCATCCGTATGCATTCCAACCATGAATCAACAGTTTTTCCCCAAAATCGAATGAATGCAAAGAAAAGGAATGTAATCACCGATACTTGCTTCTCTTGTGTATTTCCCACTTTTCCTAGCCGTGACCTGCACATTAAAAGAAAAGAGAAAAGAAACGTGTTGTTCTCTTCAAGCTCAACGTGTGCATGCTTCAGCTAACTATGTCCGTGTGTCACCTCCAGCCAAATGAAGTGCAAGATGTAATTTAAGGAAACAAAAACGTTCTCAGTGTGCTAGACTATTCTTCAATCAAATAGTGCGTGAAAAGCAAAATGAAAAGGCAAGAGTGAATTCAGCAACATAAAATTAAAGTGAAGCTATTTTCATTCCACCGTAACAACATTCACACTTTTTTTTCTTTCTTCCAAAATTAAAATGTTCCCAGCACCTATTCTCTAAGAAAAGAAAAAAATGAAAACTGAAATGAAAACTGAGAGCTGCTGGAAGAGAGAACCGAGAGAGACCCCCTCGTGGGTGGCTGCTCACTCCAACCTAATTCCCCCCCTCTTTGAATAAGGGTGAATGACCCCCTAAAAACCAGCTGCTGCCCATTCTCCGCGTGGCTGCTTTGCTACTGGACCGTAAGCTCCCTGCACCTCCTAATCTTTCTTCATGACACCACACTCCATGCTTCCATTCTCAGTGACGCTCTTCCGCGTGCACCTCCCATGTGCGTATGTATCTCCTTTCTCCAATGCTGGATGTGGGCCGCGTGTGTTGATGTGCTGCACCTCCTGCTTCTTCCCAATCTCTGCATGAAGCTGCTGGACTCTTCATTTTTCTCACCGGCACACCACCTTCACGCTAGCTGGAAAATGAAAATGAATGAAGATGGTTGGCCTGCTTCCAAGCTGCTGGGTGCTTCTTTCTTCACGCACCACCCCCTGGAACTTCTCATGGGCCGTGTTGAAGCTTGGATGGGAGCTGCCCCTTGGATGCTGGATACACCCCTGGATTTCTCTCTGCTGGACCGTGAACTTGCTTCACTTCCTTGGACCAGCTGCTACCACGTGTTGGACTTCTTCCCTGTGTGCTTCCACATGTGACACTTCAATCTCTCAATTCCACTGGACTTCCCAAGCTTGCTGGACCAGCTGGAAGTGTGCTCATGGGCTGCACCGCTTGCTGGACACCGTGTGAAGTGTGCGTGTGGTGCTGGAGTGCCTTCCGCGTGTGAGGTGCTCACCAAAATGAATTGCAGGAGCTGCTGGATGCACCCCCCTCACGTGTTTCTGCTCACCGTGTGCACCTCCACCTTTGCTGGATGCCACCTCCAAAGTGTGGACCGTGTGCTTCAATGTGGGCCTTGTCTTCCATTCCATTTTCAGCCGTGCATACCAGATTTTCACTTATTCCTTCCCAAAATGAAATTTCCAACGGGCCCTAGAATAAATAATTGAATCATGTGTAGCCTCTTCCAAGTGAAATGGCACCGTGTGCAGATGAATATTCTTCCAAATGTCCCAATTTGCATTTCCAGAATTTTTCTGCAATTAATAATGCAAATAATTTACTCAAATAATCCAAATTAATTAAAATTAGAATTTTTGGTCAAATTAAGCGCAATTAGCAAAAACTGAAAAATACCGGACAATTAAGCACAATTCCCCGATTAAATTCGGTACAATAAGCTAAGTGAAATTGAGAAAATATTGACTCATCAAAATAGACCACACTTAGTCTTTTGCACTCCTGGGCAAAACCAAGACGAAAACCAGGGAACTACTCAAACATCAAGAAGCTGACACAGACTCGACAGATAGACAACAAAGACTCAACAAAGACAGAAACAGAATTACACAGTTCTCCAGGAATCTGGACCAAGAAAAGAAGTAGACAATTCCAACACAGAATGAATCAGAGAAAGCAGATACTCATGAAATCATCCAAGCAATTCAAGACATGGCAAAATGATTAATCAGCTCAAGAGGTGAATCAAAAACAACAGAACCTCACAGATGCACACAATCAGTGTTTCTCTCAAGTGTTTAAGGTAAATCAATGTCACTCAATGCACTCAAGAAAGCAATCACAAACAGACTTGGCAAGCCTCTAATATCAACACTCAAGCACATACGCATGTTCAAATCAAAAGGTCTTTTCATGGTTGTAATGGGGCCAAGGACAAGGGAGGATATATCTGGATAAGAAGCTACAAACCATAAGGAACAGAGGAGCAATGGGGAACAAGTGTAAACACATTCAAACACACCCACAACCTCTAATTTCATCCTCTTCTTGACTCCATTATTCACAATTATTCACAATTTTTTTTTCTTCATTTTTCTTTTTCATCTTTCTCACTTTTTTTCATCCTGTCTCTTTTCTTTTTTCTCTTTTCAAAACAAAACTGTAAAAGACAAGATTTACAAAAACAAAACAGAACAAGAAGAGGAACCAACTAGCCAACTCATCAGAATCCCTAAGGAGACCACACTTGTTCCCAAAACACTTCCGAAGCTCCAAAATTCCCTAAGGTTAAGGTAATCATGGTTTTTCACTTAGGGCTAGTGTATGAGCTTCAAAACAAAGAAATGGGGGAAAGTATAGGCTCAAAAGGGTTTATCAAAGGATCAAAACAAGGTAAGCTTATTTGGCTAGAGAGGCTCAAGAACAAAATTGCATTTATCACTTCCAAACATGCATATCAATCAAGAATTATCAACAAGAGTCAAGCCAAGGCATATGCGCAAGCAATCAAGAGACATATCACACACAAGAAAGAACATCAAGTGGCTCAAATCTCACACAGGGTAATTCTGTCACAATCAATTCAACTCTCAAAAATCATAACCATCTTCCCAAGCAAAGAAAAGCAAGGATTACAAACAAATTAGAGTATCAATGAAGTGAAAGACACATCTACAACCTAAACAAAGTCCAGAATCAAGAGAAACATGTAAAACTGTACACAAGACACGACAAAAATAACCTAGAAAAGAAAAAATTTAACCAAGAAAACAAAAACTAACAAAGACAAATAAAAATCTCCCCCAATAGACCACACTTAAACTACACAGTGTCCTCAATGTGTCACAATCAGCAGATCAAACAATCAGAACAGTCATCAGATATCGACAAAGTGCAATAAAAGTGAGGAAAAGGGGAGAAGAGAGAAAGAAAACTCCCCTGATCATGGTGGCAGTTGCCAATTTTGGACTTGCAGGGGGATGTCTTCCGCCATTGGATCCAGCCAGGAAGTTTTGAGGAAGAATTGCTTCATCCTCCAGATTTGATCTAGCAGGGAGATATCATCCACAGCTGGATCTAAGAAGCAAAGATTGTCGATGAGCAGGTTCAGCTGGTGCCTATTGATCTTGAAGCTTTTGTCAGTGTTAGCACCTTTATTTTCCACTGTGGGTGCATGTTGGTCAAATTCCTGTGTACCTCCTGCAACATGGTTAGTGCAATGTGGCTCCAAAGAAATGGCATGCAGAGGTATAACACCCAATCCCAATTTATCAGACTGAACCTCAGATACATCCTCAGAACATGAATCAATTTCAAAATCACAAGCAATATCAACTGCAGACTCAGATTCATGTTCAATGCATGGAGAATAAACATTCGGATGCGACAGCAAAAATTGGTTCTCATCATGCATAGAGGGGAAATTAAAATCAGACTCAACAACAATATAATCATCAGTATACCTCTCAACCACATAATCATCAACATAATCAAATTGAGGTATGCTTACCTCCTCTTCCTTGAAGATTGGAATAGTGGTGGAGGATGAAAATGGTCTACCTGGCTCAAAATTGCTGCTTATACCTGCCTGGTCCTCAGAATCTTCATAAGTCTCTGCATGTGCAAGAGTAGAGACATCTGAAGGTGGGAAAGTATGTGGCGTAGTAGTAAGCTCATAACTCTGCTCCCCATCTTCTATGTGGATGACACTAACATCATCAGGAATCAGAACAGTTTGAAATGGTGATTCCTCTAAATCTTGAGACTGTTCCTGATTGAGTTGAGTAGCCATCTGCCCTATCTGGTCATTCAAGCTCTGAATGGACGCTCTGGTCTCTTGCTGAAACTGCAGGTTCTGCATGGTCAACTGCTCCAACAACTCCTTCAATGTAGGCTCAGAAGTAGAAGGCTGAGGAGCTATTTCGGCAGGAGCACTATACTGCTGACTCTCGTATTGCTGGACTGGTGGAGGCATGAAAGTACTCTGGAATGGTGGTTCTTGATATTGATGCTGTGGAGCATCATACCATCCCAAGGTAGGGTCATTCCATCCAAGACCGTTGCTATAAGCATATTGCACAGGGGAAAATTTGCTCAGAAACTGGTGCTCAAGATATCCCCAATCGGTAACGGATCTCAGAGGAAGAGAGTCTTGCCAATCCTTAGCTGCTCCTTGTAATGAATGCGGAAATGCGCTCAAGAAAATGTAATCAAGAGGGACATCTGGAGGCTTCATTGAAGAGCACATGATGTGGAGCTCCTCCAAATGTCTGTGTGGGCATTCTCCTGCAAAACCATGAAACTTAGGCAGCAAATGTATCAGTCCAGGGGTGAGATCGCAATGAAGATCATCCTCCTTAAGTGAACCCGGCTCACCAAGAGCACTCTCAGAAATTAGAGGATGAGTCATATTGTTCTCAACATAGAAGTCAGCAGAATATGAATTACAATCAGAGTAACATGCAGAAGGAGAATCATAATCAGAGGCACTAGCAAAATAAGCAGTATTCACAAAATCAAAATAGGTAGACATGGAAAAAGAAAAATACTACAAATTACGAAACAAATAAAACACAACACATTTATACATGCAACACGCACACACAAAACAAAACATCACATCACATCACAACACAAGACAAAACACAACACACACAAACACAACAAAAAAAACCTAAGACCGAACCATTGGTCCCCGGCAACGGCGCCATTTTGATGAGAGGGTCGCACCTCCCACAAAAGTTGTGCATAAAAGAATGCAGTATAGTACTAGGAAGTGACTCCTAGGTCGTCTCTCAAGGACCAAATGTGGTTCGAGTCTCAGATCAAACACGTAGTGGGGGGGTTTGTGAAATATTTTGTGAATGCAAATGACGAAATTAAAAATGAAAATTAAACACAACCGAATACAATTGGAAACATTAAAGTAAATGAAAACAGAATGAGGACCGACGGTCCTATAGATGACCGAACGCTTCTACATTTAGATCGAACGGTTTCTAAAGTAAGTGAGGAAATTGGAAATACAGGAAGATAAAAAAAAAACTGAACGAAATGGACAACATGATAAACGGTAAAACTAGACTCAACAATGCAAAAAAATAAATATTCAAACACAATTAAAATTATTAAAATGCAACACTTAAATTAAAAAGATTAATGCTCATTTCAGTTTGAAATACAATTTCGAAGAAACACCTTAGAAGGGAACAAATAATCAAAGGCATAAATTATAAATGAAGTTGCTAAACCATAAAACACATCTCTGGACTTCTTCTCCCGTGAACATGGCATCCGTATGCATTCCAACCATGAATCAACAGTTTTTCCCCAAAATCGAATGAATGCAAAGAAAAGGAATGTAATCACCGATACTTGCTTCTCTTGTGTATTTCCCACTTTTCCTAGCCGTGACCTGCACATTAAAAGAAAAGAGAAAAGAAACGTGTTGTTCTCTTCAAGCTCAACGTGTGCATGCTTCAGCTAACTATGTCCGTGTGTCACCTCCAGCCAAATGAAGTGCAAGATGTAATTTAAGGAAACAAAAACGTTCTCAGTGTGCTAGACTATTCTTCAATCAAATAGTGCGTGAAAAGCAAAATGAAAAGGCAAGAGTGAATTCAGCAACATAAAATTAAAGTGAAGCTATTTTCATTCCACCGTAACAACATTCACACTTTTTTTTCTTTCTTCCAAAATTAAAATGTTCCCAGCACCTATTCTCTAAGAAAAGAAAAAAATGAAAACTGAAATGAAAACTGAGAGCTGCTGGAAGAGAGAACCGAGAGAGACCCCCTCGTGGGTGGCTGCTCACTCCAACCTAATTCCCCCCCTCTTTGAATAAGGGTGAATGACCCCCTAAAAACCAGCTGCTGCCCATTCTCCGCGTGGCTGCTTTGCTACTGGACCGTAAGCTCCCTGCACCTCCTAATCTTTCTTCATGACACCACACTCCATGCTTCCATTCTCAGTGACGCTCTTCCGCGTGCACCTCCCATGTGCGTATGTATCTCCTTTCTCCAATGCTGGATGTGGGCCGCGTGTGTTGATGTGCTGCACCTCCTGCTTCTTCCCAATCTCTGCATGAAGCTGCTGGACTCTTCATTTTTCTCACCGGCACACCACCTTCACGCTAGCTGGAAAATGAAAATGAATGAAGATGGTTGGCCTGCTTCCAAGCTGCTGGGTGCTTCTTTCTTCACGCACCACCCCCTGGAACTTCTCATGGGCCGTGTTGAAGCTTGGATGGGAGCTGCCCCTTGGATGCTGGATACACCCCTGGATTTCTCTCTGCTGGACCGTGAACTTGCTTCACTTCCTTGGACCAGCTGCTACCACGTGTTGGACTTCTTCCCTGTGTGCTTCCACATGTGACACTTCAATCTCTCAATTCCACTGGACTTCCCAAGCTTGCTGGACCAGCTGGAAGTGTGCTCATGGGCTGCACCGCTTGCTGGACACCGTGTGAAGTGTGCGTGTGGTGCTGGAGTGCCTTCCGCGTGTGAGGTGCTCACCAAAATGAATTGCAGGAGCTGCTGGATGCACCCCCCTCACGTGTTTCTGCTCACCGTGTGCACCTCCACCTTTGCTGGATGCCACCTCCAAAGTGTGGACCGTGTGCTTCAATGTGGGCCTTGTCTTCCATTCCATTTTCAGCCGTGCATACCAGATTTTCACTTATTCCTTCCCAAAATGAAATTTCCAACGGGCCCTAGAATAAATAATTGAATCATGTGTAGCCTCTTCCAAGTGAAATGGCACCGTGTGCAGATGAATATTCTTCCAAATGTCCCAATTTGCATTTCCAGAATTTTTCTGCAATTAATAATGCAAATAATTTACTCAAATAATCCAAATTAATTAAAATTAGAATTTTTGGTCAAATTAAGCGCAATTAGCAAAAACGGAAAAATACCGGACAATTAAGCACAATTCCCCGATTAAATTCGGTACAATAAGCTAAGTGAAATTGAGAAAATATTGACTCATCATAAGGCTACTAGGAAGGATCATTTTCCCCTTCCTTTTATGGATCAGATGCTGGAAAGATTGGCGGGTCAGGTTTTCTATTGCTTCCTAGATGGATATTCTGGATACAATCAAATTGTGGTAGATCCAAAAGACTAGGAGAAGACAACATTTACATGTCCATTTGGTGTATTTGCTTATAGAAAAATGCCATTTGGGTTATGTAATGCCCCAACTACTTTTCAAAGGTGTATGCAGGTAATTTTTTCTAATCTCATAGAGAAGTGTATTGAAGTCTTCATGATGATTTTTCAGTATTTGGAAATTCATTCCAAAGGTGTTTGGCGAATCTGGATATCGTCCTCAAGATATGTGTTCAAACGAATCTTGTGCTTAATTGGGAAAAATGTCATTTCATGATAACATAAGGAATTGTGTTAGGTCACAAAATTTCTACTAGGGGGATTGAAGCAGATAAAGCCAAAGTAGAGGTCATTGAGAAACTCCCTCCACCAACAAATGTGAAGGGAATTAGAAGTTTCTTAGGCATGTTGGGTTTTATAGAAGATTTATTAAAGACTTCTCTAACATTGCCAAATCGTTGATTAATTTGCTGGTTAAAGATGTACCATTTGTGATGAATGAAGAATGTTTAAAAGCTTTTGACATCTT
Source organism: Vigna umbellata (assembly GCF_029865625.1). NCBI lineage: Eukaryota > Viridiplantae > Streptophyta > Magnoliopsida > Fabales > Fabaceae > Vigna > Vigna umbellata. The sequence goes on from NC_142166.1 coordinate 28,485,631, forward strand.
GAAAAGCAAATTGATCTCAACCCTAATGATTGTAGCTCCAGGTTGGAATCAAAATTTTGAATTGATGTGTGATGTCAGTGATTATGCAATAAGTGTTGTGCTGGGTCAAAGAAAAGAGAAAGTATTTCATACTATCTATTATGCTAGTATGGTTTTGAATGAAGCTTAATTGAATTATGCCACCACAGAAAAAGAATTTCTTGTTATTGTATATGCTTTGGAGAAGTTTAGACTTTACCTCATTGGATCTAAAGTGATCATCTACACAGATCATGCAGTTATAAAGTATTTGCTAACCAAGTCAGATTCTAAGCCGAGATTGATTAGATGGGTGCTTTTACTACAAGAATTTGATTCGGAGATCCGTGACAAGAAGGGAAGTGAAAATGTAATAGCTGATCATTTATCTAGGTTGGTTAACAGTGAAGTTACAAACAAGGAAGCTGAAATCTGGAATCTTTTTCAGATGAAACAGTCATGTATATCAAACAAAGGTCGTGGTTTGCTGATATGGCTAATTTCAAAGCTGCAGGAGTAATTCCAGAAGATCTTAATTGGCAACAAAGAAAAAAAGATTTACATGATGTCAAGCAGTTTATTTGGGATGATCCTTATTTGTTCAAGATTGAAGTTGGTAATCTTCTGAGGCGATGTGTGACAAATGAAGAAGTAGAAGGAATTCTCTGGCACTGTCATGGTTCACCTTATGGGGGACATTTTAATGGAGAAAGAACAACAGCAAAAGTTCTCTAGTCAAGATTTTATGACCTACCCTATTTAAAGATGGTCATAATCATGCCAGAAATTGTGATAAATGTCAAAGGACTGGGGCTATTTCAAGACGTCATGAGATGCCATTACAAGGCATTTTAGAGGTTGAAGTCTTTGATGGTTGATGTATTGATTTTGTGGGACCCTTTCCACCATCTTTCAATAATGAATATATATTGGTGGCAGTGGATTATGTGAGTAAATGGGTGGAAGATCTAGCTTGTCCCAAGAATAATGCTAGCACTGTGATTACATTTCTGAAGAGGCAGGTTTTTTCACGCTTTGGAACTCCAAGAGTACTTATTAGTGATGGAGGATCTCATTTTTGTAACTTTCAGCTTGCAAAAGTACTCAAACATTATGGTTTGAAACATAAGGTGGCTACACCTTATCATCCACATACAAATGGATAAGCTGAGATGTCTAATAGGGAGATAAAAAGGATCTTAGAGAAAATAATTGCTTCATCAAGAAAGGATTGGTCACAGAAACTGGATGATGCTCTTTGGGCATATAGGACGACAATGAAGACATCTATGGGTTTATCACCTTTTCAGCTAGTCTATGGGAAAGCATGTCATTTGGCAGTGGAGATGAAGCATAAAGCTTTGTGGGCTTTAAAATTTTTGAGTTTTAATCCTTCAGATATTCAAAATAAACGCAGAAGGCAGATATGGGAGCTTGAAGAGATGCAGTTGCATGCATATGATTCATCCAGGACCTACAAAGAAAAGGTAAAATTGTATCATGACAGGAAACTGATAAAAAGAGTTTTTACTCCAGGGCAACAGATGTTGTTGTTCAATTCACGTTTGAAGCTGTTTCTTGGGAAGTTGAAGTCAAAGTGGTCAGGACCGTTCACAGTGAAAGAAGTACATCCTCATGGAGCAATTGAATTGGTAGATCCAGCCGTCAATGATCCATAGAGAAGTTGGGTAGGGAATAGTCAACATCTCAAGCACTATTTGGGAGAAGTGGAATATCTCTCAACAATTATGAAGTTGAGGGATCCATGAGCTTATTGGGTCAAGCTAGTGACGTTAGAGAAGCGCTAGTTGGGAGGCAACCCAGTTTTCTTATCTTTTGTTTTGTACTGTTGAACTTATTTGCTTCTGTTCTTAGAGTAGGTTGTAATGTACTTAGTGTGAAACTTTATCTGCTATGATGGTTTGCTTATGATTTATGAATGATGAGTATTGCTTGATGATGCTTGGATGTCGATTGATGTTGAGATTGTGCACTATATGTTGATATACAGGTGGTTGCTCACAAGCTATGTGAATATATGCATGATGTTGTGATTGTGATTATGATGCTAAGCAGGATGTGTATCTGGAATAGATGGAATGTTGAATGAGCTTATGTGTGAGGCTTTGAACTCCAAAGTTTTTGTGATTGAGTGTTATTACCTTGAAAGTATGAATGACTTTGCCCAGGTTTCTATGATTGAATCACTTGCTTGTATGTGTCATATGATCAAGGCCATTTGTTGGTAGCCCTTTTTAGCCAAATGCATGATTTTAGCCCAATAAAAGAGAACACAATGTGTTATATCCTTTGAACCTTTAGCCTTGAATATGATGTGAAAACCCATTTTGAAAATCTTTACCTTGAGTTGAGTTGAGAATATCTTGTGGTATTGATAAAGGTTCAAGTTTGGGGTTGTTAGGAAGTTGATAACAGTTGAAAAACTGTTATTTTCATGCTTAAAATTGATACTAAAAGCAACCTTTAACACTCAGAAACTAGCTTGGAATCATGCTTTTGTTCATATTTTTAGAAATAAGAGAGTTGGACAGATTTATTTCAGTGCTTTATGCAGGTTTTAAGGTGAATTTGGTGAAAGAAGTGAAGAAGGATAGAGATGGAATCAGAAAAGAACTCAAAAAGTGCAAAAGAAGAGAAGCCGCAAGTACCGCTCAGCGCTAGTTTACCATTGAGCGGCACTCAGGAACAACCGTTGGCTCCGCGGAGGGGTGAAAGTGCAGTTGAGGGGAGAATTAACTACGCGGTGGTATCGCTGAGCGATGGTTTTTTGGGCTTAGGCCCACTTTTCTGTAATATTTTGAATAGTATATAAGCTTTAGGACGTCTTGGGGTTTGTATCTTTGGCAGAGTACGAAGCAAACACTCACTTTTCCACCCCTTCGAGGAAGATCTTGGATGCTAAGGCTACCTACTCATCTTTCTAGGCTTCTATCTTTCATTCTTTCATTATTGTTCATCTAGCTTCACCATGAATATGGTGAACTAAACTTTGTATTGTAGTTGGGGAATCAATGTAATCTTTTGAAGCTCTCATATATGGAATTTGTGTTTAAACATCTTATTTGAGATACATGCTTTCCTTCATCATTAGTTAGGGTTTTTCCTCTTTGCTCAAAGCATGCATTGTTTAACTCATTCGATGTAATGATTATTGATTTTGTCGATATGGGAACGTACGGGGAAATCTAGATTCGGGGAAATTCTCCAAATAGCATATTGCCTAAACATAGGAATATGAGGGTTGGTTGCCTTTAAGCTTCTTTGCTTCAGAATTAATTATTAGGGATGCTAGGAATTGTATGAACTCATAATTAAGGATAGGCCTTCATGCAAGGTGATTTAGAGAGTGGCATTAACATTGATGAAAATAATGATGAATTCCTAAAGTATATGAGAGTGGACAAGATGAAATTGATTACCCCAACAACATAGTCATCCATCTATTTCGTTCAAAATGTTTGTGTTCTTATTTTCCATGGATCAAAACTCATGCATACATGTTTAATTATTGTCTTTTGCATTTGAAACCTCAAGAATTTATTCACAAGTCTTAAATAATCAACAAATCATATAACTAACTAGGCCGTGAGTCCTTTGGGAGTACGATACTTGGTCTTACCGAGTTTATTACTTGATACGATTTGATCACAATTGCCGAAGGTTAAACAAGTTTTTGGCGTCGTTTTTCGGTGTTCATAAATTTGTCATCAAGTTTTTGGCACCGTTGCCGGGGACTCGTGGTTTAACTAGTTTATTTGTGTGATTATTGATTATCTTTAACTTGAATTTTGAATTTCTGTTTTTATTTTTCGGTTTTTATTTTATTTTATTTTATTTTCTGTTTTTATTTTTTTCGGTTATTATTTTATTTTATTTTTTTTCTGTTTTCTATTTTTAGTTTTTCTGTTTTTATTTTATCTTCTTATGTCTTATTTTATATCTTCTTCTATATCTTTTTGTGCTAACAAATTTTTCTAGGGACTTGTCTTTGTGTATGCAGGAAGTAATTCGAACTAGAAGCAAGAAAACCTTAGAACCTCTTCTTGAAGGCTTAGACGAGAATAGACGGAGGAGAAGAATCCGTACATCTAGAGAACTTTTCCCTCCTCTAGAAGATCTCTTACAACCTTCACCACAAGGTTCTTACCATAGCACTGAGGAGATGGAGAATAATAATGTCAGACGGACTCTTGCATATTACACTAATGTAGTTGCGCCTCAACATTTCAATAGCATAGCAAGACAAAGGGTCAATGCAGCTAATATGGAGGTGAAACCGACGTTAATCCAACTGGTTAAGAGTAACCAATTTAATGGGTTGTCTCACGAAAGCCCATATGAGCACCTCACAACTTTTAATGAGATTTGCAATACAGTAAAGATAAATGGGGTGCTAGACGAAGCAATCAAACTTAGCTTGTTTCCATTCTCATTAGGAGGCAACGCTAAGCTTTGGTTGAACTCTTTTCCAGAAGGGAGCTTTATAGAGTGGGAAGCTGTGGTGACAAAGTTCTTGAACAAATACTTCCCACAATCCAAAGTAAACAAAAGAAAGCAAGAGATTTCAACTTTTAGGCAAGGCATGGAGGAATCATTAGGTCTTGCACGGGATAGATACAAAAGCCTATTAAGAAAGACTCCCACGCATGGATTTGATGAAGTAGAAGTAGTCCTAACCTTCCTTGGAGGTCTTGGTTCACAAACCAAGATGATGCTTGACGCCTCAACTGGAGGCAATATCAAATGGAAATAATTGAAAACATGGCTACTAATGATAATGAGCTGAATAGTGAAAGAAGAGCTCCTATTCAACAAAAAGGAGTTCTACAGTTGCAATCCAATGATGCCTTGCTAGCTCAGAACAAGATACTAACTCAACAATTGGAGAATCTCACAAAGATACTTGCACAACTGCCAAAAGAGTTAAAGATTGTTGAACAGGTTCAACCACAGCTGTGTGAATTATGTGGGGGTGACCATATCAATGGTCAATGTGCCTTTCCAGCAGAAGCTTTAGAGGATGTTAACTTCATGGCCAATCAATTTCCATACCGTCAGAGGAATTTCAATCAAGGGTGGAAACCACACCCAAGTATTGGTCAAGGACAAAGTGGGAAAGCTGGACAATCAGGACAGTTTAACAAGAAACAACAACAACCAACCTTATGGCAACAAATAGCTACACTTAATGAAAAATCAATAAGGATGGAAGAAACTCTTCAGCAATTCATACAGGAAACTGCATCTACTCAAAAGAGCACTGAGTAGATGTAAAGTGTTGGAGAGTATAAATGTTGAAACAATTGAGTTAGAAAGGGAGAAAGAAGAAAAAGAAGAGAGAAAAGAGAAAGAAGAGATAAGAGAGATAAAGAGTGAAGATATTCTTCCTTTTTCAACAAATCATGATAAAAAATTTGATTTTACAGGAATATTCAAGATGGTGGATAATGATGTACCTTGGAAGGAGATATTACAACATATTGTAGTTTATACAAAGCCTGATGAAGAAGTCTCTACAAAGAAAAGACGTAGAGATAATGAGACAAAGGAGTATAAAGTTGTTAAAAAGAAGCCACTCCCTCCAAAAGAAAAAAGATCCAGGAGTATAACTTGATGCCTTATTCTTTACTTAAGCAGATTGGTGATGTTGATGTGAAGCCTATAAAGATTAATTTAGTAATGGCAGATGGATCCTCAAAAATTCCCTATGGTATAGCAGAGGATGTTCTAGTTTGTGTAGGCAAACTACAGTTCTTGGTGGACTTTGTGGTGATGGAGATGGAGAGTGAAAAGATACCCATTATTCTTGGAAGACCGTTTATGAAAACGGCCAAAGCCATCATTGATGTAGATGAAGGTGTAGTGGTGCTCCAAGACCGAGAAGAAAGAGTTGTTGTAGATGTCTTCAAAGAAGAGAGGCTGATGCAAGAGGAAGAAGCTAGTCATAAAGCTGCATATCAAGATGTACTCATGACTAGTCCTGAAGATGAATAGCCAAAGGTCAAAGGTAAACATTGTTTGTTGTTTCAGGTACAGGAAGAAGAAAAGATTGGGAAAGGAAGAAAGGTCCATAATGACTGGATGAAAGAGCGACTCCAACTTGGTAAACCTGTAAAATTCAAAAACAAGTTGTGGGTTGTGAAAGACTACAAAAAAACCGAGGTGATAGAGATAGAGTCTCCACATTCCAGAAGAGTCAAAAAAGTGGACCAGAAGCAGTTGATGAGTTGGTGTGATATGAACATCAACCATGAAGAAGGAACATGAGCTTTATTGGGTCAAGCTAATTACGTTAAAAGAGCGCTTGCTGGAAGGGATTCCAGTGATTTGAGGACAATTTTTCTTTTGATTTTATTTTGGTTTTGTAAATTTTTATCGACTTATACATTACTTTTGTGAATTTTTGGGTATAGCATCTACTGAAGGATGCTAGGTGGTTAAGTATCTACTAAAAGATACTAGGTTTGTTGTACCTACTGAGGGGTGTTGGTGGATTTTGTGGTTTACTAATGATTAACAACATGTCCTGTGGTTTTGTAATCTGTGTTTGATGTAGGAATGACATCCTCTTCAGGCAAAAGAGTGAAGACCATGTCATCCAAAAGGAAAGAAAGGGAACCAAAACAACCCCACTCTAGTAGGCTCCTATCTCGCAAACATGAGAAGCCTTTTAAGGTGGTCCAAGATAGGAGCCTCCTTATGGAGAGGAAAGTTGGAATGATACCTAACTTTGCTCCTCAATTTGGAGCAATTGTTGGAAAATGATTGGGGAAAGCTAGTCACATACCCTACACCAGCCAATATAGTTGTGGTGAAAGAATTTTACACCAATGTAAGGAAGATTGGTGATTATCCGGTTGAGGATTACCTAGGCTATGTTAGAGGCCACTGATAACAGTTGAAAAACCGTTATTTTTATGGTTAAAATTGATACCAAAAGCAACCTTTAAGACTTAGAAATTAGCTTGAACTCATATTTTTGCTTTAGTTTTGTGAATAAGAGAGTTGAAGGTGAATTTAATGGTTTTGTGCAAGATTCCTTTGATTTTGTAGGCTAATTGAATGATTTGGAAGAATAATTGAAGTACCGAATGATTGGAATGCTGAAAAGTAAATCAGTCAACCAAAATGTAAAAAAGCCAACCAGAATACAGAAAAGTCAACCAGTCAACCAACATACCAAAAAAGTCAACCAGACGAGTTTTGGGCTAGTTTTCTGCGATTTTATGATCTGTTTGGGCCTGGACCCGTTTTCTATTATTTTTATGTCCTATTTAAAGACCTAGATGTCTTAGGGTTTGTATCTTTGGCTGGGAGGTAGCAGAAACACACTTTTCACCCCTTGGGGGTAGATTGGGAGATGGTGACGGCTCTCCTCTTCTCTTTCTAGGGTTTTTCTATCTCTTTCACTCTTTCATTATTGTTCATCTAGTTTCACCATGAATATGGTGAACTAAACCTTGTATTGTTGTTGGGGAATCAATGTAGTCTTGTGAAACTTTCATATATGGAAATTGTGTTTTAACATCTTATTTTAAGATACATGCTTTCTTTCATCATTAGTTAGGGTTTTTCCTCTTTGCTTAAATTTTGCACTGTTTAACTCATTCAATGCCATGATCCGGGGAATTCTAGATCCAGGGAAATCTAGATCCGGGGAATTTCTCCCAATAGCATATTCCCTAGACATAGGAATGTGAGGGTTGGTTGTCGTTAAGCTTCTGCGCTTCAGAATTAATTATTAGGAATGCTATGAATTGTATGAACTCGTAATTAAGGATAGGCCTTCTTGCAAGGTGATTTAGAGAGTGACATTAACATTGATGAAAAGAATGATGAATTCCTAAAATAATATGAGAGTGGATAAGATGAAATTGATAACCCCAACAACATACTCATCCATCTAATTCATTAAAGTGTTTGTATTCCTCTTTTCCATTGATCAAATTCATGCATACATGTTTAATTATTGTCTCTTGCATTTAAAACCTACAATCAATTGTTAACAAGTCTTAAATAATCAACAAATCATATAACTAACTAGCCCGTGAGTCCTTTGGGAAAACGATACTTGGTCTTACCGAGTTTTATTACTTGATACGATTCGGTCACACTTGCCGATTGTTAAACAAGTTTTTGGTGCCATTTTTCGGTGTTCATAAATTTGTCATCAGCCACGCTATTAGGTATGATTCTGACTCTATCAACAACTTCTTGGGAACTATATGGCCTGGTGAGCAGTGCCAATTTGCTCTATGTATGGAAGAAGACACTGATTTTGATGATGTGGAAAGTGTTTTGTGTGTACTTGGAGGACATTTTCAGAGGAATAGAACTAGTTCTGTGGTGAACATTAGGAGGACTGACTTGAATCCTCTTGTAAAGTATTGGATGGCATTTTCTCATCCCAACATTAAGCCATGTTCTCATGTGTCACACATCACTCTTAGAAGGGCAATCCTCCTTTACTGTGCGATCAGGAACTTGAATGTCAATAGTGGACAAGTAATAGCTAATGAGATAAGGGTGTGTGCTAACACAACAAACAGCAAAGCACCCTTAGGACATCCTTCTTTGATCACACACCTTTGTAAGATAGCTGGGGTGGATACTTCTGCTCCACCATTTGAGAGGCCAAGGAAAGCAATTGATGAGGCTTATTACAGACAATACTGTGGAAGTGAGGAGGCAACTCAGCCAGTTCCACCACGCCGAACTCGTAGAGAAAGAGGACAAGCACAGAGTCAGGCATCTGCTGAGACACATGAAGCAGAACCTTTCCAAATGAGGGACATGTATATGTCTCTTATAGGTGCACAATTGCAATCTATCCACAGAGGGCAGATGGCCACTGCTGAGATGATTGTTTCAATGTATGATACACCTCCAACACACAGGTGGACTATGGAGGAGTTCCATAATGTGGTAGCTTGGCCAGAGGAGCAGGCCCAAGGAAGCAGAGTTGGAGCAGCTGAAGCTTCAGCTATGAAGATGGATGAAGATGATGCTAATGATGATGAAGATGACGCATTTGAGGATGCTGAAGATGAGGAAGATACAGATGACAACTGACACTGAAGAGGAGCTGAGATAGCATTTACTGATGAATGCTATTAGCACTAGAGCAGGATTTGTTTTATCTTCTGTTTTGTTTTAAACTTATTTGCTTTCGCTTTTAGAATAGGGTTTGATGTACTCAATTGGAAACTTTGTCTGTTATGATGGTTTGCTTATGATTATTAATTGTTGTTTGATAAGTAATATCTGATGATGCTTCGATATTGATCGATGTTGAGATGTGCACATTATATGCTTATACAGGTGATTCACAAGCTTTGTGAACAAATGCATGATGTTGTGATTTTGATTATGATGCTAAGCAGGATGTGTATGTCGAATGTGAATGAGCTTATATGTGAGGTTTTGAGCTCCAGAGTTGTTACGATCACGAAAATATGATGTCACAAACTTGTTTAACAATCGGCAAGTATGACTGAATCGTTTCAAGTAATAAACTCGGTAAGACCAAGTATCGTTCTCCCAAAGGACTCACGGCCTAGTTTAGTTATGTGATTTGTTGATTAGCTAAGACTTAAGAATGAAATAATTGGATGTTACTATGCAAAAGACGAAAATAAACATGTATGCATGAGGTTGATCAATGGCTAAAACAAAAGACAAGCACTTTCAATGAAATATATTGATGAATATGTTGTTGGGGTTATCAATTTCATCTTATCCACTCTCATATACTTTAGGAATTCAACATTCAATTCATCATGGTTAATGCCACTCTCTAAATTACCTTTCAAGAAGGCTTCTCCCTAATTACGAGTTCATACGATTCCTAGCATTCCTAATAATTAGTTTTTTTAGCACAGGAGCTTAAGGCAACCAATATACTATTGGGAGAAATTTCCCGGATATAGACTTCCCCGTACGCTCCCGTATCGACAAAATCAATAATCATGCATTGAATGAGTTAAACAAAGCAAGCCTTGAGCAAAGAGGAAAAACCCTAACTAATGATGAAAGAAAGCATAGATCTTAAATAAAAGATGTAAAAACAAATTCCATATATGAGAGCTTCAAAAGATTACATTGATTCCCCAACAAACATACAAGGTTTAGTTCACCATATTCATGGTGAACCTAGATGAACAATAATGAAAGAATGGAAGAGATAGAAAAACCCGAGAAAGAGAAGAGGAGAGCTGTCACCATCTCCCAATCTACCCCCAAGGGGTGAAAAAGAGAGTGTTTGCTTCGTCTCTGCCAAAGATACCAATCCCTAAGACATCTAGGTCTTTAAATAGGACATAAAAATAATAGAAAACGGGTCCAGGCCCAAACAGATCATAAAATCGCATAAAACTGGCCCAAAACTCGTCTGGTTGACTTTTTTCGTATTCTGGTTGACTGGTTGACTTTTTGGTTGACTGATTGACTTTTCTGGTTGACTGGTTGACTTTTCTGGTTTCTGGTTGACTTTTCTGATTCCATCTCTCTCCTTCTTCACTTCTTTCACTAAATTCACCTTAAAACCTGCACAAAAACACTGAAATCAAGCATAAACCTGTCCAACTCTCTTATTTCTAAAAATATGGATAAAAGCATGATTTCAAGCTAGTTTCTAAGTGTAAAGGTTGCTTTTTGTGTCAACTTTAAGCATGAAAATAACAGTTTTTCAACTGTTATCAATTGAATGCTATTACTTTGAAAGCATAAATGATTTTGCCTAGGTTTTCTACGATTGAATCAATTCCTTGTTTGCATCATATGATCAAGGCCATTTATTGGTAACCCTTTTATTAGCCAAACGCATGTTTAGCCCACAAAAGAGAGCACTATGTGTTCTATCCTTTGAACCCTTAGCCTTGAACATGATTTAAAAACCCCTTGTGAAAAGCTTTACCTTGAGTTAAGTAGAAAAGATTTTGTGGTATTGATAAATGTTCAAGTTTGGGGTTGTTGGGAAGTTATGAAAGGGAAATTGAAATCATTGAGATAAGAACTAAGAAATAAGAATGTGAAAAGAAAAAGAAAAAGAGAAAGAAAAGAAAAGAAAAGAAAAAGCAAAGCTCAATGCAAAAGAAAGTTGGGAATAAATAAGAATGATTGTGTCTATATGATTCTCTTAACTCAAGGGTTTTGTGATCTAGAAAAACTAATTTTCTTGTTAGCCCAGCCACATTATAAGCCATTGAAAAGTCCTTGTGATGATGCTTGCTTGTAAGTGTTTTTTATTGTGGTTAAATAAAAGGCAAAGTTGATTCATGTGACATTGTGATAGTAGAGTGAATGAGTGAATACCTCTTATACACTTGTGTTTGAGTGAAACACTTTACCTAGTGAGGAAATATTCCATGAGCACATGAACATTTATGCTTAGTTGATTGATCATTCATGAAAAATAGCATTTGTTGGATATTAGGTGATTTTGTGAACATTAAAGCATGTGCATGTGTTGATTGAAGTCTTTGCCATGAGCTTAATTGAAGTACTTACTTATCTTGAAAAGAGGATTTTTGAATGGAGTGAACCATTGTATTGATTGGTAGAAGATTGAGTTACATCTTGTTTGCTTGAGGACAAGCAAAGTTCTAAGTTTGGGGTTGTGATAACAGTTGAAAAACTGTTATTTTCATGCTTAAAATTGATACTAAAAGCAACCTTTAACACTCAGAAACTAGCTTGGAATCATGCTTTTGTTCATATTTTTAGAAATAAGAGATTTGGACAGGTTTATGCTTGATTTCAGGGTTTTACTCAAGTTTTAAGGTGAATTTGGTGAAATAAGTGAAGAAGGATAGAGATTGAATCAGAAAAGAACTCAAAAAGTGCAAAAGAAGAGAAGCCGCAAGTACCGCTCAACGCCAGTTTACTGCTGAGCGACACTCAGGAACACCTGTTGGCTCCGCTGAGGGGTGAAAGTGCAACTAGGGGAGAATTGACTACGCGCTGGTACCGCTGAGCGGTGGTCTTTTGAGCTCACTAATGCAAAAAAGACCTTTAACGTCACCCTTTAGACATCTGACCTCTAATATCCAACATAAAAAATGACCGGTGGCATTTTTCGTAAATAAAACAACTATTTAGGCATCGGTTCCCCAATCAAATACTCATAGACGTCGGCTCCCCCGAATAGACCCCAAAACTAAACGAAAAAGTTAAAAAAAATAAATCTTTATTCTATTTAGACGTCTATTATGGAGGGAACCGACGTCTAAACCCTAAATCCAAAAATTTAAAATGTCACTTTTTGACTCCATTTAGACGTCTGATCCCGCCACTCCAACTTCTGAAGCACTTTAGACGTCTGTTAATTGGGGAACCGACGTCTAAACCCTAAATCCAGAAATTTAAAAAGTCACTTTTTGACTCCATTTAGACGTCTGATCCCGCCACTCCGACTTCTGAAGCACTTTAGACGTCTGTTAATTAGGGAACCGAAGTCTAAACCCTAAATCCATAAATTTAAAAAGTCATTTTTTGACTCCATTTAGACTTCTGATCCCGCCACTTCGACTTCTAAAGCACTTTATACGTCTGTTAATTGGGGGAACCGACTCCTAAATTTTGGCATTAAAACAGTGTGAACGCGAGACAACCGTTACGTGCACTCATTGTTCATCATCTTCGTCACGTTTTCAGGTTCTTTTTATCACTTTTGCACCGTTTTAAATTAATTTTACTCCGATTACATCACTCTTTGATGCATTATCTTTCATTTGAACCGATTAAAATGCGTTTTCGTTGGGTTTTGGTGCAGTTATTCTCGTGTCTTTAGGCGGCGATTTCTTGCGTTTTGTACTCCTCCATTTTCGTCCACTATGTTTTTAAACCATCCAATAAAAAAATGTATAATACATTCTCTTTAACTAAAATATAAAGTTATAAACTCGAATCACCATGAGTCAGGAGCAACCTCAGAGACGTCTAACCTATATGGATCGGACGTCTATATAGATGTCGGACCTATATAGGTCGGACGTATATATAGACGTCGGACCTATATAGGTCGGACGTCTATATAGACGTCTGACCTAAAAGGTCTGACGTCTCATTAACGTCACGCATATAAACGTCGGACAGAGATCAGGCGTCAAAACCTCAAAATAACAGACGTCTAAAGTCCTTTTTGCACTAGTGGCTTAGTGATGAGAGGGTCGCACCTCCCACAAAAATTGTGCATAAAAGAATGCAGTATAGACTAGGAAGTGACTCCTAGGTCGTCTCACAAGGACCAATATTGTGGTTCAAGTCTTAGGTCTAACACGTAGTGGGGGGGTGGTTTGTGACTGTAATTGAACTTAAATTAAAATGGAAATTAAACACAACTAAATATGATTGACGGTATTCCAGTGCATGAAAACATTAAATTGAACATTGCAACAGATAAATATCCAAACACAATTCACCACCAAAAAGAAGAAAATCAATTCAATCTATAATGTAAACCATTCTTAGGCAAAAAAAATAAAAGAAAATAAATTTTTCTCTACCATTGACCGTGACCCATGTGCATCTACCAAAAGGGTTTGAAATTGCAAATGCTTCTAAAATTCCCTCATACTATGAGAACGTGTTCTTCCAAAGTGCAACCGTGACACCAATTCCATTTTTTCCAATAAAAAATGAAAACCGAGATGCGCTGGAATCCATCTCCAGTGACAAGGTGGCAACTCTCTTTTGCCCAGGCCGAGACACGCACTTACTACTTCTTAAATGAATTGCTTCTCATTTCATAAATAAAAAAAAAAACAAATCCCTTTTCTTCTAGCAACCGTGGCACTCCAAGCTTCCAACACTTAACCTCTTTGCTTCCAATTCCTTCTCCGCATGAAACTAAATTAAACACTCTATTCTAATGCAAAATCAATGTCACATCATCACGTGGCTAGTTCTTCCAGCTGCCATTCCCGTGCATACATTCTCTCCCTCTCGGCTACTATTCTTTTTCCAAATAAAAATCCCACACCTCTGCACCGTTTTCATTCAATGCTTAACTCATAAAAAATAAATAAAACTTCTAGCCTTGACCGTGACAAGGGAATAAATTCCCATGATGTGACCGTGTGCTCTCTGCTTCCAATTACCGTGCACACACCTTTCTTCTCCAATGCAAAAGAGTTAATTTTCTTCTTCCAAAATAAAGATCATCGTGTACCACTTTTCACCAAGAAATGAAAAAGTAATCAATCACCGTGAGCACCTCCTAGACGTGGCTTCTCCCCTTTGCTGGACGTGACAACATCTACTCCAACCTAATCTACTCCATTCTTAAATAAATAAAGGAAATGAGTGCTACATATTCGGCTGCCAACTCTCTTGGCACGTCCCATCATCCTAAACTCTCACCTAATCATCCACTTCTCATTCTATGAAAGGAAAAGAAAGGCTAGCACACTCCTTCCAGCAGTCGTGACACCCAGTGCCTTTCTTTCTATCAATCCACGCCCATGTGCATAAAGGTAAGCGTAACAGCCTTCCACCGTCTCAGAATTCAACGCTGGAATCAAAATGAAATAAAGAACCAATGCCAAACAATGTGACCGTGACAGCTTTGGAATCAAGAAGACAAAATAGTGCTCAATGCAATAGTGCTCAATGCAAAAGTGCTCAATCCATTTCTAGAGAAGACAGCGTGAATACACTCCCAGTCCTTACATTCCGAAAAACGTTCAAAACCAAAGACCCCAAAGAAAACCGAGACCGAGAGTGAGTGGGAAAAATGTGTGGCGGCTGGCTCTTTCCCTTAAGGCCGTGTGTCCTCTTTTTTTTAGGGTAGGGTCCACACAACAAAACGCTAGGGTGCCAAGTCACTAACTTCTAATTTTGGGTCTAATCTAATTTACCAAAAATTGACCCAAAATATAAGAGTTGATTCAAAAATTCTAAACTACTGAATTACAATTTAATTAATTCAAAAATGTCTGTGTGGAGAGTCTTGAATTTATTTGGCATTGTTCCTGATGTCCCAAAATGTATTTCCGAAATTTTCCTGCACTTCAAAAATGCACTTAATCAGCTCAGAAAACCCAAATTAGCACAATTACAAATTTCCGACCAAATTAAGCAGAATTCGGAAAACGGGGAAATAACAAACAATTAAACACAATTCCTTGGTTTATTTAAGTGCAATAAACTAAATATAATTCAAGAAATAACGACTCATCAAAATAGACCACACTTAGTCTTTTGCACTCCTGGGCAAAACCAAAACGAAAACTAGGGAACTACTCAAACATCAGGGAGCTGACACAGACTCGACAGATAGACAACAAAGACTCCAAAACAGAAACACAGTTGCACAATTCTCACAAAATCTGGACGGTAAAAGGTATAGGCAGAATCCCACACAGAGTCAATGAAAGCAAATACTCAAAGAATCATCAAAACAGTTCAGTACAAGGAAAACATTCAATCAGTTCAAAAGATGAATCAAAAGCAACAGAGCCTCACAGATGCACACAATCAGTGTTTCTCTCAAGTGTTTAAGGTAAATCAATGTCACTCAATGCACTCAAGAAAGCAATCACAAATAGACTTGGCAAGCCTCTAATATCAACACTCAAGCGCATACACATGTTCAAATCAAAAGGTCTTTTCATGGTTGTAATGGGCCAAGGACAAGGGAGGATATATTTGGATAAGAAGCTACAAACCAAAAGAAATAGAGGAGCAATGGGGAACAAGTGAAAATACAATCAAATTACACCCAACCCTCTAATTCAATGCTCTTCTTGACTCCATTATTCACAATTTTTTTTTTCTCATTTTTTTTTTTGCACTTTTTTTTTCATCCTATCTCTTTTCTTTTCTCTCTTTAGCACACAACTATAAGAGACAAGATATAAATCATATTTCTAAAAACAAAACAAGAAGAGGAACCAACTAGCCAATTTATCAGAATCCCCAGGGAGACCACACTTGTTCCCAAGACACTTCCAAAGCTCCAAAATTCCCTAAGGTTAAGGTAATCATGGTTTTTCACTTAGGGCTAGTGTATGAGCTTCAAAACAAAGAAATGAGGAAAGTATAGGCTCAAAAGGGGTTATCAAAGGATTAGAACAAGGTAAGCTTATTTGGCTAGAGAGGCTCAAGAACAAAACTGCCTTTATCACTTCCAAACATGCATATCAATCAAGAATTATCAACAAGAGTCAAGCCAAGGCATATGCGCAAGCAATCAAGAGACATATCACACACAAGAAAGAACATAAAGTGGCTCAAATCTCACACAGGGTAATTCTGTCACAATCAATTCAACTCTCAAAAATCATAATCATCTTCTAAGCAGAGAAAAGCAAGGATTTCCAACCAATCAGAGTATCAAATAAGTGAAAGACATATTTACAACCCACACAAAGTCCAGAAGTTATGAGAAATATGTAAAACTGTACACAAAACAAAACAAAAACTACCTAGAAAAGAAAAAATTTAACACAGAAAACAAAAACTAACAAAGAAAAATCAGAATCTCCCCCTATAGACCACACTTAAACTACACAGTGTCCTCAATGTGTCATAAGCATAAGATCATAAATCAGAACAATCAACAGATCATGGACAAGTGCAATAAAAGTAGGAAAAGGAGGAGAAGAGAAAAGGAAAACTCCCCTGATCATGGTGGCAGTTGCCAATTTTGGACTTGCAGGGAGATGTCTTCCACCATTGGATCCAGCCAGGAAGTTTTGAGGAAAAATTGCTTCATCCTCCATATTTGATCAAGCAGGGAAATGTCTTCCATAGTTGGATCTAAGAAGAAGTGATTGTTGATGAGCGGGTTCAGCTGGTGCCTATTGATGTTGAAACTAGTGTGTATGTAAGCACCTTTTCCTTCCACTGTGGGTGCATGTTGGTCAAATTCATGTGTACCTCCTGCAACATGGTTAGTGCAATGTGGCTCCAAAGAAATGACATGCAGAGGTACAACACCCAATCCTAATTTATCAATCTGAACTTCAAATATACTCTCAGAACATGAATCACTTTCAAATTTAGAAACAATATCAACAACATGCTGAAATTCATGTTCAATGCATAGATAAGAAGTATTCAGATAGGATGACAAAAGTTTTTTCTCATCATGCAAAGAGTGGAAATGAAAAGCATGTTCATCAACAATATAATCATCAACATACCCCTCAACAACATAATCATCAATATAATCAAATTGAGGTATGTTTACCTCCACTTCCCTGAAGATTGGAAGAGTGGTGGAAGATGATGATGGTCTACCTTTCTCAAAAATGTTGCTCATATCTGCCTGGTCCTCAAAATCTTTCTCGGTCTCCTTAGATGCAAGAGTGGGATCATCTGAAGGTGGGAAAGTATGTGATGCAATAGTAAGCTCATAACTCTGCTCCCCATCTTCTATGTTGATGCCACTATCATCATCATCTGGAATCTGAACAGTCTGAAATGGTAACTCTGAATCTTGAGACTGTTCCTCAGTGAGTTGAGTGGCCATCTGCCCTATCTGATCAGTCATACTCTGAATGGAAGCTCCTATTTCTTGTTGGAACTGCATGTTCTCTTGCTGAAACTGAAGGTTCTACATGGTCATCTGCTCCAACAACTCCTGCAATGTAGGCTCAGAAGTAGAAGGCTGAGGAGCTATTTGGGCAGGAGCATCATATTACTGACTTTGGTATTGCTGGACTGGTGGAGGCATACAAGTACTCTGGAATGGTGGTTCTTGATAATGATGTTGTTGTGTACCTTGCCATCCCAAGTTAGTCTCATTCCATCCAAGATTATTGTTGTAACCATACTGCACAGGGGAGAATTTACTCAGAAACTGATGCTCAAGATATCCCCAATCGGTAACAGATCTTAGAGGAAGAGAGTCTTTCCAATCCTTAGCTGCTCCTTGTAATGAATGCGGAAATGCGCTCAAGAAAATGTGATCAAGAGGGACATCTGGAGGCTTCATTGAAGAGCACATGATGTGGAACTCCTCCAAATGTCTATGTGGGCATTCTCCTGCAAAACCATGAAACTTAGGCAGCAAATGTATCAGTCCATAGGTGAGTTCGCAATGAATATCATCCTCATTAAGTGAAACCGGCTCACAAGGAGCACTCTCAGAAGTCGGAGGATGAGCCATATTGTTCTCAGCATAAAAATCAGCAGAATATGAATTACAATCAGAGTAACATGCAGAAGGAGAACCATAATCAGAGGCACTAGCAAAATAAGCAGTATTCACAAAATCAAAATAGGTAGACATGGAAAAAGAAAAATACTAAAAAATACGAAACAAATAAAACACAACACATTTATACATGCACCACGCACACAGAAAACAGAACATCACATCACAACACAAGACAAAACACAACACACACTAACACAACAAAAAGACCTAAGACTGAACCGTTGGCCCCGGCAACGCGCCATTTTGATGAGAGGGTCGCACCTCCCACAAAAATTGTGCATAAAAGAATGCAGTATAGACTAGGAAGTGACTCCTAGGTCGTCTCACAAGGACCAATATTGTGGTTCAATTCTTAGGTCTAACACGTAGTAGGGGGTGGTTTGTGATTGTAATTGAACTTAAATTAAAATGGAAATTAAACACAACTAAATATGATTGACGGTATTCCAGTGCATGAAAACATTAAATTGAACATTGCAACAGATAAATATCCAAACACAATTCACCACCAAAAAGAAGAAAATCAATTCAATCTATAATGTAAACCATTCTTAAGCAAAAGAAATAAAAGAAAATAAATTTTTCTCTACCATTGACCGTGACCCATGTGCATCTACCAAAAGGGTTTGAAATTACAAATGCTTCTAAAATTCCCTCATACTATGAGAACGTGTTCTTCCAAAGTGCAACCGTGACACCAATTCCATTTTTTCCAATAAAAAATGAAAACCGAGATGCCCTGGAATCCATCTCCCGTGACAAGGTGGCAACTCTCTTTTGCCCAGGCCGAGACACGCACTTACTACTTCTTAAATGAATTGCTTCTCATTTCATAAATAAAAAAAAACAAATCCCTTTTCTTCCAGCAGCCGTGGCACTCCAAGCTTCCAACACTTAACCTCTTTGCTTCCAATTCCTTCTCCGCATGAAACTAAATTAAACACTCTATCCACGCCCATGTGCATAAAGGTAAGCGTAACAGCCTTCCACCGTCTCAGAATTCAACGCTGGAATCAAAATGAAATAAAGAACCAATGCCAAACAATGTGACCGTGACAGCTTTGGAATCAAGAAGACAAAATAGTGCTCAATGCAATAGTGCTCAGTGCAAAAGTGCTCAATCCATTTCTAGAGAAGACAGCGTGAATACACTCCCAGTCCTTACATTCCGAAAAACGTTCAAAAGCAAAGCCCCCAAAGAAAACCGAGACCGAGAGTAAGTGGGAAAAATGTGTGGCGGCTGGCTCTTTCCCTTAAGGCCGTGTGTCCTCTTTTTTTTAGGGTAGGGTCCACACAATAAAACCCTAGGGTGCCAAGTCACTAACTTCTAATTTTGGGTCTAATCTAATTTACCAAAAATTGACCCAAAATATAAGAGTTGATTCAAAAATTCTAAACTACTGAATTACAATTTAATTAATTCAAAAATGTATGTGTGGAGAGTCTTGAATTTATTTGGCATTCTTCCTGATGTCCCAAAATGTGTTTCCAAAATTTTCCTGCACTTCAAAAATGCACTTAATCAGCTCAAAAAACCCAAATTAGCACAATTACAAATTTCCGACCAAATTAAGCAGAATTTGGAAAACGGGGAAATAACAAACAATTAAACACAATTCCCTGGTTTATTTAAGTGCAATAAACTAAATATAATTCAAGAAATAACGACTCATCACTTAGGCCCACTTTTCTATAATATTTAGAATAGTATATAAGCTTTAGGACGTCCTAGGGTTTGTATCTTTGGCAGAGTACGGAGCAAACACTCTTTTTTCCACACTCATTAGAGGAAGATCTTGGATGCTAAGGCTACCTACTCATCTTTCTAGGGTTCTATCTTTCATTCTTTCATTATTGGTCATCTAGCTTCACCATTAATATGGTGAACTAAACGTTGTATTGTTGATAGCTGACTGCTTGAGCTGAATCCGGAAACGACGAGAAACCGGGATTTGCTCGAGATGAAGACCGGGAAGCAGCGGAAGAAACAGACGTAGTCAAGAACCCTAGCATTTGGATTTGAAGATGAACAGCGAGGAACAAACCAGAGATTCGAGGTTTGTTCGGTTGAAAACCTAAGGTTTGATGCGGAAGCGGTTTGAGCGATGGAGAAGTGTTTTAGGCGGTGAGAAAGGATCTAATCGGTGGAGAATGGTCGTGAAGCAGAGATGAAGATGTGGTTCGGAGGGATCTATCAGACGTGAGAAGTTTGAGATTCGGAGGTGACGAATCTCATGAGGAAAAGGATTCGGAGGCTTCGCTGATGAAATCTCGTGAGGGAATAAGGCACGCGTGGCATTAGATATGATGCAAGCCCCGAGGAAGCTTTCAATTGATGAGAGTGGCGTGAGATGGATGCTACGGAGGAGAGAGAATCTGATAATGGAAAATGAGAGAATGGATGGTGTGAATGGAAGGTGGCTAGAGGAGATCCTTTGGGATTCTCTAGCTTTGACTTTCAAGGTAGAATTGATCTGGAGTGTTCTCAACAGAATAACAATTCATTATGTTCAAAAGTACCTTACAAGAGGTGGTGGCATGTCTATATATAGGACTAAAAGTCCCTCCTATCTAGCACATGCCTAACACCTTTTACACATGTTTTTAGTAAAAGAAATACTATACTAAACTAATTGGCCTTGGGCCCCGTGTATCAATTGGTATTGGGGAATCAATGTAATCTTTTGAAGCTCTCATATATGGAATTTGTATTTAAACATCTTATTTGAGATACATGCTTTCTTTCATCATTAGTTAGGGTTTTTCCTCTTTACTCAAAGCATGCATTGTTTAACTAATTCGATGTCATGATTATTGATTTTGTCGATATGGGAACGTACGAGGAAATCTAGATCCGGGGAAATTCTTCCAATAGTATATTGCCTAGACATAGGGATATGAGGGTTAGTTGCCTATAAGCTTCTTTGCTTCAGAATTAATTGTTAGGGACGCTAGGAATTCTATAAACTCGTAATTAAGGATAGGCCTTCTGATAACAGTTGAAAAACTGTTATTTTCGTGCTTAAAATTGATATTAAAAGCAAACTTTAACACTCAGAAACTAGCTTGAAATCATGCTTTTGGTTATATTTTCATAAATAAGAGAGCTGGACAGGTTTATGCTTGATTTCAGTGTTTTATGCAGGTTTTAAGGTGAATTTAGTGAAAGAAGTTAAGAAGGATAGAAATGGAATCAGAAAAGACATCAAAAAGTGCAAAAGGAGAAGTCGAAATTACCGCTCAGCGGCAGTTTACCGTGTAGCGGCACTCAGACAATCACGGTGGATCCGTTGAGGGGTGAAAAGGTGATAACAGTTGAAAAACTATTATTTTTATGCTTAAAATTGATACCAAAAGCAACCTTTAAGACTTAGAAACTAGCTTGAACTCATATTTTTGCTTTAGTTTTGTGAATAAGAGAGTTGAAAGTGAATTTAATGGTTTTGTGCAAGATTCCCTTTATTTTGTAGGCTAATTGAATGATTTGAAAGAAGAATTGAAGTACCGAATGATTGGAGTGCTGAAAAGTCAACCAGAAACCAGAAAAGTCAACCAGTCAACCAGAAAAGTTAACCAGTCAACCAAAAAAGTCAACCAGTCAACCAGAATACGAAAAAAGTAAACCAGACGAGTTTTGGGCCAAATTCATAAAGTTAGCCCACTAAAAGAGAACACTTTGTGTTCTATCCTTTGAACCCTTAGCCTTGAAGATACACTGAAAACCCTTGATTGAAAATCTTTACCTTGAGTTAAGTAGAAGATGTTGTGTGGTATTGTTAAATGTTCAAGTTTGGGGTTGTTAGGAAAACATGAAAAAGGAAAAGCATTGAGCTAAGAGCTAAAAAGTAAGAATATGCAAAGAAAAAGAAAAAGAAAAAGAGAAAGAAAAGAAAAGAAGAAGCAAAGCTCAATGCAAATGCAAAGGCAAGTTGGGAATGAATAAGAATAATTGTGTTGTTATGATTCTCTTAACTCAAGGATTTTGTGATCCAGAAAAACCAATTTTCTTGTTAGCCCAGCCACGTTATAAGCCATTGAAAAGTCCTTGTGATGATGCATTCTTGTGAATGTTTTTGATTGTGGTTAAATGAAAGGCAAAGTTGATTCATGTGACATTGTGATAGTGGAGTGAATGAGTGATTACCTCTTATACACTTGTGTTTGAGTGAAACACTTTACCTAGTGAGGAAATATTCCATGAGCACATGAACATCCATGCTTAATTGATTGATCATTCATGAAAAATAGCATTTGTTGGATATTAAGTGACTTTGTGAACACCAAAGCTTGTGCACGTCTTGATTGAAATCTTGGTCATAAGCTTGATTGAAGTCTTTACTTATCTTGAAAAGAAGATTTTTGAATGAGTGAACCAGAAACCAGAAAAGTCAACCAGTCAACCAGTCAACCAAAAAAGTCAACCAGTCAACCATAATACGAAAAAAGTCAACCAGACGAGTTTTAGGCCAGTTTTATGCGACTTTATGATCTGTTTGGGCCTGGACCCGTTTTCTATTATTTTTATGTCCTATTTAAAGACATAGATGTCTTAGGGTTGGTATTTTTGGCAGAAACGAAGCAAACACTCTCTCTTCCACCCCTTTGAAGGAGGATCTTGGATGCTCAGGCTACCTCTTCACCTTTCTAGGGTTTTATCCTTCATTTTTTCATTATTGTTCATCTAGGTTCACCATGAATATGGTGAACTAAACCTTGTATGTTTGTTGGGGAATCAATGTAATCTTTTGAAGCTCTCATATATGGAATTTATGCTTGCATCTTAATCTAAGACTCATGCTTTCTTTCATCATTAGTTAGGGTTTTTCCTCTTTGCTTAATGCTTGCTTTGTTTAACTCATTCAATGCAGGATTATTGATTTTGTCGATACGGGAACGTACGGGGAAATCTAGATCCGGGGAATCTCTCCCAATATTATATTGGTTGTCGTTAAGCTCCTGTGCTAAGAGAACTAATTATTAGGAATGCTAGGAATCGTATGAACTCGTAATTAGGAATAGGCCTTCTTGACAAGGTAATTTAGAGAGTGGCATTAACAATGATGATTTGAATGTTGAATTCCTAAAATATATGAGAGTGGATGAGATGAAATTGACCCCCAACAACATATTCATATATATATTTCATTGAAAGTGCTTGTCTTTTGCTTTTGCCATTGATCAAAACCTCATGCATACATGTTTATTTTCGTCTTTTGCATAATACAATCCAATTATTTCGTTCTTAAGTCTTAGCTAATCAACAAACCACACAACTAAACTAGGTCGTGAGTCCTTTGGGAGAACGATACTTGGTCTTACCAAGTTTATTACTTGAAACGATTCGGTCATACTTGCCGATTGTAAAACAAGTTTGTGACATCATATTTTGGTGATCATAAATTTGTCCATCAAGTTTTTGGCGCCGTTGCCGGGGACTCGTGGTTGAACTAGTTAATTTGTGTGATTATTGATTATCTTTGACTTTAGTTTTGAATTTCTGTTTTTATTTTTTCGGTTTTTATTTGATTTGATTTGATTTGATTTGATTAGATTTTATTTTATTTTATTTGATTTTGTTTGATTTGATTTGATTTGATTAGATTTTATTTTATTTTATTCTATCTTATTTTATTCTCTGAATATTTTATCTTCTGAATCTTTATCTTCTCCTATATCTTTTTGTGCTAACAAATATTTTCTAGGGTTTTGTTTTCTTGTGCATGCAGGAAGCAATTAGAACAAAGAGCAAGAAAACAACAGAACCTCTTCTTGAAGGTCTAGACGAGAGTAGAAGGAGGAGAAGAATCCGAACATCTAGAGAACTTTTCCCTTCTCCAGAAACTCTCTTACAATCATCACCACAAGGTTCTGTTCATAGCACAGAAAATATGGAGAACAACAATGTCAGAAGAACTCTTGCTGACTATACCAATATAGCTAGACCTTAGCACTTTAACAGTATAGCTAGACTGATGAGTCGTTATTTCTTGAATTATATTTAGTTTAATGCACTTAAATAAACCAGGGAATTGTGTTTAATTGTTTGTTATTTCCCCGTTTTCCGAATTCTGCTTAATTTGGTCGGAAATTTGTAATTGTGCTAATTTGGGTTTTCTGAGCTGATTAAGTGCATTTTTGAAGTGCAGGAAAATTTCGGAAATACATTTTGGGACATCAGGAAGAATGCCAAATAAATTCAAGACTCTCCACACAAACATTTTTTAATTAATTAAATTGTAATTCAGTAGTTTAGAATTTTTGAATCAACTCTTATATTTTGGGTTAATTTTTGGTAAATTAGATTAGACCTAAAATTAAAAGTTAATGACTTGGCACCCTAGGGTTTTATTGTGTGGACCCTACCCTAAAAAAAGGACACACGGCCTTAAAGAAATTGAGTGCAGCCGCCACACAGGCCAGCCCCACACACTCTCGGTCTTGGTTTTGGGGGGATTTTTCTTTGGCTGAAAACACTGTTGCAAAGGAAGCTTTTATGAAATTAAATTTTCTTGCTTTGACTTGTGCATGAGTTTCGTTTTCAGTTTGCCATTTTAATTTCATTTTGGCTCATGATTTGGAGTAGCAAACGGTTTTTTTTTTTATTTTGCTGGAATGAGTTGAGATGATATGATAGATTCTTCTAGGGAGCAACGTGTTGCGCTAGAACGTGGAGGAAATGGTGCAGGAGCAAGCCGCAGGGGAGTGCACGGGGATGAGTAGTTGAACGTGAAGGATGACGGTTCAAGAAAGCATGAGGTGTTGGTGTGCACGGAAAGTGGAGCTGGAGGAGTTTTGCTTTTATTCCAAAGAGACTCATACGGTGATTTAAGTTTGGAAGAGAAGGCAACACGTTGATGATGTGTTGTTTAGGGAGCAGCTCGGTCACGGGTGCAGCAAGAAAAAAAAAAGAAATGGAACGCTGGTTCAGTCTTTAAGCGCTGAAGCATGGGACTTACGGAACGGTGATTGAAGCTTTTAGAAAAGAAGAGATTAGGTGGAGCTGGGAGCGAGAGAGAGAATGGTGTGCACGGAATGATAGGTGGAATGAAGGGAGCGTACGGGAGAAGGAGAATGAAGCGGTGTTGAATGGTGCCAATCTTCAAGCTGCTGGAACGTGGTGGAAGATTAATGTGCCACAGCTGCAACCGAGAGGGAGAGAATGCTCCAGGATAGTGTCCTTATTTTATTTAGAGAAATGGAACGGGGGCTGGAATTGGAAGCTCACCGGATTTAATGTTGGAGGAAAAGGGGGATGATGCATTTATTACTTAGAGAATGAAGAGCACATGGATTTTATTTTGCAGTAGCTCATGGGATGGACTTTGGTTTCAATTGGAGAAACATAGATGGTATTAGGTGTCACGGTTTTGAAAGGAAGAAGGAAGAGGGGTCTTGGCTTTTGAATTCTACACGGTTCTTACCCTTCTTCCAGAGAGTTCTCGGCAATTGGTTTGGAGTAGAAGGGAGCATCTTCTTTTTGGATGAGAATTGTGAATTCTTTATTTAAAGAATGTTGTGTGGTGCACGGTGATGGAAGGGAGCTGCTACCACATCCAGAGGAGCTCCAAGGGTCTAATTTTATATTATTTTAATTGCTTAATCTTGCACTTAATTTGGTTATAATTTTCACATTGCATACACTTAGGTTTGAATGCTTGCTAATTTTTAAGTGATCTTTGCTTAATTACCATATTCTCCTTTCAATGATAATTATCTCAAAGTTAATTTTCACTCCTTTAAATTGGTTAATTTTCACTCCTTTAATTTAAAAGTAATGTTAGCTTTAGTGACCAACCGCTTTAATTTTGTGATTGAGACCGTTTTTACGTTTCCGTTTGCATTAGTGTCTTATTTAAGTTCAGTGGCATTCAAAAAAAAAAAATCTTTCAAAACCCCCCCACCACGTGTTTGATCTGAGACTTGAACCAAATTTGGTCCTTGAGAGACGACCTAGGAGTCACTTCCTAGTCTATACTGCATTCTTTTATGCACAACTTTTGTTGGGAGGTGCGACCCTCTCATCAAAATGGCGCCGCTGCCGGGGACCAACTGGTTCAGTCTTAGGTCTTTTTGTTTTGTTTGTGTGTGTTGTGTTTTGTCTTGTGTTGTGATGTGATGTGATGTTCTGTTTTGTGTGTGCGTGTTGCATGTATAAATGTGTTGTGTTTTATTTGTTTCGTGATTTTTAGTATTCTTCTTTTTCCATGTCTACCTATTTTGATTTCGTGAATACTGCTTGTTTTGCTAGTGCCTCTGATTATGATTCTCATTCTGCATGTTACTCTGATTGTAATTCATATTCTGCTGATTTCTATGTTGAGAACAATATGACTCATCCTCTAATTTCTGAGAGTGCTCTTTGTGAGCCGATTTCACTTAAGGAGGATGATCTTCATTGCGATCTCACCTCTGGACTGATACATTTGCTGCCTAAGTTTCATGGTTTTGCAGGAGAATGCCGACACAGACATTTGGAGGAGCTCCACATCATGTGCTCTTCAATGAAGCCTCCAGATGTCCCTCTTGATTACATTTTCTTGAGCGCATTTCCGCATTCATTACAAGGAGCAGCTAAGGATTGGAAAGACTCTCTTCCTCTGAGATCCGTTACCGATTGGGGATATCTTGAGCATCAGTTTCTGAGCAAATTTTCCCTTGTGCAATATGTTTACAACAACGGTCTTGGATGGAATGACCCTACCTTGGAATGGTATAATGCTCCACAGCATCATTATCAAGAACCACCATTCCAGAGTACTTGTATGCCTCCACCAGTCCAGCAATACCAAAGTCAGCAATATGATGCTCCTGCCCAAATAGCTCCTCAGCCTTCTACTTCTGAGCCTACATTGCCGGAGTTGTTGGAGCAGATGACCATGCAGAACCTTCAGTTTCAGCAAGAGAACATGCAGTTCCAGCAAGAAATAGGAGCTGCCATTCAGAGTATGACTGATCAGATAGGGCAGATGGCCACTCAACTCACTGAGGAACAGTCTCAAGATTCAGAGTTACCATTTCAGACTGTTCAGATTCCAGATGATGATGATAGTGGCATCAACATAGAAGATGGGGAGAAGAGTCATTAGCTTACTACTGCGCCACATACTTTCCCACCTTCAGATGGTCCCACTCTTGCACCTGAGGAGACCGAGAAAGATTTTGAGGACCAGGCATATATGAGCAACATTTTTGAGAAAGGTAGACCATCATCAGCTTCCACCACTCTTCCAATCGTCAGGGAAGTGGAGGTAAGCATACCTCAGTATGATTATGTCAGTGATGATTATATTGATGATTATGTTGTTGAGAGGTATGCTGATGATTATATTGTTGTTGAGTCTGATTTTAATTTCCCCTCTATGCATGATGAGAACCAATTTTTGCTGTCGCATCCGAATGTTTATTCTCCATGAATTGAACATGAATCTGAGTCTGTAGTTGATATTGCTTGTGATTTTGAAATTGATTCATGTTCTGAGGATGTATCTGAGGTTCAGTCTGATAAATTTTGATTGGGTGTTATACCTCTGCACGTCATTTCTTTGGAGCCACATTGCACTAACCATGTTGCAGGAGGTACACATGAATTTGACCAATATGCACCCACAGTGGAAGGAAAAGGTGCTTACATACACACTAGTTTCAACAGCAATAGGCACTAGCTGAACCCGCTCATCAACAATCCTTGCTTCTTAGATCCAGCTGTGGATGATATCTCCCTGCTAGATCAAATCTGGAGGATGAAGCAGTTCGTCCTCAAAACCTTCTTGCTGGATACTGTGGTGGAAGACATCTCCCTGAAAGTCCAAAATTGGCAACTGCCACCATGATCAGGGGAGTTTTCTTTCTCTCTTCTCCCCTTTTTCCCTACTTTTATTGCACTTGTCCATGATCTGTTCACTGTTTTGATTTTCGATCTTATGCTTATGACACGTTGAGGACACTGTGTAGTTTAAGTGTGGTCTATTTATTGGGGGAGATTTTTATTTGTCTTTGTTAGTTTTTGTTTTCTTGGTTAAATTTTTTCTTTTCTAGGTTATTTTTGTCGTGTCTTGTGTACAGTTTTACATGTTTCTCTTGATTTCTGGACTTTGTTTAGGTTGTAGATGTGTCTTTCACTTCATTGATACTCTGATTTGTTTGAAATCCTTGCTTTTCTTTGCTTGGGAAGATGGTTATGATTTTTTAGAGTTGAATTGATTGTGACAGAATTACCCTGTGTGAGATTTGAGCCACTTTATGTTCTTTCTTGTGTGTGATATGTCTCTTGATTGCTTGCGCATATGCCTTGGCTTGACTCTTTTTGATGATTCTTGATGGATATGCATGTTTGGAAGTGATAAAGGCAATTTTGTTCTTGAGCCTCTCTAGCCAAATAAGCTTACCTTGTTTTGATCCTTTGATAACCCCTTTTGAGCCTATACTTTCCCCCATTTCTTTGTTTTGAAGCTCATACACTAGCCCTAAGTGAAAAACCATGATTACCTTAACCTTAGGGAATTTTGGAGCTTTGGAAGTGTTTTGGGAACAAGTGTGGTCTTCTTGGGGATTCATATGAATTGGCTAGTTGGTTCCTCTTCTTGTTTTGTTTTTGGAAATATGATTTATATCTTGTCTCTTATAGTTGTGTGCTAAAGAGAGAAAAGAAAAGAGATAGGATGTGAATAAAAAAAAAAGTGCAAAAAAATGAGAAAAATAAAAAAAAATTGTGAATAATGGAGTCAAGAAGAGGATTGAATTAGAGGTTGTGGGTGTGTTTGAATGTGTTTACACTTGTTCCCCATTGCTCCTCTGTTCCTTATGGTTTGTAGCTTCTTATCCAGATATATTCCCCCTTGTCCTTGGCCCCATTACATCCATAAAAGACCTTTTGATTTGAACATGCATATGTTTTGAGTGATGATATTAGAGGTTTGCCAAGTCTCTTGTTGTTTGCTTTCTTGAGTGCATTGAGTTGATATTCTTTACCTTAGACACTTGAGAGAAACACTAATAGTGCATCTGTGAGGTTTTGTTACTTTTGATTCACCTCTTGAACTGATTGATCATTTTGCCATGTCTTGAATTGCTTGGATAATTTCATGAGTATCTGCTTTCTCTGATTGATTCTGTGTTGGATATTGTCTACTTCTTTTCATGGTCCAGATTCCTGGAGAACTGTGTAATTCTGCTTCTATCCTTGTCGAGTCTTTGTTGTCTGTCTGCCGAGTCTGTGTCAGCTCCCTGATGTTTGAGTAGTTCCCTGGTTTGCGTCTTGGTTTTGCCCAGGAGTGCAAAAGACTAAGTGTGGTCTATTTTGATGAGTCGTTATTTCTTGAATTATATTTAGTTTAATGCACTTAAATAAACCAGGGAATTGTGTTTAATTGTTTGTTATTTCCCCGTTTTCCGAATTCTGCTTAATTTGGTCGGAAATTTGTAATTGTGCTAATTTGGGTTTTCTGAGCTGATTAAGTGCATTTTTGAAGTGCAGGAAAATTTCGGAAATACATTTTGGGACATCAGGAAGAATGCCAAATAAATTCAAGACTCTCCACACAGACATTTTTTAATTAATTAAATTGTAATTCAGTAGTTTAGAATTTTTGAATCAACTCTTATATTTTGGGTTAATTTTTGGTAAATTAGATTAGACCCAAAATTAAAAGTTAATGACTTGGCACCCTAGGGTTTTATTGTGTGGACCCTACCCTAAAAAAAGGACACACGGCCTTAAAGAAATTGAGTGCAGCCGCCACACAGGCCAGCCCCACACACTCTCGGTCTTGGTTTTGGGGGGATTTTTCTTTGGCTGAAAACACTGTTGCAAAGGAAGCTTTTATGAAATTAAATTTTCTTGCTTTGACTTGTGCATGAGTTTCGTTTTCAGTTTGCCATTTTAATTTCATTTTGGCTCATGATTTGGAGTAGCAAACGGTTTTTTTTTTTTATTTTGCTGGAATGAGTTGAGATGATATGATAGATTCTTCTAGGGAGCAACGTGTTGCGCTAGAACGTGGAGGAAATGGTGCAGGAGCAAGCCGCAGGGGAGTGCACGGGGATGAGTAGTTGAACGTGAAGGATGACGGTTCCAGAAAGCATGAGGTGTTGGTGTGCACGGAAAGTGGAGCTGGAGGAGTTTTGCTTTTATTCCAAAGAGACTCATACGGTGATTTAAGTTTGGAAGAGAAGGCAACACGTTGATGATGTGTTGTTTAGGGAGCAGCTCGGTCACGGGTGCAGCAAGAAAAAAAAAAGAAATGGAACGCTGGTTCAGTCTTTAAGCGCTGAAGCATGGGACTTACGGAACGGTGATTGAAGCTTTTAGAAAAGAAGAGATTAGGTGGAGCTGGGAGCGAGAGAGAGAATGGTGTGCACGGAATGATAGGTGGAATGAAGGGAGCGTACGAGAGAAGGAGAATGAAGCGGTGTTGAATGGTGCCAATCTTCAAGCTGCTGGAACGTGGTGGAAGATTAATGTGCCACAGCTGCAACCGAGAGGGAGAGAATGCTCCAGGATAGTGTCCTTATTTTATTTAGAGAAATGGAACGGGGGCTGGAATTGGAAGCTCACGGGATTTAATGTTGGAGGAAAAGGGGGATGATGCATTTATTACTTAGAGAATGAAGAGCACATGGATTTTATTTTGCAGTAGCTCATGGGATGGACTTTGGTTTCAATTGGAGAAACATAGATGGTATTAGGTGTCACGGTTTTGAAAGGAAGAAGGAAGAGGGGTCTTGGCTTTTGAATTCTACACGGTTCTTACCCTTCTTCCAGAGAGTTCTCGGCAATTGGTTTGGAGTAGAAGGGAGCATCTTCTTTTTGGATGAGAATTGTGAATTCTTTATTTAAAGAATGTTGTGTGGTGCACGGTGATGGAAGGGAGCTGCTACCACATCCAAAGGAGCTCCAAGGGTCTAATTTTATATTATTTTAATTGCTTAATCTTGCACTTAATTTGGTTATAATTTTCACATTGCATACACTTAGGTTTGAATGCTTGCTAATTTTTAAGTGATCTTTGCTTAATTACCATATTCTCCTTTCAATGATAATTATCTCAAAGTTAATTTTCACTCCTTTAAATTGGTTAATTTTCACTCCTTTAATTTAAAAGTAATGTTAGCTTTAGTGACCAACCGCTTTAATTTTGTGATTGAGACCGTTTTTACGTTTCCGTTTGCATTAGTGTCTTATTTAAGTTCAGTGGCATTCAAAAAAAAAAAATCTTTCAAAACCCCCCCACCACGTGTTTGATCTGAGACTTGAACCAAATTTGGTCCTTGAGAGACGACCTAGGAGTCACTTCCTAGTCTATACTGCATTCTTTTATGCACAACTTTTGTTGGGAGGTGCGACCCTCTCATCAAAATGGCGCCGCTGCCGGGGACCAACGGTTCAGTCTTAGGTCTTTTTGTTTTGTTTGTGTGTGTTGTGTTTTGTCTTGTGTTGTGATGTGATGTGATGTTCTGTTTTGTGTGTGCGTGTTGCATGTATAAATGTGTTGTGTTTTATTTGTTTCGTGATTTTTAGTATTCTTCTTTTTCCATGTCTACCTATTTTGATTTCGTGAATACTGCTTGTTTTGCTAGTGCCTCTGATTATGATTCTCATTCTGCATGTTACTCTGATTGTAATTCATATTCTGCTGATTTCTATGTTGAGAACAATATGACTCATCCTCTAATTTCTGAGAGTGCTCTTTGTGAGCCGGTTTCACTTAAGGAGGATGATCTTCATTGCGATCTCACCTCTGGACTGATACATTTGCTGCCTAAGTTTCATGGTTTTGCAGGAGAATGCCGACACAGACATTTGGAGGAGCTCCACATCATGTGCTCTTCAATGAAGCCTCCAGATGTCCCTCTTGATTACATTTTCTTGAGCGCATTTCCGCATTCATTACAAGGAGCAGCTAAGGATTGGAAAGACTCTCTTCCTCTGAGATCCGTTACCGATTGGGGATATCTTGAGCATCAGTTTCTGAGCAAATTTTCCCTTGTGCAATATGTTTACAACAACGGTCTTGGATGGAATGACCCTACCTTGGAATGGTATAATGCTCCACAGCATCATTATCAAGAACCACCATTCCAGAGTACTTGTATGCCTCCACCAGTCCAGCAATACTAAAGTCAGCAATATGATGCTCCTGCCCAAATAGCTCCTCAGCCTTCTACTTCTGAGCCTACATTGCCGGAGTTGTTGGAGCAGATGACCATGCAGAACCTTCAGTTTCAGCAAGAGAACATGCAGTTCCAGCAAGAAATAGGAGCTGCCATTCAGAGTATGACTGATCAGATAGGGCAGATGGCCACTCAACTCACTGAGGAACAGTCTCAAGATTCAGAGTTACCATTTCAGACTGTTCAGATTCCAGATGATGATGATAGTGGCATCAACATAGAAGATGGGGAGAAGAGTCATTAGCTTACTACTGTGCCACATACTTTCCCACCTTCAGATGGTCCCACTCTTGCACCTGAGGAGACCGAGAAAGATTTTGAGGACCAGGCATATATGAGCAACATTTTTTAGAAAGGTAGACCATCATCAGCTTCCACCACTCTTCCAATCGTCAGGGAAGTGGAGGTAAGCATACCTCAGTATGATTATGTCAGTGATGATTATATTGATGATTATGTTGTTGAGAGGTATGCTGATGATTATATTGTTGTTGAGTCTGATTTTAATTTCCCCTCTATGCATGATGAGAACCAATTTTTGCTGTCGCATCCGAATGTTTATTCTCCATGAATTGAACATGAATCTGAGTCTGTAGTTGATATTGCTTGTGATTTTGAAATTGATTCATGTTCTGAGGATGTATCTGAGGTTCAGTCTGATAAATTTTGATTGGGTGTTATACCTCTGCACGTCATTTCTTTGGAGCCACATTGCACTAACCATGTTGCAGGAGGTACACATGAATTTGACCAATATGCACCCACAGTGGAAGGAAAAGGTGCTTACATACACACTAGTTTCAACAGCAATAGGCACTAGCTGAACCCGCTCATCAACAATCCTTGCTTCTTAGATCCAGCTGTGGATGATATCTCCCTGCTAGATCAAATCTGGAGGATGAAGCAGTTCGTCCTCAAAACCTTCTTGCTGGATACTGTGGTGGAAGACATCTCCCTGAAAGTCCAAAATTGGCAACTGCCACCATGATCAGGGGAGTTTTCTTTCTCTCTTCTCCCCTTTTTCCCTACTTTTATTGCACTTGTCCATGATCTGTTCACTGTTTTGATTTTCGATCTTATGCTTATGACACGTTGAGGACACTGTGTAGTTTAAGTGTGGTCTATTTATTGGGGGAGATTTTTATTTGTCTTTGTTAGTTTTTGTTTTCTTGGTTAAATTTTTTCTTTTCTAGGTTATTTTTGTCGTGTCTTGTGTACAGTTTTACATGTTTCTCTTGATTTCTGGACTTTGTTTAGGTTGTAGATGTGTCTTTCACTTCATTGATACTCTGATTTGTTTGAAATCCTTGCTTTTCTTTGCTTGGGAAGATGGTTATGATTTTTTAGAGTTGAATTGATTGTGACAGAATTACCCTGTGTGAGATTTGAGCCACTTTATGTTCTTTCTTGTGTGTGATATGTCTCTTGATTGCTTGCGCATATGCCTTGGCTTGACTCTTTTTGATGATTCTTGATGGATATGCATGTTTGGAAGTGATAAAGGCAATTTTGTTCTTGAGCCTCTCTAGCCAAATAAGCTTACCTTGTTTTGATCCTTTGATAACCCCTTTTGAGCCTATACTTTCCCCCATTTCTTTGTTTTGAAGCTCATACACTAGCCCTAAGTGAAAAACCATGATTACCTTAACCTTAGGGAATTTTGGAGCTTTGGAAGTGTTTTGGGAACAAGTGTGGTCTTCTTGGGGATTCATATGAATTGGCTAGTTGGTTCCTCTTCTTATTTTGTTTTTGGAAATATGATTTATATCTTGTCTCTTATAGTTGTGTGCTAAAGAGAGAAAAGAAAAGAGATAGGATGTGAATAAAAAAAAAAGTGCAAAAAAATGAGAAAAATAAAAAAAAATTGTGAATAATGGAGTCAAGAAGAGGATTGAATTAGAGGTTGTGGGTGTGTTTGAATGTGTTTACACTTGTTCCCCATTGCTCCTCTGTTCCTTATGGTTTGTAGCTTCTTATCCAGATATATTCCCCCTTGTCCTTGGCCCCATTACATCCATAAAAGACCTTTTGATTTGAACATGCATATGTTTTGAGTGATGATATTAGAGGTTTGCCAAGTCTCTTGTTGTTTGCTTTCTTGAGTGCATTGAGTTGATATTCTTTACCTTAGACACTTGAGAGAAACACTAATAGTGCATCTGTGAGGTTTTGTTACTTTTGATTCACCTCTTGAACTGATTGATCATTTTGCCATGTCTTGAATTGCTTGGATAATTTCATGAGTATCTGCTTTCTCTGATTGATTCTGTGTTGGATATTGTCTACTTCTTTTCATGGTCCAGATTCCTGGAGAACTGTGTAATTCTGCTTCTATCCTTGTCGAGTCTTTGTTGTCTGTCTGCCGAGTCTGTGTCAGCTCCCTGATGTTTGAGTAGTTCCCTGGTTTGCGTCTTGGTTTTGCCCAGGAGTGCAAAAGACTAAGTGTGGTCTATTTTGATGAGTCGTTATTTCTTGAATTATATTTAGTTTAATGCACTTAAATAAACCAGGGAATTGTGTTTAATTTTTTGTTATTTCCCCGTTTTCCGAATTCTGCTTAATTTGGTCGGAAATTTGTAATTGTGCTAATTTGGGTTTTCTGAGCTGATTAAGTGCATTTTTGAAGTGCAGGAAAATTTCGGAAATACATTTTGGGACATCAGGAAGAATGCCAAATAAATTCAAGACTCTCCACACAGACATTTTTTAATTAATTAAATTGTAATTCAGTAGTTTAGAATTTTTGAATCAACTCTTATATTTTGGGTTAATTTTTGGTAAATTA
The DNA here is from genome assembly GCF_029865625.1 of Vigna umbellata. Classification (NCBI taxonomy): domain Eukaryota; kingdom Viridiplantae; phylum Streptophyta; class Magnoliopsida; order Fabales; family Fabaceae; genus Vigna; species Vigna umbellata. Next base: position 28,520,790 of record NC_142166.1, read on the forward strand.
GATTAGACCCAAAATTAAAAGTTAATGACTTGGCACCCTAGGGTTTTATTGTGTGGACCCTACCCTAAAAAAAGGACACACGGCCTTAAAGAAATTGAGTGCAGCCGCCACACAAGCCAGCCCCACACACTCTCGGTCTTGGTTTTGGGGGGATTTTTCTTTGGCTGAAAACACTATTGCAAAGGAAGCTTTTATGAAATTAAATTTTCTTGCTTTGACTTGTGCATGAGTTTCGTTTTCAGTTTGCCATTTTAATTTCATTTTGGCTCATGATTTGGAGTAGCAAACGGTTTTTTTTTTTTATTTTGCTGGAATGAGTTGAGATGATATGATAGATTCTTCTAGGGAGCAACGTGTTACGCTAGAACGTGGAGGAAATGGTGCAGGAGCAAGCCGCAGGGGAGTGCACGGGGATGAGTAGTTGAACGTGAAGGATGACGGTTCCAGAAAGCATGAGGTGTTGGTGTGCACGGAAAGTGGAGCTGGAGGAGTTTTGCTTTTATTCCAAAGAGACTCATACGGTGATTTAAGTTTGGAAGAGAAGGCAACACGTTGATGATGTGTTGTTTAGGGAGCAGCTCGGTCACGGGTGCAGCAAGAAAAAAAAAGAAATGGAACGCTGGTTCAGTCTTTAAGCGCTGAAGCATGGGACTTACGGAACGGTGATTGAAGTTTTTAGAAAAGAAGAGATTAGGTGGAGCTGGGAGCGAGAGAGAGAATGGTGTGCACGGAATGATAGCTGGAATGAAGGGAGCGTACGGGAGAAGGAGAATGAAGCGGTGTTGAATGGTGCCAATCTTCAAGCTGCTGGAACGTGGTGGAAGATTAATGTGCCACAGCTGCAACCGAGAGGGAGAGAATGCTCCAGGATAGTGTCCTTATTTTATTTAGAGAAATGGAACGGGGGCTGGAATTGGAAGCTCACGGGATTTAATGTTGGAGGAAAAGGGGGATGATGCATTTATTACTTAGAGAATGAAGAGCACATGGATTTTATTTTGCAGTAGCTCATGGGATGGACTTTGGTTTCAATTGGAGAAACATAGATGGTATTAGGTGTCACGGTTTTGAAAGGAAGAAGGAAGAGGGGTCTTGGCTTTTGAATTCTACACGGTTCTTACCCTTCTTCCAGAGAGTTCTCGGCAATTGGTTTGGAGTAGAAGGGAGCATCTTCTTTTTGGATGAGAATTGTGAATTCTTTATTTAAAGAATGTTGTGTGGTGCACGGTGATGGAAGGGAGCTGCTACCACATCCAAAGGAGCTCCAAGGGTCTAATTTTATATTATTTTAATTGCTTAATCTTACACTTAATTTGGTTATAATTTTCACATTGCATACACTTAGGTTTGAATGCTTGCTAATTTTTAAGTGATCTTTGCTTAATTACCATATTCTCCTTTCAATGATAATCATCTCAAAGTTAATTTTCACTCCTTTAAATTGGTTAATTTTCACTCCTTTAATTTAAAAGTAATGTTAGCTTTAGTGACCAACCGCTTTAATTTTGTGATTGAGACCGTTTTTACGTTTCCGTTTGCATTAGTGTCTTATTTAAGTTCAGTGGCATTCAAAAAAAAAAAAAATCTTTCAAAACCCCCCCACCACGTGTTTGATCTAAGACTTGAACCAAATTTGGTCCTTGAGAGATGACCTAGGAGTCACTTCCTAGTTTATACTGCATTCTTTTATGCACAACTTTTGTTGGGAGGTGCGACCCTCTCATCATAGACCTAGAGTCAATGCAGCTAATATGGAGGTTAAACCAGCACTGATTCAACTGGTGAAAAGCAACCAATTTAATGGGTTATCTCATGAAAGCCCATATGAGCACCTCACTACCTTCAATGAGATTTGCAACACAGTCAAGATTAATGGGGTGCCAGACGAAGCTATCAAACTTAGCTTGTTTCCTTTCTCATTGGGAGGCAATGCTAAGCTTTGGTTGAATGCTTTCCCAGAAGAAAGTTTCACAAAGTGGGAAGCAGTGGTCACAAAATTTTTAAACAAGTACTTCCCATAATCTAAGGTGACAAAAGGCAAGCAAGAGATTTCTTCATTTAAACAGGGCATGGAAGAATCACTAGGGCATGCATGGGACAGGTATAAAAGCTTGCTAAGAAAAACACCCATGCATGGCTTTGAAGATCAGGAAGTAGTCTTAACTTTCCTTGGAGGGCTTGGTTCACAAACCAAGATGATGCTGGACGCCTCAGCAGGAGGCAATATTAAATGGAAAACTCCAGAGGAAGCAACAGAGATTATAGAAAACATGGCTACTAGTGATAATGAGCTGCATAGTGAGAGAGGAGCTCCTATGCAAAAAGGAGTCCTCCAATTACAGACACATGATGCCCTGCTAGCTCAAAACAAAATTCTCACTCAACAGCTGGAGACTCTGACTAAAACTCTTGCACAATTACCCAAAGAGTTGAAAACTACTGCACAGGTACAAACCCAGTTGTGCGAATTGTGTGGAGGCGACCTTATCAATGGTCAATGTGCCTTTCCTGTTGAAGTCGTAGAGGATGTAAACTACATGACCAATCAGTACCGTCAAGGAAGCTACAATCAGGGGTGGAAACCACACCCAAGTATTGGTCAAGGGCAAACTGGGCAAGCTGGTCAATATAATAAGCAGCAGCAGCAACCCACCTTATGGCAACAGTTATCTATGCTTAATGAAAGGTCCATGAGGATGGAGGAAACTCTCAACAATTTCATACAGAAGACTGAGTCTACATAGAAGAGCACTGAAGCTGCTATTAAAAATCTGGAGACTCAGATGGGGCAGATCACCAAACAGGTGGAAGAAAGGCCAAATAGAAATTTTGGGGCTAATACTGAGGTTAACCCCAGAGAAGAGTGCAAGGTGGTAGAGAGTGTTGATGATGAGAAAGTTGAGTTAGATACAGAAGAGAGAAGTGAAATAGAGAGCAAAAGCACGTTTCCTTTTCCAATCCATCAAGGGAAACAACTGGACTTCACAGAGTTATTCAAAATGGTGGATAATGATGCACCTTGGGAGCGGATTCTGCAACAGATTACGGTTTACACTAAATCTAATGAAGAAATCTCTACAAAGAAGAGACGTAGAGATGATGAAGCAGAGGAGTGTATAACTGTTAAAAAAGAGCCATTCCCTCCTAAAGCAACAGACCCATGCAGTTTTTCTATCCCTTGTACCATAGGGAAGAAAAGGGTGAAGAAAGCTCTCCTTGATTTAGGTTCAAGTGTTAACTTGATACCTTACTCTTTACTGGAGCAAATCGGCAATGTTAATGTGAAACCTGTAAAGGTTAATCTAGTAATGACCGATGGATCTTCAAAGGAGCCATGTGGGATTGCAGAGGACATTATAGTTTATGTTGGCAAACTTCAGTTCTTGGCAGACTTTGTGGTGATGAAGATGGAGACAGAGAAGATACCTATCATACTTGGAAGACCGTTTATGAAAACGGCCAGAGCTATCATTGATGTAAATTGAGGTATAGTGGTGCTCCAGGATCGAGAGGAGAGAGTGGTTGTAGACGTCTTCAAGGATGAGATGCAAGCACAAGAGGAAGAAGCTAGTTATAAAGCTGCATTTCAAGATGCACTCATGACTAGCCCTAAAGATGAAAATCCCAAGGATGCAGGTAACCATTGTTTGTTGTTTCAGGTACACAAGGAAGAAAATATTGGAAGAGGAGGAGAAATTCCTGGTGACTGGGAGAAAAGAAGACCCCAACTTGGCACACTTGTAAGAATCAAGAACAAGTTGTGGGTTGTGAAGGGCTTTAAAGAGAAGGAGATGATAGAGATAGAGTCTCCACATTCTAGAAGGACCAAAACAATTCACAGAAAATAGCTGAGGAGTTGGTGGGATGACAACATCAACTATAAAGCAGGAACTTGAGCTTACTGGGTCAAGCTAATGACGTTAAAAGAGCGCTTGCTGGGAGGCAACCCAGTGATTTTAGAACTTTTAAATTTTACTTAGGTTTGTAATCTTTAAATCTGTTGAACATTATATTGCTGAACATAGCATCTACTGAAGGATGCTAGTTGGATATAGCATCTACTGAAGGATGCTAAGTGGTAACACCTACTGATGGGTGTTGGTAAGTTTGAAGCACCTACTGATGGGTGTTGGTGAGATTTTAAACACCTACTGATGGGTGTTGGTGGATTTTGGGTCAGGCTCGTGACGTTAAACAAGCGCTACCTGGGAGGCAACCCAGTTGATTGATTGTTTTTGCTTGTTTTACTTTAGTTAGGGTTTGCATAAGTATTTTAAACATTGAATTACAGGGAACCAGTGAGGGGCATGTCTAGGAGGCACATAGGTCAAGAAAAGAAGGAGAAGGGCACATCACGAAAGCGCCGCTAAGCGGCAATTTACCGCTGAGCGGTACTCTCGCAGAATGGGCTTTAGTTCCCCTTAGCGGGACCCAAGCCCATTAGGGTATTTTTATACCCTAAGTTGCGCATAAGCTTCTATTTTCAGGCTCTTCTCTGCACACACACTCCCACATACCTTTTCCAAGGTTTTCCACATCTTTTCCCTCATCCATCTTTAGAAAATCTCCCTTCCACTCACTTGCTCACTAGTTTTCCATTTAAGTTTGGGGTTGGGAGAGAGCATCATTGAAGGGGCTGATTTCTTCATTGTGGTTTACTAATGCTTAACAATGTATCTTTTGGTTTTGTGAATTATGTTTGATGCAGGGATGGCCTCCTCATCGGGCAAAAAGAATCAAGACTATAAGATCCAAGAAGAAGGAAGATACAGAGGACAACTCAGACTGATGAGGAGCTGAGATAGCATTTACTGATGAATGCTATCATATGCTTATGCTTTTGTTGGTTTAAAGTTTTCTGAACTTATTTGTTTTTAGATTAGGGTTTGATGTACTCTATTGGACACCTGGTTTGTGTGATGGTTTGCTATTAACTGTGATTGTGTGATAAGTAATGCTTGATGATGCTTATTGAGTGATTGATGTTGAGATAGATGTGCACATTATATGTTTATACAGGTGATTCACAAGCTTTGTGAACAAATGCAGGATATCATGCTTGTGATTGTGAAATTAAGCAGGATGTGTATGTCAAATGTGAATGAGCTTATATGTGAGGTTTTGAGCTCAAGAGTTTTTATTGATTGAATGCTATTACTTTCAAAGCATGAATGATTTTGCCCAGGTTTTCTATGATTGAATCAATTGCTTGTTTTGCATCATATGATCAAGGCCGTTTGTTGGAACCCTTTTTATTGGCCAAATTCATAAAGTTAGCCCACTAAAAGAGAACACTTTGTGTTCTATCCTTTGAACCCTTAGCCTTGAAGATACACTGAAAACCCTTGATTGAAAATCTTTACCTTGAGTTAAGTAGAAGACCTTGTGTGGTATTGTTAAATGTTCAAGTTTGGGGTTGTTAGGAAAACATGAAAAAGGAAAAGCATTGAGCTAAGAGCTAAAAAGTAAGAATATGCAAAGAAAAAGAAAAAGAAAGAGAAAGAAAAGAAAAGAAAAGAAGAAGCAAAGCTCAATGCAAATGCAAAGGCAAGTTGGGAATGAATAAGAATAATTGTGTTGTTATGATTCTCTTAACTCAAGGATTTTGTGATCCAGAAAAACCAATTTTCTTGTTAGCCCAGCCACGTTATAAGCCATTGAAAAGTCCTTGTGATGATGCATTCTTGTGAATGTTTTTTATTGTGGTTAAATGAAAGGCAAAGTTGATTCATGTGACATTGTGATAGTGGAGTGAATGAGTGATTACCTCTTATACACTTGTGTTTGAGTGAAACACTTTACCTAGTGAGGAAATATTCCATGAGCACATGAACATCCATGCTTAATTGATTGATCATTCATGAAAAATAGCATTTGTTGGATATTAAGTGACTTTGTGAACACCAAAGCTTGTGCACGTCTTGATTGAAATCTTGGTCATAAGCTTGATTGAAGTCTTTACTTATCTTGAAAAGAAGATTTTTGAATGAGTGAACCATTATATGAATTGGTAGAAAATTGAGTTACATCTTGTTTGCTTGAGGACAAGCAAAGTTCTAAGTTTGGGGTTGTGATAACAGTTGAAAAACTGTTATTTTTATGCTTAAAATTGATACCAAAAGCAACCTTTAAGACTTAGAAACTAGCTTGAACTCATATTTTTGCTTTAGTTTTGTGAATAAGAGAGTTGAAAGTGAATTTAATGGTTTTGTGCAAGATTCCCTTTACTTTGTAGGCTAATTGAATGATTTGAAAGAAGAATTGAAGTACCAAATGATTGAAGTGCTGAAAAGTCAACCAGAAACCAGAAAAGTCAACCAGTCAACCAGTCAACCATAATACGAAAAAAGCCAACCAGACGAGTTTTAGGCCAGTTTTATGCGACTTTATGATCTGTTTGGGCCTGGACCCGTTTTCTATTATTTTTATGTCCTATTTAAAGACCTAGATGTCTTAGGGTTGGTATCTTTGGCAGAAACGAAGCAAACACTCTCTCTTCCACCCCTTTGAAGGAGGATCTTGGATGCTCAGGCTACCTCTTCACCTTTCTAGGGTTTTATCCTTCATTCTTTCATTATTGTTCATCTAGGTTCACCATGAATATGGTGAACTAAACCTTGTATGTTTGTTGGGGAATCAATGTAATCTTTTGAAGCTCTCATATATGGAATTTATGCTTGCATCTTAATCTAAGACTCATGCTTTCTTTCATCATTAGTTAGGGTTTTTCCTCTTTGCTTAATGCTTGCTTTGTTTAACTCATTCAATGCATGATTATTGATTTTGTCGATACGGGAACGTACGGGGAAATCTAGATCCGGGGAATCTCTCCCAATATTATATTGGTTGTCGTTAAGCTCTTGTGCTAAGAGAACTAATTATTAGGAATGCTAGGAATCGTATGAACTCGTAATTAGGGATAGGCCTTCTTGACAAGGTAATTTAGAGAGTGGCTTTAACAATGATGATTTGAATGTTGAATTCCTAAAATATATGAGAGTGGATGAGATGAAATTGACCCCCAACAACATATTCATATATATATATTTCATTGAAAGTGCTTGTCTTTTGCTTTTGCCATTGATCAAAACCTCATGCATACATGTTTATTTTCGTCTTTTGCATAATACAATCCAATTATTTCGTTCTTAAGTCTTAGCTAATCAACAAACCACACAACTAAACTAGGCTGGGAGTCCTTTGGGAGAACGATACTTGGTCTTACCAAGTTTATTACTTGAAACGATTCGGTCATACTTGCCGATTGTAAAACAAGTTTGTGACATCATATTTTGGTGATCATAAATTTGTCCATCAAAAGGCTGCTGAGGGGAAGAAAACAACTCACGCACTTACCACTGAGCGGCACTATTTTGGGCTTGGGACTAATTTTATGTATATTTTAGAATAGTATATAAGCTTTAGGATGTCCTAGGGTTTGTATCTTTGGTTGAGATGAAGCAAACACTCACTTTTCCACCCCTTGAAGGAAGATCTTGGATGCTCAGGCTACCTCCTCGTCTTTCTAGGGTTTTATCTTCCATTCTTTCATTATTATTCGTCTAGCTTCACCATGAATATGGTGAAGTAAACCTTGTATTGTTGTTGGGGAATCAATGTAGTCTTATGAAACTCTCATATATGGAATTTTTGTTTTAACATCTTATTTTTAAGACTTACGCTTTCTTTCATCATTAGTTAGGGTTTTTGCCTCTTTGCTTAAAGTTTGCTTTGTTTAACTCATTCATTGCCATGATTATTGATTTAGTCGATATGGGAACATACGGGGAAATCTAGATTCGGGGAATTTCTCCCAATAGCATATTGGTTGCCGTTAAGCTTCTGCACTTAAGAATTAATTACTAGGAATGCTAGGAATTGTAAGAACTTGTAATTAAGGATAGGCCTTCTTGCAAGGTGATTTAGAGAGTGGCATTAGCATTGATGAAAAGAATGATGAATTCCTATAGTATATGAGAGCGGATAAGTTCAAATTGATAACCCCAACAACATACTCATCCATCTAATTCATTAAAGTGTTTGTATTCCTCTTTTCCGTTGATCAAATACATGCATACATATTTAATTACTGTCTTTTGCATTTAAACCTACAATCAATTTGTTCTTAAGTCTTAAATAATCAACAAATCATATAGCTAAACTAGGTCGTGAGTCCTTTGGGAAAATGATACTTGGTCTTACCTCTTTTTATTACTTGATACGATTTGGTCACACTTGTGGATTGTTAAACAAGTTTGTGGCGCCGTTTTTCGGTGTTGAAACACTTGTCATCAAGTTTTTGGCGCCGCTGCCGGGGACTTGTGGTTTAACTAGTTCATTTGTGTGATTATTGATTATCTTTGATTTGAATTTTGAATTTCTGTTTTTATTTTCTGTTTTTATTTTTTCGGTTTTTATTTTATTTTAATTTATTTTATTTTATTTTATTTTATTTTCTGTTTTTATTTCTCCTGTTTACTGTTTTTATTTTTCTGTTTTCATTTTTTGTATTTTTTATTCTATCTTCTTATCTTTTATTTTATATCTTCTTCTATATCATTTTGTGCTAACAAATATTTTTTAGAGTTTTGTGCCTAATGTTTGCAGAATGCAATTTGGACAAGAATTTAACTATATGGGCACTCAATTCTACTAAAGTAATTTCAACCACTGGTGGGAACCTCACTCAAGCATGCACTACAGGAAATTAATTGATTACCGACGGCCTATTAGCGACGGCCCTTAGGCCTTCGGTAAACTTTGTTTACCGAAGGATTTTCCGACGGTCTATAAAGTAGTACATAATTATAGGATTGTGGCCTTCGGTAATCGACATGGGACATTACCAAAGGAACTTGACCTTCGGTAAGTGGATGGTGAATAAGATAGATAGTTTTTCCCTCCCTCTCATTTCGCGAAAGCTCTTCTTCACCCAATATTCATAATCTCCCAACTCTTTCTTCCCCTAAGTCCTTCTCCCAACTCCGTCTACTGCTTGTGCACACTGTTCCGTCCACCATCATTACGCTCCAGCCTCGTCGTTCACTCGAGGAAGCCATCTTCGTCCTTCGGGCGACCATTCGAAGAACGTCGTTAGAGTGATCTTCTCGAAGGGTTTTGGTCCTTGGCTACTGCTGTTCGCCTGCGTTAGCTGCTGGAGTTCGCCACTGACATTATCATTAGGGCGAAAATCAGGTATTCCCTCTCATATTTTCATTTGGCATTCGAACACATTTGCCCCCCTTCTCTGATTTCCCCAATCTAAGAATCGTCACAATTATTTGGTCCAAGGGCCGTAGGCGCGGGGTGCTGGAGTTTGCCTCCCTCCATTGTGCTTCAACCGCAACGTGGGCTCGTGAACCGCCATTGCAGTTCAATCGTGCCTCTGTAAACCTGTATTGGCCTGAACTTCACTTCTAGTTTGAGGACTCTTGTTTGGGACAGTTCACTCGCGAGGTAGTATTCCTTCGTTCCCCACCTGAAACCCTACAGATATGATATACATGTGTTGGAAATGTGGTGTGGTGTGTGATTATGTATTATTGTGATTATTAAATTGATGAATTTGTAATTGTATAATGAGAGACATGAGATTCTGTTCCATTTATCTTCTTTCATTTGATTTACCTGATCTTGTTTCTAGTTTGTAGTTCTAAATAGTAATGTAGTTTAGTTATTGTGTTCTCATTCAAACAATCAAACATGAGACAACCATAAGCATAAAGAGTTTATTTATGAATGTACATATACCTTGAGGTGTTGCGGAACTCATAGAGCTTGGCACGGTTGGGAAATATGATGAGGGCAACCTCAGCATCACAAAGGACTGAGAGCTCATATAGGCCTTGTTGAGCAAGCCATTTCTTGTGTTGGCAAATGTGACTTGCCTATTGATTTGGTTCTTTATCCTCTTTAATTAAACCCTCCCTCTTCCCATCTCTATTTTCTCTGTCTACATGTCTTAAAAACACACACTCTTTCTTGCTTTGGAAACTCTCTTTCCTGTATTGGTTAATAGAAGATTGTGCTTTCTTAAATTGAGTCTTTGCTTAGGGTACCAAAAGGGATAAAATAGTAGTGCAATAGTGGAAATAAAAGAGGAAACCTGAAAAAGGTTCCCTTATGTTTATTTTTCATCTCCCTGCCGTATACCCTCCATAATGTGTTTAATGAGCTTACTAACTTACAACAATTCGACACCTCAACCTTTTGTGTAAATGGAACACACATTTACTACTTCATTCAACTTTGTTTATGATTCAATAGGAAATGTATATTGATTTAGTAGGTTATCTTCACTAGCAAAATACCCTTTGATCTAAATGTTTGTTAAGTTGTATTCTATCTAATGTATATTCATTATATAATTGAATTTGGATTGTAAAGTTTGCAATTTGAGCATGTATGAATTGTCTATTTTGATGATAGCCTTGATGGGAAATAAATTGTGCAATTTGAGCATAGAAAGTTATGTTGATGTTGTTTTAGTTTGCTGCTGATTGATCTATCTAAAAGACTATAGCCTTGATGGGAATCAGCCTTTTCCCCTAAACCTAAACGTAAAATAAGTCACAAAACTGAATAACAGTACATAATATTTATATAGTAGGAGAGGTTACTTGTAAAGTAACCTTACCGTTCAACCTTTCCAAAATAACTTTTTGTCAAAGTTATTCATTGTTTCCCCCTGAAATTGGCTTCCATAATACTCCCACATATGAAATAAGGAAAGAGTGAGTAGAGGAATTGCCTATTATTGCAATATAGATGTCGTGATTGCACCAGATCAATGATAGAAGTGAATGTTAATGGATCTATTTGGAAGTAGAAGCCCACCCTATAAATATGGTATCCTCAATTAAATTCATACACACAGATCGTGCCTTCTATCTCTCTCTTTCTTCTGTCTTGTGTGTTCTTTGTTGCATATTGATGTTATATATAACCTCTAGAGCTTTTTTCCCACTCTTCCACCCCAAATGGCCTCTTTGAAGAAGACTATGACAACACCCATCCAAAAAGCTTACACTTTTTTCAACCACTAGTTGCCAAGGAATGAAATAAAGTCTCAACTCGATATCTCTTCAACCTTTTTCATAATATACATAATTCTTTCCTTACTTTCTATCTTCTGCTATAATTCTCATTCTCATTCTTCTTTATTTGTGTCATTTATTTCTTTATTTTTTCAGTTTCAGTTTGGTATTAGTCATGTGCATTTGTTGATGTAGTGTTAGCTTTGTTAATTATTACTAATGTGTTCAACTATGGTTAGTTCGGTTTGTGTTTCAACTCTCATTTCATTTTTGTTTTAACGCTGTTGTAGAATTTTTATTCTAGTTTGAAATTGCTAAATCTGTTTTCAATTATTTTCTTCTGATTCTGAAGCTTTATACAACATTTTATAGTGTTGTTGAAGGTTTCTTAAGGTGTAGCCGACCATAATAAGCAATGGAATGCAATATGCATAGCTTGGTTGCTCAAAATCCTTTCCATTTGACTGTTTCAGAATTTAATTGTAGCTTTTCACCTTGCTCAACTTCTTTGAATTGTTTATTCTGAGAGCAGAGTCATGGTAAGCCTTATAATTGTAGCTTAGTTTAGTACAATTATGCTTTCTTAAGTCAATTAAGTTGTTGTCCAACCTTTGCTTCTCTGGAAATCTGATTTTGGTGTTATAATGGTGTAATTTATTGTATAAATTGGCTATGGCAGGGGTGATTTTCGAATTTTGGTGTTGTTATGGTATTGGAAAGCTTGAACAAGCTTAAATTGGTGTTATAAAGTTGATACTACAGTTGAATTGGTCATATTTTAGCTTATACGCAGATTTGGTCTTTACACCATCACTTTTTGAGTTAAAATGGAAGTGGAGTGGTGATTTTGAATTGGAAGTTGTTTATAACTCATTTGAGAGTTTAAACACAATTAAAATAATCAAATAAAGTTGGTTGAACTTTTAGTTCAGTGTTTATGATGCTTTGTGATTGTGTGTTTTGTTAAACTGCAATGTTTATGATGTTGGTATTTAAAGATTATTATATGTTGCAAATGTTGGCTGTTGGAGGAAGACCCAGTATAGAAGACCTATAATTTGAGCCTTAGGTTCATCTTTTTGCATGAACTTTGTTTGTTTCTTTGTTTGAAAATGGTATTTAATTTCTACCTCTGGGTTCCTCTCTTGTGTCGTTTGGTTCCATTCCCTTTGTTGAGCCGGGATTGTCTGTAATAGCCCTCCTTAATAAACTTTCAAAAACAGAGTGTGTGTGAGACCCAATCACAATGCTCCATATTGTTACCTCCTAGAAATGACTTAGAATGGAATCAAGAATTGATTCCTAACACACTTTCTTGAAATCACCACTAAAACCTCAAAAGGGCTACTAGAAATGTAGTAATGGTCAAATTTTGATGACTACACTAAAGTAGCCTAAGAAACTTCAAACAAACTGTCCTAACAAGTTTAGGATGGTAAAACAATGCTAATTAGAAAGTCACAATACAAAAACAACTTAGAACTCAAAATATGACACCCTAGAACCTAAAACTAGTTAGTAGAATACACTAAAAGTGGTCATAATGCAAACTATATTAAAGTAGTAACCAAAGCAGTAAAAGAAGTATCTACACAAGTTCTAAAACATAAAAGAAAGATAGAAATGAGTGCACAATTCGAAAATACAAACAAATAGAAGATTTGACTATTTATGGACCTAAAATTACACTACACCATGGTAAATTTTGTAAGAATGTTGATGTGCAATCTGTAAAACACGCCTAAAAGTGTCTACACAAGTTGTTACCTCCTAGAAATGACTAAGAATGGACTCAAGAACTGATTCCTAACACACTTTCTTAAACTCACCACTAAAACCTCAAAAGGGCTACTAGAAATGCACTAGAATGGTCAAATTTTGATGACTGCACTAAACTAGCCTAAGAAACTTCAAACAAACTGTCCTAACAAGTTTAGGATGGTAAAATAATGCTAATTAGAAAGTCACACTACAAAAACAACTTAGAACTCCAAATATGACACCCTAGAACCTAAAAGTAGTTACGAGAATACACTAAAAGTGGTCATAATGCAAACTGTATTAAAGTAGTAACCAAAACAGTAGAACAACTATATAAACAAGTTTTAAAACATAAAAGAAAGATAGAAATGAGGGCACAATTTGAAAATACAAAGTATACAAAATCAAACAACACTAAAATGAAAACTGCACCAGAAAAATTACTTTAAAAAGTGTGCTTTCAAACCCAAAAATGATTGGTAGTGTTTGTAAAGCTTAAGTGATGATTCAAGCAACTTTATATCATCAATTTAAAGGTGTTTAAACATTGAAACAGCAAGGAATCACAGTACACTCAAAAATCACTAATTCAGTTCCAAATTTAAGCAAAATTGACGGTTTAGTAAGTGATTTTGTATGTAGGCTCAAATTTGACCAAATGAACAGTGCACACAGGTTTGAAATGGAAAAATAAACTTGTTCAAACATTCACAATGCACAGAAAGAAGCAGATGCTTCAAGTCACACCTGCTATAGCCAATTATGCAACATTTTTAAACCAAAATTAGCACTAGAAGTTTGAGTTTTTAGTACCTAAACAAGTGTACTTATAATGCAGAAGATGACATCTGTAGGACACAGTGCTGGATCGACATCGTTGGTGGCAAGAAAAAGGGACGAGTGTACGGTGCATGACAACTTGCTGCAAACTATACAACATCTAGAGGAGGTACTCTGAAGCACCAACCTTCTTCTTCCACCAGTACTCCTGATGAGGTCGTTCTCCGCCACACGCAATAAGTAAGAATGGTTGTGTTTGTATGATTCTCTTAAATCAAGGGTTTTGTGATCCAGAAAAACCAATTTTCTTGTTAGCCCAGCCACGTTATAAGCCATTGAAAAGTCCTTGTGATGATGCTTGCTTGTAAGTGTTTTTGATTGTGGTTAAATAAAAGGCAAAGTTAATTCATGTGACATTGTGATAGTAGAGTGAATGAGTGAATACCTCTTATACACTTGTGTTTGAGTGAAACACTTTACCTAGTGAGGAAATATTCCATGAGCACATGAAAATTTATGCTTAGTTGATTGATCATTCATGAAAATAGCATTTGTTGAATATTAAGTGACTTTGTGAACACTAAAGCATGTGCATGTCTTGATTGAAATTTTTGTCATGAGTTTAATTCAAGTTTGTACTTATCTTGAAAAGAGAATTTTTGAATGAAGTGAATCATTATATGGAGTGGTAGAAGATTGAGTTACATCTTGTTTGCTTGAGGACAAGCAACGTTCTAAATTTGGGGTTGTCATAATAGTTGAAAAACTGTTATTTTCATGCTTAAAATTGATACTAAAAGCAACCTTTAACACTTAGAAACTAGCTTGAAATCATGCCTTAGGTCATATTTTCAGAAATAAGAGAGTTGGATAGGTTTATGCTTGATTTCAGTGGTTTCATGCAGGTTTTAAGGTGAATTTGGTGAAAGAAGTGAAGAAGGATAGAAATGGAATAAAAAAAAGACATCAAAAAGTGCAAAAGGAGAAGTCGCAATTACTGCTCAACGGCAGTTTACCGCTGAGCGGCACCCAGGAGCTCACGTTGGATCCGCTGAGGGGTGAAAATGCCGCTGAGGGGGAAGAATCAACTCACGCACTTACCGCTGAGCGGCACTTTTATGGGCTTGGGCCTAATTTTTCTGTATTTTTAGAATAGTATATAAGCTTTAGGACGTCCTAGGGTTTGTATCTTTGGGAGAGACGAAACAAACACTCTCTTTTCCACCCCTTGAAGGAAGATCTTGGATGCTCAGGCTACCTTCTCATCTTTCTAGGGTTCTATCTTTCATTCTTTCATTATTGTTCATCTAGTTTCACCATGAATATGGTGAATGATAACAGTTGAAAAACAGTTATTTTCATGCTTAAAATTGATACTAAAAGCAACCTTTTTAGCACTTAGAAACTAGCTTGAAATCATGCTTTTGTTCATATTTTCAGAAATAAGAGAGCTGGACAGGTTTATGCTTGATTTCAGTGTTTTTTTGTGCAGGTTTTAAGGTGAAATTGGTGAAAGAAGTGAAGAAGGAGAGAGATGGAATCAGAAAAGACATCAAAAAGTGCAAAAGGAGAAGCCGCAAGTACCGCTCAGTGGCAGTTTACCGCTGAGCGGCACTCAGGAGGTCACGGTGGATCCGCTGAGGGGCAAAAATGGCCGCTGAGGGGAAGAAACCAACTCACGCACTTACCGCTGAGCGGCAGTTTACCGCTGAGCGGCACTTTTATGGGCTTGGCCCTAAATTTTCTGTATTTTTAGAATAGTATATAAGCTTTAGGACGTCCTAGGGTTTGTATCTTTGGCAGAAACGAAGCAAACACTCTCTCTTCCACCCCTTTGAAGGAGGATCTTGGATGCTCAGGCTACCTCTTCACCTTTCTAGGGTTTTATCTTTCATTCTTCCATTGTTATTCATCTAGTTTCACCATGCATATGGTGAACTAAACCTTGTATTGTTGTTGGGGAATCAATGTAGTCTTGTGAAACTCTCATATATGGAATTTGTTTTAACATATTACTTTTAAGACCTATGCTTTCTTTCATCAATAGTTAGGGCTTTTCCTCTTTGCTCAATGCTTGCTTTGTTTAACTCATTCAATGCATGATTATTGATTTTGTCGATACGGGAACGTACGGGGAAGTCTAGATCCGGGGAATTTCTCCCAATAGTATATTGGTTGTCATTAAGCTCCTGCACTCGAAGAACTAATTATTAGGAATGCTAGGAATTGTATGAACTCGTAATTAGGGATAGGCCTTCTTGCAAGGTAATTTAGAGAGTGACATTAACAATGATGAAAAGAATGTTGAATTCCTAAAATATATGAGAGTGGATCAGATGAAATTAATAAACCCCAACAACATACTCATCCATATATTCCATTGAAAGTGTTTGTATTTTGTTTTAGCCATTGATCAACCTCATGCATACATGTTTATTTTTTCGTCTTTTGCATAGTAAACTCCAATTATTTCGTTCTTAAGTCTTAAATAATCAACGAATCACATAACTAAACTAGGTCGTGTGTCCTTTGGGAGAACGATACTTGGTCTTACCGAGTTTATTACTTGAAATGATTCGGTCATACTTGCCGATTGTTCAACAAGTTTGTGGCGCCGTATTTCGGTATTCGTAAATCTGTCATCACACGTCCAATACCATGACAACTTTACATAGTTGTAAAACTCAAATGTCGAAGCCCCGAAAAATTCGATGTTCTATAGTAGTAATACTTGGACGTATTATTGTCAGTCATAAGCCTTTGGCTTACTTCAATAATTACTGGGAGTAATTGACGTCCAATCCTCAAAGAGTTTGACGCGATATGGGTAACCCTTTGGTTTCAACCGCATAGTACAACGTCGAACCCTTTAGAAATTCGATGTTGATGAAATTATATTATTGGGCTCTCTGTTTTTGAAAATTTTAATCGGGCTTGAAACTGATAATATTTGATGCACAACTTTATAAATACTAGATTTGAAAACCTATTGTGCACACAGTGTTTTCTAAACTGAACAGTTACAAACCCTAGAACTGTGAAAGACGTTCCAGAATTTGATCAGAAATGGCTTCTTCATCATTATCAAGAAGAAAAGGGAAGGTTGCCCGGATTACAAGGAATGTTAATCCTACAGGGACGATTAGTGATGAAGACATTCAAGGGAAGATTTTAAGTCTAAGGAAGATTAAAACCGTGATTTGTCACAGATATCTGAAACTAATGAGGGTGTTCTACTCCAACTTGAAGATGAGTGATGAAACATTTTGTTCTAGAGTCAAGGGGGTTAAAATAAAGTTTAGGATTGGTCATCAGCAATTATATCCCATCTTTGAAACTTGGAGTGCAAACAAAACAGATTTGACAAAAACTGAAAAAGATGAGTGGGCTAAATGGTATGTGGTGAAAATAGATTGTATGTCAGAATCGCTAAAAAGATTTTTGGGACTCAAGTAAATTGAAAGATGGCACAGTCATTGACAAAAGACTCTAATGATTGAAAAATCACCGATCAAAATGAAAAGGAAGGTGATGTGAACAACCAAAAATGGATCAATAATAATTCTGCAAATGAAGAATATGGATTTTCGTTATTTGATTTTAATTTTGTAATTAGTGGCTTCTTAAGCCATCTTTTGTTTTGCTGGTTGTAATCATCTTTTGAATATTAATAAAATTCTCTTGTGGCAATAACATTAGTGAATGGTGATTGAATTGTTTAAATTGATTAAATCACTTGTATGATTGTAATTGAACATTTTGATGTTATATCATTACATTGAATATACCATTGCACTATTTTTGTTTTTTTTTTCTATTAGAACACCAATAGTATGTCGATTGGTAAAGCTACTCGACGTAATATTAATAGAAAAAGTTTTGAAACCAAGAGGTTAACGTCATTCTTCAGACTTCGACATATTATTGTTAGCCAGATCACTCCCTTTTTATTTCTTTTTCCTTTAAACCAACAATAAACGTCCAATTTCTTGGGCGTGTGACGTATTATTTGTTAACCAAACCCAAAGGTGATGGACAAATTTGTAAGCACCAAAATATGATGTCACAAACTTGTTTCACAATCGGCAAGTATGACTGAATCGTTCAAGTAATAAAACTTGGTAAGACCAAGTATCGTTCTTCCCAAAGGACTCACGGCCTAGTTTAGTTATGTGGTTTCTTGATTAACTAAGACTTACAAACGAAATATTTGAGTTTAAAATGCAAGACAGAAAATAAACATGTATGCATGAATTTTGATCAATGGCAAAGACAAAAGATAAACACTTTCAATGGAATATATGAATGAATATGTTGTTGGGGTCAATTTCATCTCATCCACTCTCATATATTTTAGGAATTCAACATTCAAATCATCATTGTTAATGCCACTCTCTAATGTACCATTCTAGATGGCTTCTCCCTAATCAAATAGTTCATACAATTCCTAGCATTCCTAATGATTAGTTCATGAGTGCAGGAGCTTAAAGGCAACCAATAGAATATTGTCAGTATAATATTGGGAGAAATTCCCCGGATCTAGACTTCCCCGTACGTGTCTGTATCGACAAAACCAATAATCATGCATTAGAATGAGTTAAACAATGCAAGCATTGAGCAAAGAGGAAAAACCCTAACTAATGATGAAAGAAAGCATATGTCTTAATTCAAAGATGTACTCAACAAATCCATATATGAGAGCTTCAAGAGATTACATTGATTCCCCAACAAACATACAAGGTTTAGTTCACCATATTCATGGTGAACCTAGATGAATAACAATGAAAGTATGAAAGAATAAACCCAATAAAGTGGAAGAGGTAGCCTGAGCATCCAAGATCCTCCTTCAAAGGGGTGAAAGAGAGAGTGTTTGCCTCGTTTCTGCCAAAGATGCTAACTATAGGACGTGCAAGCCCTTATATACTAATCTAGAGTTACAAAAGATTACAAAAGTCCAAGCCCAAAAAGTGCCGCTCAGCGGTATTTACCGCTCAGCGGTGATTGCGCGTCTTCTTTCTTCCCCTCAGCGGCCTTTTTGCCCCTCAGCGGTTCCAACGTCACCTCTTGAGTGCCGCTCAGCGGTAGTTTGCCGCTGAGCGGTGCCTTCGACTTCTCCTTTTTGCACTCTTTCTTGTCTTTTCTAATGTCCTCTCTCTTATTCTTCACTTCTTTCACCAAATTCACCTCAAAACCTGCACAAAAACACTTAAATCAAGCATAAACCTGTCCAGCTCTCTTATTTCTGAAAATATAAACAAAAGGCATGATTTCAAGCTAGTTTCTAAGTCTAAAGGTTGCTTTTAGTATCAACTTTAAGCATGAAAATAACAGTTTTTCAACTGTTATCACAACCCCAAACTTAGAACTTTGCTTGTCCTCAAGCAAATAAAATGTAACTCCATCTCCAACCAATTCATATGATGGTTCACTCATTCAAAATGCTCTTTTCAAGATAAGTAATAACTTCACTCAAACTTAAGACCAAGAGTTCAATCAAGATGTGCACATGCTTTAGTGTTCACAAAGTCATTTAAATTCCAACAAATGCTATTTTTCATGAATGATCAATCAATTAAGCATGGATGTTCATGTGCTTATGGAATATTTCCTCACTAGGTAAAGTGTTTCACTCAACACACAAGTGTATAAGAGGTAAAGTGTTTCACTCATTCACTCCACTATCACAATGTCACATGAATCAACTTTGCCTTTCATTTAACCACAATCAAATACATTCACAAGCATGCATCATCACAAGGACTTTTCAATGGCTTATAATGTGGCTGGGCTAACAAGAAAATTGGTTTTTCTGGATCACAAAATCATTGAGTTAAGAGAATCATAACAACACAATCTTCTTATTCATTCCCAACTTTCTTTTGCCTTTGCTTTTGCATTTGCATTGAGCTTTGCTTCTTTTTCTTTTCTTTTCTTTGCATATTCTTACTTTTTAGCTCTTAGCTCAATGCTTTTTCCTTTTTCATGTTTCCCCAATAACCCCAAACTTGAACATTTAACAATACCACACAAGATCTTCTACTTAACTCAAGGTAAAGATTTTCAATCAAGGGTGTTCAGTGTATATTTAAGGCTAAGGGTTCAACGGATAGAACACAACGTGTTCTCTTTTAGAAGGCTAACTTTATGAATTTGGCCAATAAAAAGGGTTTCAAAAACACGGCCTTTGATCATATGATGCAAAACAAGCAATTGATTCAATCATAGAAAACCTGGGCAAAGTCATTCATGCTTTCAAAGTAATAGCATTCAACAATAATAACTCTGGAGCTCAAAACCTCACATATAAGCTCATTCACATTTGACATGCACATCCTGCTTAATTTCACAATCACAATCATGATATTATGCATTTGTTCACAAAGCTTGTGAATCACCTGTATAAGCATTTTAATGTGCACATCATCTCAACATCAATCAATCAATAAGCATCATCAAGCATTACTTATCACACAATCACAATTAATAGCAAACCATCATAACAAACCAGGTGTTCAATAGAGTACATCAAACCCTAATCTAAAAACAAAAACAAATAAGTTCAGAAAACTTAAACCATAAAAGCATAATCATATGATAGCATTCATCAGTAAATGCTATCTCAGCTCCTCATCAGTCCGAGCTCTCTGTATCTTCCTCTTCCTCTTCATCATCATCTTCATCAAATGCATCCTCCTCCTCAGCTTCATCTTCATCCATGTCTCGGGCTGAAGCTTCAGCTGCTTCAGCTCCTCCATGCCATGGTTCTTCTGGCCAAGCTACCACATTATGGAATTCATCCATAGTCCACCTGTGTGCTGGAGGGGTATCATACATCCCCACTATCATCTCAGCCGTGGCCACCTGCCCTCTGTGGATGGACTGCAACTGAGCACCTATAAGAGACATATACATGTCCCTCATCTGGAATGGTTCTGCCTCATGAGTATCAGCAGAAGTCCTGCTCTGTGCTGGCCTTCTCTCTCTACGAGCCTGGCGTGGTGGCACTGGCTGGGCTGCCTCCTCACCTCCACAGTACTGTCTGTAATAGGCCTCATCTATAGCTTTTCTTGGCCTCTCAAATGGTGGAACAGAAGTGTCCACCCCAGCTAGCTTGCAAAGGTGAGTGATCAAAGAAGGATGTCCCAGTGGTGCTTTGTTGTTTGAGGTGTTAGCACACACACTAATCTCATCAGCTATCACCTGCCCAATATTAACATTCAAGTTTCTGATAGCACAGTAGATGAAGAGTGCCCTGCTGAGAGTAATATCTGACACATGTGAACATGGCTGAATGTTGGCATGAGAAAATGCCATCCAATACTTTGCAAGAGGAGTCAAATCTGTCCTCCTAATATTAACCACTGAGCCAGATCTATTCCTTTGGAAGTGTCCTCCAGGTATGCACAATACTCTCTCAACATCCTCAAAGTCAGCACCTTCCTCCATGCTAAGAGCAAACTGGCATTGCTCACCAGCCCACACAGTATCCAGAAAGTTATTGATGGAGTCAGAATCATACCTGATAGCATGGCCTCTAACATAGCCCAAATAATTCTCAGCTGGATAATCACCAATCTTCTTTGCATTGGTGTAGAATTCTTTCACCACAGCTATGTTGGCAGGTGATGGATAAGTGGCTAGCTTCCCCCAATCATTCCCTAACACTTGCTCTCCAAATTGAGGAGCAAAGTTAGGTATCATTCCAACCTTTCTCTCCATTAGAAGTCTCCTGTCCTGAACCACCCTAAAGTGCTTCTCATGTTTCCTAGAGAGGAACCTGCCATTATGGGGCTGCTCTGGTTCCTTTTCCTTCCTCTTGGTTGCCATGGTTTTCAATCTCTTTCCTGAAGAGGATGCCATTCCTGCATTCAAACATAAATCCAAAACCACAGAACATGATGTTAATCATTAGTAAACACAAAACAAAACTCCTTTTGAAGCTAAACCACCGCTGAGGGCCAGAATTTCCCTTCAGCGCCACCAGTGCCACATTCAAACACGCAACAAACCAGAAAAAACAAATCTGGCAGAGTGCCGCTCAGCGGTAAATGCCGCTCAGCGGTGATCTGCAGATTTTTGCAAATCTCTTTTTAAAACAGTCCTAACTCCACCCAAATGCAATTTTCAGTTTTCCAGTTCATAATCAAGCAGTTTAATCGGTTCAAACATCAAATATATCATCAAATCATGCATAGAAACTAAAACCCCTAAGTATTCATGCTTTGACAATCACATTCAAATTCAAGAACCCTAGAATGAACAAAATGCATTTTACTTACTTGGGTGGAGATGCTAGATGATATGAGAATGCTTCCAAACTAGAATGCTCTCTTCCAACCCCAAACTTTGATGGCACACTAGTATAAAAGTGAGTGGAAGAGAAATCTTCTAAAGAGGGAAGAGTAGAAAGATGTGGAAAACCTAGGAGAAGAGGTGTGCAAGTGTTTATGCACAGAAGAACTTGAAAGAGTGTAAAAACGCGCAGCTTAGGGTTTAAAAATACCCCAATGGGCTCGGGTTCCGCTAAGGGGAACTTAAGCCCATCTGCGTTAGTACCGCTCAGCGGTAAATGCCGCTCAGCGGCACTTTCGTGATGTGCCCTTCTCCTTCTTTTCTTGACCTACGTGCCTTCCTAGCATACCCCTCATAGGTTCCCTGCAATTCAATGTTAAAAATGCTTATGCAAACCCTAACTAAAATAGACAAACAGAAAACAATCAATCAACTGGGTTGCCTCCCAGGTAGCGCTTGTTTAACGTCACGAGCCTGACCCAAATTCCACCAGCACCCATCAGTAGGTGTTTCCAACTTACCAGCACCCATCAGTAGGTGCAAAATCTTCTCACCAACACCCATCAGTAGGTGCTACAAACCTAACATCCTTCAGTAGATGCTGGATCCAACAAAAATATTTACAAAACTAATGTTCACAAATTAAAAATTACAAAACCAAATCAAAAGTTTTTAAATTCACTGGGTTGCCTCCCAGCAAGCGCTCTTTTAATGTCATTAGCTTGACCCAGTAAAGCTCAAGTTCCTTCTTCTTTTTCTTCTTCTTCCTATTGAACTTCTTCAGAAATTTGATCAAACCAGGAACCTGTTGCAGTGTCTCAATCATAGGAACTTTAATCTCCAATTTCTTGAAGATTTCCATGAAGCACTTAAATTTCTTTTCCTTCCTATGATTCTTCTTTAGATGAGGATGTAATTTTTCATGTGACTTCTTCTTCTTTCCTCACAAATTAACCAGTTAAACCATGAATCCTCGGCAACGGCGCCAAAAACTTGATGGACAAATTTGTAAGCACCAAAATATGATGTCACAAACTTGTTTCACAATCGGCAAGTATGACCGAATCGTTCAAGTAATAAAACTTGGTAAGACCAAGTGTCGTTCTTCCCAAAGGACTCACGGCCTAGTTTAGTTATGTGGTTTCTTGATTAACTAAGACTTACAAACGAAATATTTGAGTTTAAAATGCAAGACAGAAAATAAACATGTATGCATGAATTTTGATCAATGGCAAAGACAAAAGATAAACACTTTCAATGGAATATATGAATGAATATGTTGTTGGGGGTCAATTTCATCTCATCCACTCTCATATATTTTAGGAATTCAACATTCAAATCATCATTGTTAATGCCACTCTCTAATGTACCATTCTAGATGGCTTCTCCCTAATCAAATAGTTCATACAATTCCTAGCATTCCTAATGATTAGTTCATGAGTGCAGGAGCTTAAAGGCAACCAATAGAATATTGTCAGTATAATATTGGGAGAAATTCCCCGGATCTAGACTTCCCCGTACGTGTCCGTATCGACAAAACCAATAATCATGCATTAGAATGAGTTAAACAATGCAAGCATTGAGCAAAGAGGAAAAACCCTAACTAATGATGAAAGAAAGCATATGTCTTAATTCAAAGATGTACTCAACAAATCCATATATGAGAGCTTCAAGAGATTACATTGATTCCCCAACAAACATACAAGGTTTAGTTCACCATATTCATGGTGAACCTAGATGAATAATAATGAAAGTATGAAAGAATAAACCCAATAAAGTGGAAGAGGTAGCCTGAGCATCCAAGATCCTCCTTCAAAGGGGTGAAAGAGAGAGTGTTTGCCTCGTTTCTGCCAAAGATGCTAACTATAGGACGTGCAAGCCCTTATATACTAATCTAGAGTTACAAAAGATTACAAAAGTCCAAGCCCAAAAAGTGCCGCTCAGCGGTATTTACCGCTCAGCGGTGATTGCGCGTCTTCTTTCTTCCCCTCAGCGGCCTTTTTGCCCCTCAGCGGTTCCAACGTCACCTCTTGAGTGCCGCTCAGCGGTAGTTTGCCGCTGAGCGGTGCCTTCGACTTCTCCTTTTTGCACTCTTTCTTGTCTTTTCTAATGTCCTCTCTCTTATTCTTCACTTCTTTCACCAAATTCACCTCAAAACCTGCACAAAAACACTTAAATCAAGCATAAACCTGTCCAGCTCTCTTATTTCTGAAAATATAAACAAAAGGCATGATTTCAAGCTAGTTTCTAAGTCTAAAGGTTGCTTTTAGTATCAACTTTAAGCATGAAAATAACAGTTTTTCAACTGTTATCAAAAGGTCGCTCCCTTTTTTTATTTATCCTTTTTAAATTCAAATAGAACATCCAACTTTATATGGGAAAACACAGTTGGTTGGGCTTGATGAATGTTGTGTTAGAAACGAAGAGATCCACGTCATATACTAACACCACTTGACGTCCAGGTATATTAGAAAAGACTGTTGGCAGGGCATGATAAATGCTACGTTAAAACCAAGACATACACGTCCATTATTGACACCACTCGACGTCCACGTTATTTGGGAAATACATAGGGACGTCATTTTCCTTCAGTATTCGACGTAAAATTATTTGAAGGAATTCTAAAAGAAATCCATTATTACGTAGGTTCATAAATGGAAACGGAACAAAGGAAAAACATAATAACACAAAACATAGGAAAAAAATGAAAATCAAACGACAAAAAGATTCGCAGGATTGTTAAAATGTATAAGGATTTTTGTGAATGGAGGTGATGAGTCACCATTTTTCACTATACACTTAGTTTCCAGCACCATATTTTGTTAGTGAATTGTGCTTAATTATCAATTATTCTTCCATTTTCATTATTTGGGCTCAATTTCAAGACTAATTCTTATTTTATTTAATTTGAATTATTTGGGCTTAATTATTTCAATCACATTTGTGCAGGACAATCACAGTTGAAAGGTTGAGAAAGATTTGCTGAAGATGAAGATGACCGAACGGTCTGCTAAAACCTTGACCGAACGGTATCCTAAAACCTGAAACGAACGGTCTACTGAAGACATGACCGATGTTGAGAACCTGCAATGAATGCCGAGCACTACACTACCGATTAGTTTTGTTGAAGGAAAAGTCGAACGTTCTACTGAAGCCATGACCAAACGGTATGTGGACGCATATACCGAAAGGTCTGTGAAAGCTTTCACTGGATGAACGAACACTCTTCAACGAACGACAGTGCATGTGTTCCTATAACCGAACGACATAAGCCTTTCATGATCGAACTGTCCGAACGGTCTTGTAGTGACCGAACGGTGAGCTAGAGTCTAAACTGAATGGATGAGCACTATAGAACGAACAGTCTCAGCAATTGTTGTTGACCGAACGGTCTTGTAAAGACTGAACTGCACACCATCTCCTGAGCCTCTAGTGACCGAACGGTGGGATCCTTTAATGACCGAACGACCAAATGAGATGACTAGAGAACTCAACAGCAGCATTATTGGAAACACATTATGGGAATTCAAGAGCGTGGCCACGTTAGTGTTAGAAGGGCAGTTTTGTCTTTTGGGGTCTATATATCCCAAAATTCACCTTCACTTGACCTAAGTCTTCCAGCCGCCACTTACGTTTTCTAGGGAGCATCTTTTTCCTCCTCCCCTTTAGGGAGGTTTTGGTTTGTTTTCATTTTTCACCTTCATGTATTGAATCTATGTGTTCCTAATTGTAATTTCCACTTTGCGTTCTTCATTTGATGTTGTTGAATCTTTATTTTCATCTACGCATTGCCTTTCATTTCCAATTTCGTTTTCTTGTTCCGATTTTGGATCCAATTAGTTTCATTTTCCAAATTGCTTTGAGTTTCGTCTTTGCTTAATTCGTTTCATCCAGTTTCATTGTTTATTTCCAATTATGCATTTTAATTCTGTCAGATTTTTGTTTCCAATTCACGTTTTTCAACTTTGTCCCTTTATGTTTCTCAGCTTTTTTTCACTACAACCTCTATTTGTGTTTTGATTTACGTTTTCTAGTTGTGTTTAGAAGTTCGTTTTGCTTCATTCCAGCTTTGTATGTTCATTCCAGTTCTACTCGTTTAATCTACTGTTCATCGCGTTTTCTGCTTCAATTCTATAACGTTTTGAGCTTCTTCATTTAGACCGGTCGATTTTTAATTAATATCGTTCGGTCTCTAACATGTTAGAGACCATTCGGCTTTTTCTACTCAGTTTTCAATCTCTTTTCTGTTTTCTTAACGTTCGACTTTTACATTGTAATACCGTTCGGTCTGTTATAAACCGAACAACCACTTTCTTCATCTTTTGATTACGTACATTGTCTCAATAAATTTTAATACCGTTAGGTCATACACTTCTGTGTAGGACCGTTCGGTCTGTTTGTTTTTATAAACGACCGTTTGTCTCATGTCAGGACGTTCGGCCTAGGTGCACAGCCGTTCGATCTCTAACTTAACTGTTAGAGATCGTTCGTCCTTTTCTTTGTTCTGCATTTTATTAGGTTTAATGTCTCCTAAGGTCCATATTTTTGTCTAGAATTTCAAATAGGTCCCCTTCTTGTTCGGCGTCTTAATTAGGTCTTTATTTTGTGAAAATATGCAGGTGATGAAATTGATTTGGGTTTTCTATGATTAGGTCTGGGTTTTCTATGATTAACACCGTTTGATTTAATTTAACGGTAGGGGTTTAATTGTAGCATTTTTTTACAAAATAAGGACCTAATTGAGACGCCGAACAAGAAGGGTACCTATTTGAGATTCTGAACAAAAATAGGGACCTTAGGAGAATTAAACCCAACGACCGTTCGTCTCATGTCAGGACGTTCGGCCTAGGTGCACAACTGTTCGGTCTCTAACTTCACTGTTAGAGATCGTTCGTCCTTTTCTTTGTTCTGCTTTTCATTATCGTTGCTCTCTTATGACGTTCGGCTTGTCTTGTTTATTTCCTTTAGCTTGTATGCTTTTACACTGTACTACCGTTTGGTCTGTTAGAGACCGAACGACCCTTTCATCTCTTGCTTTCGTTACCGCTCGACTAATGTGTTTGTTCATTTCCTTTTAAGTTCTTTAGATAATGTTCGGTTTTTACTACTATGCAATTTATAGTCCATCATTCGGTCACTACTTTAGACCATTCAGTCTTTCATAGCACCGTTCGATTTAACACTTATTGTTAGAACCGTTCGGTTTTCTGCTTTCAGCGTTTAATTGTTTGGTTGTCTTTAACTTCCAATTTTAATTTAGTTTAATTTTCCTTGCAAAAACACTTTCAACCCCCCCACTACGTGTTTGACCTAAGTCTCGAACCACGTTTGGTCCTTGAGAGATGACCTAGGAGTCACTTCCTAGCATTATACTGCATTCTTATTTGCACATCAAATTTGATGGGCCGCGACAGCCGCATCAGGAGGTGTTAGCGTTTGAATGGGTGCAAAATCCAAATCTTTCAACCTTTTTCTTTGTTTTTCTATCACTCTTTCAAGCTCTTTGCCATGACGCACTCTTTCAAGATCTTCGCCATGACAAAGAATCAAACCACAAGGAAATTATTCGCTTTGGTGAACTTGAAAGAGATGATATAGAAACAAAGAAGAAAGTTAATAGATTGTTACGAGATATTTGATGAATGGAGGTTGTAGCGTTTTGAAAGGGTGCGACATCCAAATCTCTCAACCTTTTTCTTTCGATTTCTATGACTTTTCCAAGCTTTTCAACAGGACAAACAATCAAAACCATAAAGAAATGACTCATTTTTGTCACCTTGAAAGAGCAGATTCATGTCAATTATTAACAAAATTGGATGTCCGCTATAGAGTATATTTTAAATTCATAAGTTTTAACATTTTCCTCTGGTTTTCTACCATGTCTTCATCGTTAACAAAGAAATGTCTTCGTTTAGTAGAGGAATCGATAGCAAACCAACGAAAAAAGTTAACATGAATTTGTTTATGGAAGTTCTGTAGTTTAGTGAAGGAGGAGTAGCGTTTTAAAGGATGCAAAATCCAAATCTATCACCTTTTCCTTTGGTTTTCTATACTCCTTCAAGCTTTTTTGTGTCCTTGAAGGAGATAACAGAAAACACAAAGAAAAAATTAACAGATGGAGTTCATAGCAGAAATTTTATAAATGGATGTCTACAAGTTATTTAAGGCTCTGAAATTGTATTTATAGACAAAAAGAATGACTGTTGGGAAAGGCCTGATGTGGGGTGACCTTTGGCTTCAATAATAAAAGGCAGTCCAAAGACAAAGGTCGCTCCTTTTTTTCTTTTTCCTTTTTAAATTCTCATAGAACGTCGAACTCTAGGGGACTTCGACGTGAAAGGTTTGTGAGAATTCATTTTGTGTTGTTACCAGAGGTTTTGGATTTATTTACGAAAATGTCACCGGTCATTTTTAATGTTGGATATTGAGTGGTTGGACATTGAACGCGTGACGTTATACGCGTGATGTTGGTCGCTCCCTTTTTTTTTTTCTTTTTCCTTTTTAACCTCCAATAACACATCAATTTTGAAAATATTCGACGTCCTCTATAGGGTCTTTTTTTGAAATTCCTTGAAGGAGTTTATGAATTTTATGATTGGAAGTTGTAGCGTTTTGAAAGGCCTTGGAGTTGTTACAAGTTAACACAAAGAAACCTTGGAGTTGTTACAAGAATTTTTATAAATGGATGTCTACATAAATAATTACTGTTGGGAAAGGCCTGATATGGGCTTCAATAATAAAAGGTAGTCTACTTAAATGATATATGGGAAAATGTACTTTTGCTGTTAGAAACGAAGAGGTTGACATCAATTTCTTCAGACTTCCAAAGTGTCTTTTTGGTTTAATTCTTTTTTCTTTTAATCCAACAATAAACGTCGAATTCCTTGAACATCTGATGTATTATTTGTTATCCGAAGGCAAAGGTCGCTTTTTTTCTTCTTTTTCCTTTTTAAATTCCCATAGAATGTCTAACTCTAGAGGGCTTCGACGTGAAAGGCATTGGAGTGGTTGTGAGCATTAATTTTGTGCTGTTACCAGAGGTTTTGAATTGACTCTATAAATATAATGCTTAACTCTATACAATTGCACAATTTGATCGTTTTTTAATGATTCATTTTTAAACTTTCTTAGAGTTGTTTTCTCCGAAATTAGATCCACTAATTCTGTAGAAAACAACTTCAAGAAACTTAAAAATTGAATCATATAAATAAAAAAATTCAAGTTATAAAAGCAGTTTTGCCCCTCCAAGGGTTCTATAGATTTGAAAAATCACTTATCTTCTTACTATTTTTCTTTCCACCAGATTTCTATTGTTCAAATTCTTCTTCCCATCAAATATGTTGATCATATTTGGATGGTCAAAAGGATGACAACAGAAGATGTTTTTCTGTTGTATGCAATTAAACGAAAGTGGATGCTTGAAAAGAAAGTAGATGTGCTTTATCAAAAAGAGATTAATAACGATCTCGAAATAGAGGATTCTGATGAAGAGTTTATTGAAGAAGATTCTAGGAAGACGTGTGAATCAGAATAGGGTCTTAGAGTCATAGTATTAAGTTGTAATGTCCTTGCTTTATTATGTTTTCTTTTTTATGGCGTTTTATTCGTTGGCTTAAAAGAGAAAAAAATTATTTCTGGCAAAAAACGTCAAATTGGTGAAAGAGTTCGACATTCTTTGGTTGGTTTAAAAGAAAAAAGGAAAAAGGAAAAAAGAGGGACTCAGGTTATTGCTAACGTTGTTTGTTCTGTTATGTGACGTTGAACTTTGACGTTATACGCGAGTATGGCACGTCAAAGCCAAATCCCCACATAATTTGACTTGATATGTGGCTTCCTCCGCTCAATAAAACGTCGAAACCACGAGTATAAGGACGTTTTTTCGGTTGGTTTAGAAGAAAAAATTAAACACATAATTTCTGGAAAAATAAAACGTTCAACGCGAAGAAGAATTCGACGTTCTGTGGTTGGTTTAAAAGAAAAAGAAAAAATAATAAAAAAGGAACTAAATAACAAAATGTTTAAGCCAGTAGTATAAAACTAAAATTTTATGGGTTGATTTAAATAAAAATAAATAAATAACTGCTGGTTGTAATATATAACATCCTTCTTTTGTTACGGTAGACGTCATATTAATTAAATAAATATTTAGTATTTATTTATTTTTTATTGGACATCGTCTGTTTCCTTAGGGACGTTATGTGATTACGACCATCACGTCCAACCCCAACTTGTTCGACGTTCTATATTGTTTTATACGTCGACCCCATAAAGTGTGCAATGTTCTGTTTGGTTTATATAAGAGAAAAAAAATAAAGAATAAAAAAGGAATTCACTCTTTGGCTTCGTGCTGACATATAAAACGTTGAATATTTGTCATGGTTGACGTCAAAGTTGGGTAGGAGTAATACTGCTGGAAGCAAACCACTATTTCGTTATTTTTTTATTTTAAATTGAACGTCAAATGTTTCTTAAGTTGACGTTATGTGATTCTAAGGTCATTGGTTTACGTCATCTGGGGCTTATTTGACGTTAATACATTTTAGATTACGTCGACATGCTCCTTGTTTGACGTTAATACATTTTAGACGGCGAACTATTTTAGTAAATGACGTGAAGTGATTCAATTTATTTACGAAAATGTCACCTGTCATTTATAACGTTGGTTATTGAGTGCTTCGACGTTAACCGCGTGACATTATATGTTGTTTTTACACTAGTGAATGTTTGAAAATACAACAATTAATTAAGAGACTAAAAGAGAATTAATAAATGATAAATTTTTTAATGCGCAATTTATCCTTTTTCTGACATATATAGAATATATAAAATGATTTTCATATAAGAAATTATATTTTTTTTTCATAATAGATTTTTTTCTATAAATATAATATAATTTTAGTATAAATTTAGTATAATTTTTTATATTTATATTTTTTTTAATAAAATCTTCGGTAGTAACGAAATATATAATTTAGGGAGAAGAAAGTAGAAGATGTGGATGGTGGCAATCTGAAGTTGGAATACCATGTCATTCCTCATTGTTATTAGTGGTATTAATTTATATTCACACAAACTGATAGTTAGCAATTGCAAAACATCTGGTTGTAATCAAACCATGTAATAGGAAGCACTAATTTGTGCGGCAGCTGTGGGATCATATGCTTTCATTTTTAACTCCAAAGAATGTTTGTAAACTTAGTTACCATGTAATGATTTAGAATTTGAAATAAAATATCAGTCTTTAATAAGGTTGATCTCTACCTTGACTATGTGCCAGTTAATTACAATTCATTTCATGATTAATCTAAATTCAGTCATTTCCAAAATGATTTTTTATCGTATAATAAACCTTAACTTTTTTTTCCTCTTAATTTTCCTTTAAATAAATTGTTCCATCTGTTTGTGTTAAAGTGACGTATTTGCTCAAAGAATGATTGTATTAACATTTGTGACAAACAACTATGGGTATTTTAAACATTTCTGTTATACTATACTATGAGCACGGCAGTGGAACTATATGGACTCTGTGGACTTAGTCCCATTAAAAGTATAGAAAAATAAAGCAAAAAGGGAAATATTTATACATGAAAATAGTTAGCTTGATATATTGATGAGTGAGATGTTAATAATCAGTTATTATTTATCACTTAATATATTAATGGTTATTTTCGTTATAGGCACGACATTTTAGGAGTATAATTTTTCTTAGCTTGGGACTATATTGTTACGTTATTTTGTTCGTTAAATTACAAATCAAATCAAATAATGAAGTGAAAGGTTTTATTTCTTAAGCATTTTTTTATTTCCATAATATTTACTTTTGAAGGGTTGGATGACGATTCTTTTGTTAGTCGTTTCTTTCTATTGAATTTGTTGTATCAATAATTTCTCTCAGTTAAAGTGGTCTATGGGAAAACTCTTTAATATTCATATTATTTGACCGTTTTTTTGGTGCAATTTAGAATGTGAGATTTAAGGCATGTAGACATTTGATAATCATTTCAGACATATTATAATAAATATAATTAAAAAAATACAGTAAGAGAATGCATGTAAGGATTGATACCAATTCACCTCACTTGAGGTTATACATTCAGTTTCTTAAGCCATCTACTTAAGAAATTCACTAGTCAAAACCTTTGACTAGCAATAAGTATCAACTATAGCAAGTCACTCCTCTTAAGAAATACAACTCTTCAAATTAAAACAAGCTGAACCTTTCCAGGTAAAAATGTTGTTGTTAATGCAATCAAATTAATATTACTAAACTATAATAACTTCAGTATTACTAAGATACACTAGTACAACCAAGGGATATTACCTCGGTTGTTTTGGGTTTATGACTGCGGTTACAGAACCGAGGTATATTCAAGCGAGGTAAAAAGTTTGGACTTTTGGCCTCGGTTCAAAAAACCTGAAGCAGTAAATCAAAAATAAAAATAAATACACTAGTAAAAAAACGCTATTTAAACTCGCACAATAGGTATCGGTTTAGGTAAAACCGAAGTCTATTAAAACACGGTGGTATTTTTGTAGTTTAGTCGAACTTATACGCCTCGGTTCAAAGGGAACTGAAACGTATAAGTTTTATTACCTCGGTTGAAGTACACAACCGATGCCTAAAACCCTGCAATTCCACCTAGCCCTCTGCACAACAAACTTTTCAGCTTTTCGAGACTGACCTATTACCTCGGTTTGCGCAAAACCAGTGTGAAAACATGTTTATGCCTCGGTTTAACAGTTAACTGAGACATATAACTATCAATAAATTTTTTATTTTATTTTTTATCAAGTGTATAAGCATCGATTCCTATGTGAACCGAGGCATATAATGGTCTACTATTTCGTTTAATTGAAGAACCGAGTTAGTATAGCGTCCAGGGGTTCTTAACCTAGTTCTCGCGCTTTCTTCCTCCATTCTCGCACTCTTCTTCCTCCAATACTCTCTCTCTGTCGCCTGCACAAGGCTTCTTCCTCCACTCTCACTCTTCCAAACAATACTGCTAGTGCGACGGTTCTCTCTCTGGTTCTACCCCTCTCATCCACCGTCGCCGGGAGCCACCACCACCTCGTTGTGTGCGCCGTTGGGAGTAAAGCTCCTAGGGAGAGATAAAGCGGTGGCCGTTGGGAGTGAAGCTCCTAGGGTTCTATCCCCTTTCTCAGATCTACAATTCTTCAGCTCTTATCCCCTTTCTCTTCCTCTTTTTCTGTTTCTCAGATCTACAAACCTCTTCCTCTTTTTTTGTGGACCGCCTGGTGCGGCCCGTGCCGTGGTGGAGCCGCTGCGATGGGACCGTTCGACTCTGCTTCGGAGGCCGAGGACGACAACGTCGACGCGAACGCGCTGCTGCCCCTTTGCGATTTTCAGAGTCTGACCAGCATTCGGTTGGGAAGGAAGGAAGGAGTTGTCTTGTTTGTGGAAAATGGGGGAGAAGGAAGGAGTTGTCTTGTTTGTGGAAGAGGTTTTGAGGACGGTGCGGCGGGGGCGTAGCCGGTGGATCTGTTTTTGGTTATGTTTCTCTGCCTTGGGTGTTTGGTTCTGTTTCTCTGCAGGTGCGGTTTGGATTCGCCTCTTGAATTGGGGGTACTGCTTCTTAGTTTTCTCTACGCCTTCTGATTGCTCGCTGGGAAAGGTCTTAGGGTGGATGGTGATGATTGGGGTTGAAAATCTGGAAAGGTCTTTGTTAGTGCAGGTTGGGGTTGAGGTTGAAAATCTGGGAAAGAAATTGTGGTTCAGAACATAGAAAAGTGAAAGGAAAAGAACATGGCAGAACAGAACGAAGAACAGACGAGGAACCAACAAGAGATTTTGATTGAGATTAAAAAAATTAAAAGGACTCTACTGCCTCGGTTGTCTGTTAACTGAAGCAGAATTCAAACACTTTTGACTCGGTTCAAAACCTGAGACATAAAGCCTATATTTTTTACTTCGCCAGAATATGCTCCGGTTCTATAACCGGTGCCTATAAACCAAAAGAACCGATGTCATAATCCTTAATTGTACTAGTGATAGGTCTATTACCTCGGTTCTAGTTTGAACCGAGGTCGTAAACCCTTTTCTTTAAGGACTTTTTGCCTCGGTTCTCTTTTGAACCGAGGTAGTATCTTACAAAATTTAATAAAAAAAAATTAACCAATAAAATAAATTTAATAATCAAATATCAAATCAAACTATTATTTATTATACCTAATGATTCTCTGATGTAATGCTGGCAACTTTAATTCCAATAAATGCTAATAACTAAGGAGTGAGATAATAAAAGATAAGATCTTGACCATTGAAGGGACAAGAAAAAATTACAGGCCCGTAATAAATTAAAGGATTCTACTGAAAATAAAATTCAACCTAGTAAATAGACAAAACATATGACTAATTTGCTAACCAAGACATCAGTAAGAAGTCGTGTTTGTATTCTAATTTTTAAATAAAAGAAATTTTCTTTTGATCCTTCAATGATATATATGACTAACACTCTACTGTACCAAGAGTAACATGTTTTAAATTAAAGGGTACCTACCAAGCTTCAGAATGGGCAGAGCAATATCAAGGGCAAACTTTATAGCCACATAAAGCTCTAATTGTTTAGGGCATATAAATATCTTTGCAGTGACAAACCAAACAACATCTTTGTAACAATAACCATCAGAGGATCCTTACAAGCTCCAATAAATTGGAAGAAACAAAGAAATCCATTATCTTCATAAATAGGCATCTATTAGTCCTACAGTAGCATAAAGATCAAAAGACCATAATATACACTTTACACTATCCATAGATAAGTCTTCAATGAAACAAACGATACAAAGCACATGGTACCCCTGCACTCACAATTCCAATCCAAGAAAACAGTGGTCTAAACCCATAAATTTCCATCATTATAAGCAGTGCAACCCAATTGTAATTCACGTTAATCATATGAGAGTGAAGGGTGTGTGTGCAGTCAATTAACAGTTCCAATACATCCATTAACACAACAACATTCAAGTCCAGAAACACACATAAATTGACATAGTCGAAAACCAGATAGCATCCCCCTTACTAGCTGCTGTAATCTAACCTTAAACACCCACCTAACTCACGGTTCACTTCCAGAATAAAGCACCTAACTCTTTCCTACTCATAATCCTACCTTTATGCAAACTCCTGCATCTGAGAGGTACATAAACGTATTATAGACACTGGACCAGAGCCCAATGGAAACCAGTGATTCTTCACTAAAACTCTAATGGAAACAAATTATGCTCATTACTAAACTTAGGATATTTACTCCAACTATAATAAATTCAAGACAGTCACACACTAGCCAAAGCCATGAATTTCAACATGCTTAACCAGTTCCAATTAGTTGGAAAACACCAAGATCATCAAACCAGAAAATTTGATTCCAATAACAGTAAAACAACCCTTACTGACAGCAAGCAATAGTTCAATTAACAACCATATCACCCCCCAACCTGACCCACTACACACAACAACACACCCTCTTCTGCCCAAAACATTCTCAGGATCCAAAGAGCAGCCATATAACATCCACTCAACTAAACAGACTTTCCCGGCCAAAACACAATGTATAGAAAACAGTTCTCAATTTATTGAACTATGTACAAATTGACTGTCTACCCACTGCCCACACAATTACAAGCGAATAAGTAATTGACTAAACCCATGAATCCCGATATCACAAGCAACGATACAAAGCACATTGCGGAAGCCGATGCGAACCTAGACCACCGCGACCGCAGCGGTGTTCTTGCTACGCTGCACATGGCGACAAGGTACGTGCGGCCTGGTGTTGCGAAGGTGATGCTCGATCTGGGCGCGAATTGTGAGGTGGCGGATGAGCGTGGAAGAACGGCGTTGGATCTGACGTAGGAGATTTTGAAGGCGAAGCCGAAGGGAAATCCGTTTCAGTTCGGGCGCAAGATTCGGCTCGAGGGAGTGGTTAGGGTTTTGGAAGGGGCTGTGTTCTAGTACGCGGAGGTGGAGGAGATTCTTGAACGGAGAGAGAATGAAGAGAATTTGGAGTCATGGAGGTGGAGGAGATTCGTGAACGGAGATGGAAGGGAGAGAATTTGGAGTCGTAGAGGTGGAGGACATTCATGAACAGAGAGGGAAGGGAGAGAATTTTGAGTAACTTGTGCAGTGGAAGGACGGTGGTGCGAATGAGGGCTGACTCAGAAGCGTTTTCTTAGAACCGGGGCATATAGCAACATTTTCTACCTCGGTCTCCTGAGTAACCGAGTCAGTATACTCTTTGAAAAGTGGTTGTCTTAAAACCGATGCATATAACAGCGTTTTCTACCTCAGTCTTTTGGGTAACCGAGGCAGTATATTCTTTGTACAGCGGTTGTCTTAAAACCGAGGCATATGGTATCTTAACTATTACAACATTGCCACTGTATTTTAATAGGCTTCGGTTTTTCGAAAACCGAAGCCTAATGGACGATTTAAAATACCGATTTTGCACTAGTGATAGTAGTCAACAAAATAGAAATTATAAATTCAACCCTAAGTCGTCTCTCAACGAACACAAAATTGATTTTTAACAAATTATTTATAATAAAAACTATACAAAGAGGTTAGTAAAACAAAAACAAAAAGAAGATAGAGATCAATAAAAGAACAAAATAACAAAAGATAAAAAGAAATAAATTTATAAAAAGATTTAAAAAGCTAAAAACAATGATAAAGAAACTAGGTTGATTTCTCTGCTTTTTCAAAATAGGATTCATCATTGGTTATCTAAAGATTATTGTTCAATTAATTATTGTCTTACATTTTCAAATTAATCAATGTAAATTCTCACTTAATTTATTGGTATTCTCACTCTTAACCAAATTATATTCTCAATTAAAAGCAAGAACTTTGTAGATTATTAATCATAGTAAATTTAACCAAAGCACACTCTCAATTAAATATTACTATGCCTAATCGTGTCCATTTGTTTACCTCTTATATCAAGTAAAAAGTTAATTAACCAAAGTACATTCTTGATTAATTATTGTTAAAGTTTTTACCACTAATCAAAGTACATTCTCAATTATTGACAAAAAACCAATCAATCACATGAAAGTTTCTAACTTTAATCAAAGTAAATTGTCAATTAAAAATAAAAACCCTTTTACTCATATGAATTATTTGTTATGTAAATTTAACACCATGTTAACTTTCTATAATGTAAAAATCATTACTTTTACTTGATTAAGAAGCAAAAGACAAATAAAAATAAATCACAACAAGAATCAAAAGAACAAACAAATTTATTCATCTAATCTAAAAATCCAGTTAAGAAATTACAACAGAATCAACCTCGAATGCTTAATATTCCATGGAATGTGGAAATAATATGAAAATATAAGAATAAAGGGTGGATAACATGAGTGAAGAGAGAGGGGGAAATTTGAAACCCCCAAAAGGTTTCTAAGCTCCCCTAATGTGTTTCCCTAAGTCTCTTTATATAGAAATTGGATTGGGCTTGTTTGAGGCTTTTTTGTTGTTGTAATCTTCTTTATAATAATGTAATCTCCTCCAATTATCTTCTAAATAATCTTATATCTTCAAGATATATTTTATTGTTGTGGAGATCTAAAATATTGGAATAGATATTTGCTAGATTAAAAAAGATTTGACAAATATTATCTTTTGATATATATTGATATATTTAAATAAGGTAATTATTTAACAATATCAAATAAAATATCTTAATATATATTTTTCCCAAATTATCTTTAATCATAAACATTTATCAATTATCAAAGCCCTTTTAGTAGAAAAAATAGAGAAAACCGCAAGATCCAATTTTTGTTGCCTGTTCCCTCTTCTTGGTTTGTCCAAATTTCTTCATTTTTCATGCTATGCTTGGTGTTAAAAAAGAAGTGCTTCGTTTCTCACACCAAGAGGGGGGGTGAATTGGTGATGTGTAAAAGTGATTGCTTATAAAATCTTTTTTGCAAAATAGGAAGTCATAAACGTTTCTTGAATCGCAAGTAAATTTGTATGCAATGAAACAGTAAGCGTATTCAAATGCAATGACAGTATAATCGACTTAATGCAAGAAAATTCAAACACTGTAGCTTATACTGGTTCGGCCAATCTGCCTACATGTGTCCTTCCACTCAACCCAAGATAGAAGTCAATGCACTATATAGATATGAGTTTTTACTCCAAGGGCTTTACAACGACCTCATGTCAAAATGTAAATCACCTCTCTAACTCACTAATCTAAGTATAGGCAATACACAAAATAGACAAGCATCAAGAACAATCCTCTTCTGCTGTCAACCCCTTTGAGATCCCCCTCAAAGTCAAGAACCACGTTCTTCTTCTTGTATACACCACATGGAATACCAGAACCTCTCAGCGTTTGCCAAAGCTTTTCCTGATCACGTAGAAAGCATATTCTTGTGTAGAACGATTAGACGTTTCTAATCACAAAATCTTGCTTCACAAGAAATCCTCAAGACTTTATCACCATGGTAATTCTTGATTCTTGGAGCTTTTCTCTCTTCTATAAGATTTCAAAAAGCACACTGAAAAGATATGAAAGTGTAAAGATCATTCATCTTACATAAATCAAATCATGCATCTATATATAGTATAAGACAAATCAGACGCGTTTTAATCGATTATGATATTAATCTAGTCGAATGCATTTCACAGTTATAACAAATTAACAGTAGTCAAATGCGTTAATTGAAAGCGCACTTAATGTAATTGATTGGCAATAAGTGCTTGGTCAACATATTTAAAAATATGATCGTTGTGGCAATTATGTCAAGCAATGAAACAATTTTAAAATCTTTAACAAACTTAGTCGAATACAAGATGCATGCAATCGATTAAGTAGTAACACTTAGCATATTTTTAAAAACTTATCTTCTCAAAATTCATCACATAACACTTGAAAATAATTTGTGCAAACACATGAGTTTTAATCGATTTCACCACCAATGTAATCGACTTAAAACTTATTGCACTACAGGAAATTCATGGATTACCGGCGGGCTACTACCGACGGCCCTTAGGCCTTCGGTAAATTTTGTTTACCGAAGGATTTTCTGACGATCTCTAATAGTACATAATTGGAGGATTTCGGCCTTCGGTAATTGACATGGGACATTACCGAAGGAACTTGACCTTCGATAAGTGGTTGGTGTATAAGAAAATTTTTCCCTCCCCCTCATTTCACGAAAGCTCTTCTTGCCCCCAATATTCAAAATCTCCCAACTCTTTCTTCTCCTAAGTCCTTCTCCCAACTCCCTCTGCTGCCTGTGCACACTGTTCCCTTCACCATCATTGTGCTCTAGCCTTGTCGTTCAATCAAGGAACCCATCTTCGTCATTCGGCCGACCATTCCAAGAATGTCCTTAGAGTCATCTTCTCGAAGGGTCTTGGTCGTTGGCTACCGGTGTTCGCCTGCGTTAGTTGCCGGAGTTCGCCGCTCACATTATCAGTAGGGCGAAAATCAGGTATTCCCTCTCACATTTTCATTTCGCATTGAAACACATTTGCCCTCCCTTCTCTGATTCCCCCAATCTAAGAATCGTCACAACTATTTTGTCCAAGGGTCGTAGGCGCGGGGTATTGGAGTTCGCCTCCCTCCATTGTGCTTCAACCGCAACGTGATCTCGTGAACCGCCATTGTAGTTCAATCGTGCCTCCGCAAACCTGTATTGGCTTGAACTTCACTTCCGATTTTAGGACTCCTATTTGATAACAGTTGAAAAACTGTTATTTTCATGCTTAAAAGTGATACTAAAAGCAACCTTTAGACTTAGAAACTAGCTTGAAATCATGCATTTTGTTTATATTTTCAGAAATAAGAGAGCTGGACAGGTTTATGTTTGATGTCAGTGTTTTATGCAGGTTTTAAGGTGAATTTGATGAAAGAAGTGAAGAAGGATAGAGATGGAATCAGAAAAGAACTCAAAAAGTGGAAAAGAAGAGAAGACGCAAGTACCGCTCAGCGCCAGTTTACCGCTGAGCGGCACTCATGAACTCCCGTTGGCTCCGCTGAGGGGTGAAAATGCCGCTGAGGGGAAGAATCAACACACGCACTTACCGCTGAGCGATAGTTTACCGCTGAGTGGCACTATTTTGGGCTTAGGCCCACTTTTCTGTAATATTTCGAATAGTATATAAGCTTTAGGACTTCCTAGGGTTTGTATCTTTGGCAGAGTATGAAGTAAACACTCACTTTTCCACCCCTTGGAGGAAGATCTTGGATGCTAAGGCTACCCACTCAACTTTCTAGGGTTCTATCTTTCACTATTTCATTGTATTTGATCTACTTTCACCATGAATATGGTGAACTAAACTTTGCATTGTTGTTGGGGAATCAATGTAATCTTTTGAAGCTTTCATATATGGAATTGTGTGTTTAAACATCATATTTATGATACATGCTTTCTTTCATCATTGGTTAGGTTTTTTCTTTTGTGCTCAAAGCATGCATTGTTTAACTCATTCGATGTCATGATTATTGATTCTGTCGATATGGGAACATACGGGGAAATCTAGATCCGGGGAAATTCTCCCAATAGCATATTCCCTAGACTAGGGATATGAGGGATGATTGCCTTTAAGCTTCTGTGCTTTAGAATTAAGTTTGGGGTTGTGATAACAATTGAAAAACTGTTATTTTCATGCTTAAAAGTGATACTAAAAGCAACCTTTAGACTTAGAAACTAGCTTGAAATCATGCATTTTGTTTATATTTTCAGAAATAAGAGAGCTGGACAGGTTTATGCTTGATTTAAGTGTTTTTGTGCAGGTTTTGAGGTGAATTTGGTGAAAGAAGTGAAGAATAAGAGAGAGGACATTAGAAAAGACAAGAAAGAGTGCAAAAAGGAGAAGTCGAAGGCACCGCTCAGCGGCAAACTACCGCTGAGCGGCACTCAAGAGGTGACGTTGGAACCGCTGAGGGGCAAAATGGCCGCTGAGGGGAAGAAAGAAGACGCGCAATCACCGCTGAGCGGTAAATACCGCTGAGCGGCACTTTTTGGGCTTGGGCTTTTGTAATCTTTTGTAACTCTAGATTAGTATATAAGGGCTTGCACGTCCTTTAGTTAGGGATCTTTGGCAGATACGAGGCAAACACTCTCTCTTTCACCCCTTTGAAGGAGGATCTTGGATGCTCAGGCTACCTCTTCACCTTTATTGGGTTTATTCTTTCATACTTTCATTGTTATTCATCTAGGTTCACCATGAATATGGTGAACTAAACCTTGTATGTTTGTTGGGGAATCAATGTAATCTCTTGAAGCTCTCATATATGGATTTGTTGAATACATCTTTGAATTAAGACATATGCTTTCTTTTCATCATTAGTTAGGGTTTTTCCTCTTTGCTCAATGCTTGCATTGTTTAACTCATTCTAATGCATGATTATTGGTTTTGTTGATACGGACACGTACGGGGAAATCTAGATCCGGGGAATTTCTCCCAATATTTTACTGACAACATTATATTGGTTGCCTTAAGCTCCTGCACTCATGAACTAATCATTAGGAATGCTAGGAATTGTATGAACTATTTGATTAGGGAGAAGCCATCTAGAATGGTACATTAGAGAGTGGCATTAACAATGATGATTTGAAAGAGGAATTCCTAAAATATACGAGAGTGGATGAGATGAAATTGACCCCCAACAACATATTCATTCATTTAATCCATTGAAAGTGTTTATCTTATGTCTTTGCCATTGATCAATTCATGCATACATGTTTATTTTCGTCTTGCATATTAAAATTTCAATTATTGTTTTCTTAAGTCTTAGCTAATCAAGAAATCACATAACTAAACTAGGCCGTGAGTCCTTTGGGAAGAACGATACTTGGTCTTACCAAGTTTTATTACTTGAACGATTCGGTCATACTTGCCGATTGTGAAACAAGTTTGTGACATCATATTTTGGTGCTTACAAATTTGTCCATCAAGTTTTTGGCGCCGTTGCCGGGGATTCATGGTTTAACTGGTTAATTTGTGTGATTATTGATTACCTTTGACTTTAATTTTGAATTTCTGTTTTTATTTTTTCTGTTTTTATTTTTTTATCTTTTTAGATTTGATTTTTATCTTTTAGGTTAGATTTTATTTTTATCTTTTTAGATTAGATTTTATTTTAATTTCGAATTTTTATTTTAGTTTTCTGTTTTCTGTTTTTCTGTTTTCTGTTTTTTTTTATTTTTCGGTTTTTATTTGATTTTATTTTATCTTTTAGATTAGATTTTATTTTATTTTATTAGATTTTATTTTTTTATCTTTTTAGGTTAGATTTTATTTTATTCTTATTCTATCTTTTAGGTTAGGTTAGATTTTATTTTATTTTATCTTTTAGATTAGATTTTATTTTTTAGATTAGGTTTTATTCTATTTTATTTGATTCTATCTTCTAAATCTTTTATCTTCTTATATCTTTTCAATCTTTATTTTCTTCTATATCTTTTTGTGCTAACAAATCTGTTCTAGGGTTTTGTTTTCTTGTGCATGCAGAAGGCAATTCGAACTAGAAGTAAGAAAACAACAGAACCACTACTTGAAGGGCTAGACGAGAGTAGAAGGAGGAGAAGAATCAGAACGTCCAGAGAACTTTTCCCTTCTCCTGAAACTCTCCTACAATCATCACCACAAGGTTCTGTTCATAGCACAGGGAGTATGGAGAACAATAATAATGCTAGAAGAACTCTTGCAGATTACACTAATCTTGCTGGACCTCAGCACTTCAATAGCATAGCTCGGCCTAGAGTCAATGCAGCCAACATGGAGGTCAAACCAGCATTAATTCAACTGGTAAAGAGTAATCAATTTAATGGGTTATCACATGAAAGCCCATATGAGCACCTTACAACATTTAATGAGATCTGTAACACGGTCAAGATTAACGGGGTGCCAGACGAAGCTATCAAACTTAGCTTGTTTCCTTTCTCATTGGGAGGCAATGCTAAGCTTTGGTTGAACTCTTTTCCAGAAGAAAGTTTCACGGAGTGGGAAGCAGTGGTTACAAAGTTTCTAAGCAAATACTTTCCACAATCTAAAGTGACTAAAGGAAAGCAAGAGATATCTTCATTCAAGCAGGGCATGGAGGAATCACTGGGACATGCATGGGACAGGTATAAAAGCTTGTTACGTAAAACTCCCACGCATGGCTTTGAAGATCAAGAAGTAGTCCTAACTTTCCTTGGAGGGCTTGGTTCACAAACCAAGATGATGTTGGATGCCTCAGCTGGAGGCAATATCAAATGGAAAACTCCAGAGGAAGCAACTGAAATTATTGAAAATATGGCTACAAGTGATAATGAGCTTCACAATGAAAGAGGCGCCCCTATGCAACAGAAAGGGGTTCTTCAATTACAAACCCATGATGCTCTGCTAGCACAGAATAAGATTCTAACTCAACAGCTGGAAACTCTGACCAAAACTCTTGCTTCACTACCTAAAGAGTTAAAATCTGCTGCACAGGTACAAACCCAGTTGTGCGAACTGTGTGGAGGTGATCACATCAATGGCCAGTGTGCTTTTCCAGTAGAGGCCTTGGAGGATGTTAACTTCATGGCTAATCAGTTTCCATACCGTCAAGGGAATTATAATCAGGGTTGGAAACCACATCCAAGCATTGGCCAAGGACAAACTGGGCAGGCTAATCAGTTTAATAAGCAGCAGCAGCAACCAACTTTGTGGCAACAATTATCTATGCTTAATGACAGATCAACAAAGTTGGAAGAAACTCTTCAGCAATTCATCCAAAAAACTGAATCTTCTCAAAAGAGCACTGAAGCTGCTATAAAGAATCTGGAGATTCAGATGGGTCAGATCACCAAGCAATTGGAAGAAAGACCCAACAGAAACTTTGGGGCTAATACTGAGGTTAACCCCAGAGAAGAGTGCAAAGTGGTCAAGAGTGTAAATGAAGAGATCATTGAGTTGGAAGAAGAAGAAGAAGAAACAGAAGAAAGAAGAGAAATAGAGAGTGAAAATAATTTTCCTTTTCCAATAAATCAGGAGAAACAAATGGATTTCACAGAATTATTTAATATGTTGGATAATGAAGCACCTTGGGAGCAGATTCTACAGAAAATCACAGTTTACACAAAATCTGATGAGAACATCTCTACAAAGAAAAGACGTAGAGATGAGGAAGCAAAGAAGTGTATAGCTGTTAAAAAAGAGCCATTCCCTCCTAAAGCATCTGATCCAGGCAGCTTTTCTATCCCTTGTTCTATAGGGAAGAAAAAGGTAAAGAAAGCTCTCCTTGATTTAGGTTCAAGTGTTAACTTGATGCCTTATTCTTTACTGGAGCAAATTGGCAAGGTTAAAATGAAACCTGCAAAGGTTAGAATAGTAATGGCCGATGGATCTTCAAAGGAGTCAAGTGGAATTGTAGAGGACATTATAGTTTGTGTTGGCAAACTTCAGTTCTTGGCAGACTTTGTGGTGATGAAGATGGAGACCGAGAAGATACCTATCATACTTGGAAGACCGTTTATGAAAACGGCCAGGGCTATCATTGATGTGAATGAAGGTATAGTGGTTCTCCAAGACAGAGAGGAGAGAGTGGTGGTGGATGTGTTCAAAGATGAGATACAAGCAAAGGAGGAAGAAGCCAGTTATAAAGCTGCATTTCGAGATGCACCCATAACGAGAGGTAAAAATAAAAATCTTAAGGTTTCTGATAACCATTGTTTGTATTTTCAGGCACCCAAGGTAGAAGAGATTGGAAAAGGAG
Organism: Vigna umbellata; assembly: GCF_029865625.1. Classification (NCBI taxonomy): domain Eukaryota; kingdom Viridiplantae; phylum Streptophyta; class Magnoliopsida; order Fabales; family Fabaceae; genus Vigna; species Vigna umbellata. Next base: position 28,565,383 of record NC_142166.1, read on the forward strand.
AAGAAGTTCCTAGAGACTGGAAAAAATTAAGACTCCAACTTGGCACACCTGTAAGACTTAAGAACAAGTTGTGGGTTATTAAAGGCTTTAAAGAGAAGGAGATGATAGAGATAGAGTCTCCATATTCTAGAGAGTTCAAAACAGTCCAAAGGAAGCAGTTGAAAGGTTGGTGGAAGGACTACATCAATTATAAAGAAGATGGAATGTGAGCTTTAACAGGGTCAAGCTAGTGACGTTAAAGAAGCGCTTGCTGGGAGGCAACCCAGTGGATTTACAAACTTTTGATTTGGTTTTGTAATTTATAATTTGTGAATATTATTCTGTAATTAGGTTTTTTGTTGGATTTAGCATCTACTGAAGGATGCTAGGTGGTTAAGTATCTACTGAAGGATACTAAGTTTGTAACACCTACTGATGGGTGTTGGTGAGAAGATTTTGCACCTACTGATGGGTGCTGGTAAGTTTGAAACACCTACTGATGGGTGTTGGTGGATTTTGGGTCAGGCTCGTGACGTTAAACAAGCGCTACCTGGGAGGCAACCCAGTTGATTGGTTGTTTTCTGTTTGTCTATTTTAGTTAGGGTTTGCATAAGCATTTTTAACATTGAATTGCAGGGAACCTATGAGGGGTATGCTAGGAAGGCACGTAGGTCAAGAAAAGAAGGAGAAGGGCACATCACGAAAGTGCCGCTGAGCGGCAGTTACCGCTGAGCGGTACTAACGCAGATGGGCTTAAGTTCCCCTTAGCGGAACCCGAGCCCATTGGGGTATTTTTAAACCCTAAGCTGCACGTTTTTACACTCTTTCAAGTTCTTCTCTGCATAAACACTTCCACACCTCTTCTCATAGGTTTTCCACATCTTTTTACTCCTCCCTCTTTAGAAGATTTCTCTTCCACTCACTTTTATACTAGTGTGTCATCAAAGTTTGGGGTTGGAAGAGAGCATTCTAGTTTGGAAGCATTCTCATATCATCTAGCATCTCCACCCAAGTAAGTAAAATGCATTTTGTTCATTCTAGGGTTCTTGAATTTGAATGTGATTGTCAAAGCATGAATACTTAGGGGTTTTAGTTTCTATGCATGATTTGATGATATATTTGATGTTTGAACCGATTAAACTGCTTGATTATGAACTGGAAAACTGAAAATTGCATTTGGGTGGAGTTAGGACTGTTTTAAAAAGAAGATTTGCAAAAATCTGCAGATCACCGCTGAGCGGCATTTACCGCTGAGCGGCACTCTGCCAGATTGGTTTTTTCTGGTTTATTGCGTGTTTGAATGTGGCACTGGTGGCGCTGAGGGGAAATTCTGGCCCTCAGCGGTGGTTTAGCTTCAAAAGGAGTTTTGTTTTGTGTTTACTAATGATTAACATCATGTTCTGTGGTTTTGGATTTATGTTTGAATGCAGGAATGGCATCCTCTTCAGGAAAGAGATTGAAAACCATGGCAACCAAGAGAAAGGAAAAGGAACCAGAGCAGCCCCATAATGACAGGTTCCTCTCTAGGAAACATGAGAAGCACTTTAGGGTGGTTCAGGACAGGAGACTTCTAATGGAGAGAAAAGTTGGAATGATACCTAACTTTGCTCCTCAATTTGGAGAGCAAGTGTTAGGGAATGATTGGGGAAAGCTAGCCACTTATCCATCACCTGCCAACATAGCTGTGGTGAAAGAATTCTACACCAATGCAAAGAAGATTGGTGATTATCCAGCTGAGAATTATTTAGGCTATGTTAGAGGCCATACTATCAGGTATGATCCTGACTCCATAAATAACTTTCTGGATACTGTGTGGGCTGGTGAGCAATGCCAGTTTGCTCTTAGCATGGAGGAAGGTGCTGATTATGAGGATGTGGAGAGAGTATTGTGTATACCTGGAGGACACTTCCAAAGGAATAGATCTGGCTCAGTGGTTAACATTAGGAGGACAGATTTGACTCCTCTTGCAAAGTATTGGATGGCGTTTTCTCATGCCAACATTCAGCCATGTTCACATGTGTCAGATATTACTCTCAGCAGGGCACTATTCATCTACTGTGTTATCAGAAACTTGAATGTTAATATTGGGCAGGTGATAGCTGATGAGATTAGTGTGTGTGCTAACACCTCAAACAACAAAGCACCACTGGGACATCCTTCTTTGATCACTCACCTTTGCAAGCTAGCTGGGGTGGATACTTCTGTTCCACCATTTGAGAGGCCAAGAAAAGCTATAGATGAGGCCTATTACAGACAGTACTGTGGAGGTGAGGAGGCAGCCCAGCCAGTTTCACCACGCCAGGCTCGTAGAGAGAGAAGGCCAGCACAGAGTAGGACTTCTGCTGATACTCATGAGGCAGAACCATTCCAGATGAGGGACATGTATATGTCTCTTATAGGTGCTCAGTTGCAGTCCATCCACAGAGGGCAGGTGGCCACGGCTGAGATGATAGTGGGGATGTATGATACCCCTCCAGCACACAGGTGGACTATGGATGAATTCCATAATGTGGTAGCTTGGCCAGAAGAACCATGGCATGGAGGAGCTGAAGCAGCTGAAGCTTCAGCCCGAGACATGGATGAAGATGAAGCTGAGGAGGAGGATGCATTTGATGAAGATGATGATGAAGAGGAAGAGGAAGATACAGAGAGCTCGGACTGATGAGGAGCTGAGATAGCATTTACTGATGAATGCTATCATATGATTATGCTTTTGTGGTTTAAGTTTTCTGAACTTATTTGTTTTTGTTTTTAGATTAGGGTTTGATGTACTCTATTGAACACCTGGTTTCTTATGATGGTTTGCTATTAACTGTGATTGTTTGATAAGTAATGCTTGATGATGCTTATTGATTGATTGATGTTGAGATGATGTGCACATTAAAATGCTTATACAGGTGATTCACAAGCTTTGTGAACAAATGCATAATATCATGATTGTGATTGTGAAATTAAGCAGGATGTGTATGTCAAATGTGAATGAGCTTATATGTGAGGTTTTGAGCTCCAGAGTTGTTATTATTGAATGCTATTACTTTGAAAGCATGAATGACTTTGCCCAGGTTTTCTATGATTGAATCAATTGCTTGTTTTGCATCATATGATCAAAGGCCGTGTTTTTGAAACCCTTTTTATTGGCCAAATTCATAAAGTTAGCCTTCTAAAAGAGAACACGTTGTGTTCTATCCTTTGAACCCTTAGCCTTAAATATACACTGAACACCCTTGATTGAAAATCTTTACCTTGAGTTAAGTAGAAGATCTTGTGTGGTATTGTTAAATGTTCAAGTTTGGGGTTATTGGGGAAACATGAAAAAGGAAAAAGCATTGAGCTAACAGCTAAAAAGTAAGAATATGCAAAGAAAAGAAAAGAAAAAGAAGCAAAGCTCAATGCAAATGCAAAAGCAAAGGCAAAAGAAAGTTGGGAATGAATAAGAAGATTGTGTTGTTATGATTCTCTTAACTCAAGGATTTTGTGATCCAGAAAAACCAATTTTCTTGTTAGCCCAGCCACATTATAAGCCATTGAAAAGTCCTTGTGATGATGCATGCTTGTGAATGTATTTGATTGTGGTTAAATGAAAGGCAAAGTTGATTCATGTGACATTGTGATAGTGGAGTGAATGAGTGAAACACTTTACCTCTTATACACTTGTGTGTTGAGTGAAACACTTTACCTAGTGAGGAAATATTCCATAAGCACATGAACATCCATGCTTAATTGATTGATCATTCATGAAAAATAGCATTTGTTGGAATTTAAATGACTTTGTGAACACTAAAGCATGTGCACATCTTGAATTAACTCTTGGTCATAAGTTTGAGTGAAGTTATTACTTATCTTGAAAAGAGGATTTTGAATGAGTGAACCATCATATGAATTGGTTGGAGATGGAGTTACATTTTGTTTGCTTGAGGACAAGCAAAGTTCTAAGTTTGGGGTTGTGATAACAATTGAAAAACTGTTATTTTCATGCTTAAAAGTGATACTAAAAGCAACCTTTAGACTTAGAAACTAGCTTGAAATCATGCATTTTGTTTATATTTTCAGAAATAAGAGAGCTGGACAGGTTTATGCTTGATTTAAGTGTTTTTGTGCAGGTTTTGAGGTGAATTTGGTGAAAGAAGTGAAGAATAAGAGAGAGGACATTAGAAAAGACAAGAAAGAGTGCAAAAAGGAGAAGTCGAAGGCACCGCTCAGCGGCAAACTACCGCTGAGCGGCACTCAAGAGGTGACGTTGGAACCGCTGAGGGGCAAAATGGCCGCTGAGGGGAAGAAAGAAGACGCGCAATCACCGCTGAGCGGTAAATACCGCTGAGCGGCACTTTTTGGGCTTGGGCTTTTGTAATCTTTTGTAACTCTAGATTAGTATATAAGGGCTTGCACGTCCTTTAGTTAGGGATCTTTGGCAGATACGAGGCAAACACTCTCTCTTTCACCCCTTTGAAGGAGGATCTTGGATGCTCAGGCTACCTCTTCACCTTTATTGGGTTTATTCTTTCATACTTTCATTGTTATTCATCTAGGTTCACCATGAATATGGTGAACTAAACCTTGTATGTTTGTTGGGGAATCAATGTAATCTCTTGAAGCTCTCATATATGGATTTGTTGAATACATCTTTGAATTAAGACATATGCTTTCTTTTCATCATTAGTTAGGGTTTTTCCTCTTTGCTCAATGCTTGCATTGTTTAACTCATTCTAATGCATGATTATTGGTTTTGTTGATACGGACACGTACGGGGAAATCTAGATCCGGGGAATTTCTCCCAATATTTTACTGACAACATTATATTGGTTGCCTTAAGCTCCTGCACTCATGAACTAATCATTAGGAATGCTAGGAATTGTATGAACTATTTGATTAGGGAGAAGCCATCTAGAATGGTACATTAGAGAGTGGCATTAACAATGATGATTTGAAAGAGGAATTCCTAAAATATATGAGAGTGGATGAGATGAAATTGACCCCCAACAACATATTCATTCATTTAATCCATTGAAAGTGTTTATCTTATGTCTTTGCCATTGATCAATTCATGCATACATGTTTATTTTCGTCTTGCACATTAAAATTTCAATTATTGTTTTCTTAAGTCTTAGCTAATCAAGAAATCACATAACTAAACTATGCCGTGAGTCCTTTGGGAAGAACGATACTTGGTCTTACCAAGTTTTATTACTTGAACGATTCGGTCATACTTGCCGATTGTGAAACAAGTTTGTGACATCATATTTTGGTGCTTACAAATTTGTCCATCACTATTCGAGACACTGATGACAAATTTATGAACACCGAAAAACGATGCCAAAAACATTTTTAACCCTCGGCAAGTGTGACCGAATCGTATCAAGTAATAAACTCGGTAAGACGAAGTATCGTTCTCCCAAAGGACTCACGCCCTAGTTAGTTATATGATTTCTTGATTATTTAAGACTTGTGAACAAATTGGTATGAGTTTCAAATGCAAAAGACAAAAGTAAACATGTATGCATGTGATGATCAATGGGAAAGAACAACACAAACACTGAATGAATTATATGGATGAGTATGTTGTTGGGGTAATCAATTTCATCTTATCTACTCTCATATATTTTAGGAATTCATCATTCTTTTCATCAATGCTAATGCCACTCTCTAAATTACCTTGCGAAGAAAGCTTATCCTTAATTACGAGTTCATACAATTCCTAGCATCCCTAATAATTAATTCTAAAGCACAGAAGCTTAAAGGCAATCATCCCTCATATCCCTAGTCTAGGGAATATGCTATTGGGAGAATTTCCCCGGATCTAGATTTCCCCGTATGTTCCCATATCGACAGAATCAATAATCATGACATCGAATGAGTTAAACAATGCATGCTTTGAGCACAAAAGAAAAAACCTAACCAATGATGAAAGAAAGCATGTATCATAAATATGATGTTTAAACACACAATTCCATATATGAAAGCTTCAAAAGATTACATTGATTCCCCAACAACAATGCAAAGTTTAGTTCACCATATTCATGGTGAAAGTAGATCAAATACAATGAAATAGTGAAAGATAGAACCCTAGAAAGTTGAGTGGGTAGCCTTAGCATCCAAGATCTTCCTCCAAGGGGTGGAAAAGTGAGTGTTTACTTCATACTCTGCCAAAGATACAAACCCTAGGAAGTCCTAAAGCTTATATACTATTCGAAATATTACAGAAAAGTGGGCCTAAGCCCAAAATAGTGCCACTCAGCGGTAAACTATCGCTCAGCGGTAAGTGCGTGTGTTGATTCTTCCCCTCAGCGGCATTTTCACCCCTCAGCGGAGCCAACGGGAGTTCATGAGTGCCGCTCAGCGGTAAACTGGCGCTGAGCGGTACTTGCGTCTTCTCTTCTTTTCCACTTTTTGAGTTCTTTTCTGATTCCATCTCTATCCTTCTTCACTTCTTTCATCAAATTCACCTTAAAACCTGCATAAAACACTGACATCAAACATAAACCTGTCCAACTCTCTTATTTCCAAAAATATGAACAAAAGCATGATTCCAAGCTAGTTTCTGAGTGTTAAAGGTTGCTTTTAGTATCAATTTTAAGCATGAAAATAACAGTTTTTCAACTGTTATCAGACACTTCACTCACGAGGTAACATTCCTTCGTTCCCCACCTGAAACCCTACAGATATGATATACATGTGGTTGAAATGTGGTGTGGTGTGTGATTCTGTATTGTTGTGATTATTGAATTGATTAATTTGTAATTGTATAATGAGAAACATGAGATTCTATTCCATTTTTCTTCCTTCATTTGATTTGCCTGATCTTGTTTCTAATTTCTAGTTCTAAATAGGAATCTAGGTTAGTTATTGTGTTCTCATTCAAACAATCAAACATGAGACAACCATAAGCATAAAGAGTTTATTTATGAATGTACATATACCTTGAGGTGCTGCTGAACTGATAAAGCTTGCCACGGTTGGAAAAAATGATGAGGGCAACCTCAGCATCACAAAGGACTGAGAGCTCATATAGACCTTGTTGAGCAATCCATTTCTTCTCTTGGAAAATATGACTTGCTTGTTGATTTTGTTCTTTATCCTCTTCAGTTCAACCCTCCCTCTTCCCATCTCTATTTTCTCTGTCTATCTCTCTTAAAAACACACACTCTTTCTTGCTCTGGAAACTCTCTTTCCTGTATTGGTTAATAGAAGATTGTGCTTTCTTAAATTGACTCTTTGCTTAGGGTACCAAAAGGGATAAAACAATAGTGCAATAGTGGAAATAAAAGAGGAAACCTGAAAAAGGTTCCCTTATGCTTTTTTTTCATCTCCCTGCTTATACCCTCCATATATGTTTAATCAGCTTACTAACTTACCACAATTCCACACCTCAACTTTTTGTGTAAATGCTACACACATTTACTACTTCATTCAACTTTGTTTATGGTTGAATAAGAAATGTATATTGAGTTAGTAGGTTATCTTCACTAGCAAAATACCCTTTCATCTAAATGTTTGTTAAGTTGTATTCTAATGAACTTAAAGATACCCATAAAGTGTTTAAGTTTGTCAATTTACTGTATTATTAATTTTGATGAGGAAAGATTCTTGAAAGAATTATTGGAAATGAAGACAGAGAAATAAATTGTATGACTTCTTTTGACATAAAAGTTTACTCACCAACAAGAAAGTGCTCACTGATTCGGTTAAGCTCCCTAGTGACATCAGCAATATTCATTCTATCTTTTGGTGATTTCATAGAACAAGAAATCACAATCCTGAAAAGTGAAACTAAGCACATCTCAACATTTGGATCAAGATTCCAATTGTTTCCTGTCAATGGTGCTGCTTCCTCTGTTGGAACAAGTAGTGGATCCAAAATTTGCAAAAGATTATTAGGAAATGAAAATGTGACAAAGTTATGAAGATTTTGACCATCTTCAAACATTTCATCTGTGGGACTTTTTCCTATAAGCATTTACAGCACAAGAATCCCAAAGCTGAATATGTCACCATAAGTTGATACTTCAAAGCTCACTCTATACTCTAATAAAACATATACCAATGATGGACAAATTTATGATCACCAAAATATGATGTCACAAACTTGTTTTACAATCAGCAAGTATGACCGAATCGTTCAAGTAATAAACTTGGTAAGACCAAGTATCGTTCTCCCAAAGGACTCACGGCCTAGTTTAGTTGTGTGGTTTGTTGATTAGCTAAGACTTAAGAACGAAATAATTGGAGTTTAATATGCAAAACAAAAAATAAACATGTATGCATGAGTTTTGATCAATGGCAAAAGCAAAAGACAAGCACTTTCAATGAAATATATGGATGAATATGTTGTTGGGGGTCAATTTCATCTTATCCACTCTCATATATTTTAGGAATTCAACATTCAAATCATCATTGTTAATGTCACTCTCTAAATTACCTTATCAAGAAGGCCTATCCCTAATTATGAGTTCATACGATTCCTAGCATTCCTAATAATTAGTTCTTTTAGCACAGGAGCTTAACGACAACCAATATAATATTGGGAGAGATTCCCCGGATCTAGACTTCCCCGTACGTTCCCGTATCGACAAAATCAATAATCATGCATTGAATGAGTTAAACAAAGCAAGCATTAAGCAAAGAGGAAAAACCCTAACTAATGATGAAAGAAAGCATAAATCTTAAATTAAGATGCAAGCACAAATTCCATATATGAGAGCTTCAAAAGATTACATTGATTCCCCAACAAACATACAAGGTTTAGTTCACCATATTCATGGTGAACCTAGATGAACAATAATGAAAGAATGAAGGATAAAACCCTATAAAGGTGAAGAGGTAGCCTGAGCATCCAAGATCCTCCTTCAAAGGGGTGGAAGAGAGAGTGTTTGCTTTGTTTCTGCCAAAGATACCAACCCTAAGACATCTAGGTCTTTAAATAGGACATAAAAATAATAAAAAACGGGTCCAGGCCCAAACAGATCATAAAGTCGGATAAAACTGGCCCAAAACTCGTCTGGTTGACCTTTTTCGTATTCTGGTTGACTGGTTGACTTTTCTGGTTTCTGGTTGACTTTTCTGATTCCATCTCTCTCCTTCTTCACTTCTTTCACTAAATTCACCTTAAAACCTGCACAAAAACACTGAAATCAAGCATAAACTTGTCCAGCTCTCTTATTTCTGAAAATATGGATAAAAGCATGATTTCAAGCTAGTTTCTAAGTGTAAAGGTTGCTTTTTGTGTCAATTTTAAGCATGAAAACAGTTTTTCAACTGTTATCAACCAACAACTGTCAATACAAAAATCTGATAAGTAACAAAAGTTGATACCAAAAGGTAGAAAATTTTGAGAACCACTAATGATTCAAAGGCTAAGAACATACCTAGAGGAATATAGCCAAAAGTTCCCTTTATTCCAATTGTACTTGTTTGTTTAGAAGTGGTATCAATGTTGGCACATATAGCCAAGAGTTCCCTTTATTGCCATTAGAGTTTTCCTCATCCTTTATGAACCAAAGCACAAGCGATATCCAAATTTTGTTCTGTAATTTGATCTTTCTATTATTTCTGTGATTCTAAAGGTGTGTTTGTGTTGACATGTATAAATAATTATATATTTGTAATATGTATCTTATTTTTTATGCATTTGATATCATATTTGTCGATGGTCATTAGTTGTTGTAGAACAAATGTTTTGTGCATTGTTTTTGGAGGACATAAATATAGATGTTTCTGTTGTTAATAAGTTGGAACTTTTAGCATGATGAACTAAGACCACAGAAAAAGGAGACTATGGATGATTACCGCTCCCTATATGATGTTTATTTTGATTATTATACTTATGTGTCTCACCAGTATTGTCATAGTTGTTACAATTCTGCTGATAAGGTCTTTCTTTTCTTTTCTCTTTAATAATAGTTATAGGATTTTGCTAGCAGTTAACGTTGTCTTAACCCCCTATATATGATATTACTTCCATTGTTACTGCCCATCTTGGAACCTCTAATGGTACTAGTTCCTTCCTTTCATTTTGTATTAAGGTTACTCCTCGTCCTATGTCCACTTTTGGTTCCTATGAACACTTCTGTGCCCAAAATAACCCCATAACCTCCCTGATACCTTCCAACTGATTGGCTGCTCTAGCTGGCTGCCCCCTATTGATGCCAGAATCTTTGGTGACCTCCTTAACGTCCCTGGCAATCTCCATTTCAACAAATCTTTGGGGTTGTGGGCCTAATCTGGCTCCTTATATCTCCCTGTAGTCTAACAAAGAAATAGCCCAATAGGTGTTCCTCTATCAACTCAGATGCTTGTTTATTAATCTTTTAAAATCCTAAATATATTCCTCCACATTCCCTTTCTGCCTTAATGATGCCAGTTTCTCAACGTACATCTATGTTTCCCCCAAATCTTGTAATTAAAGATCTAGTTAGTTCTTCCCAAGATTCTAGGCAAGGAACCACTCAGATTGTTGTAGGAGAGGTATTTTCTTATGCTATCTACTTTTATAATTTTAAACTTGATTCGTAGGCTTTTGGCTTGCAATCAAAGTCTTTAACCATAAAAAATTAGGCTCAAAGTGTTTTTTGGTCCATTTTTGCCACAAAAATGACTCACAATTTGGTGGTTTAAGACACAAAATGTCACAACAGTGGCTATAGCTCAAAACTAATCACTCCAGCAATTTGATTTAGTGTTTTTAAACCAGTTCAAACTTTCAATTGGCTCAAATCCAAACTGTTACTCAGAAATCAAGAAATCAATTGTAGAGTTGACCTAGAGGGTGGAAAAATTAGAGACTAAGGAGTCAAATAAATTACCTGCACAAACAGTGATCAACCCGCAAAATGTAAGTGTTATTACTTTGAGAACGAGTAAGCAGGTAGAAGGCCCTGAAGGAACCCAAGAGGATGAAGATAAGGAGAAAGAAGGAGCGCAAATTGATGAGAATGGAGGATCACGTGAACCATCACCTGAGACTACCATTGATAAATCAAAGTTAGTATCCTCTAACTCTTCTTCTAAAAATTCTTGTTCATCTTATTCTCCACCTCCTCCATATCCAAATTGGTTGAAGCCGAGAAACAAAAAAATGGAGGAATTAGACCAAGAGATTTTAAATATTTTCAAGAAGGTGGAGATTGATATTCCTTTGTCAGATGTTGTTAAGCAAATTCCTAAATACGCCAAGTTTTTTAAAGAAATTTGCACAAATAGAAGGCGTTTTAGGGATAATGAGGTTGTGAATTTGGGAAGAAATGTGTCAAGCTTGATTAAGAAGCATATTGAAATACCACGAAAATGTAAGGATCCAGGTATGTTTTCTGTTCCATGTGTTATTGGAAATTCAAAGTTTGACAATGCCATGCTAGATTTAGGGGCTTCAATAAATGTAATGCCTTTATTAGTGTTTACTTCTCTATCTTTGGGATCTCTTAAGACTATTGATGTGGTCATTCAACTGGCCAACCGTAGCACAATTAACCCTGCAGGTGTGCTTGAGGACGTCCTTGTCTAAGTAGACAAGTTAATGTTTCCTGCAGATTTCTATATCTTGGACATGAAGGATGATGAAGCAATCAATCCAACAACTATTATCTTGGGAAGACCTTTCATGACGACAGCACAAACCAAGATAGATGTTCATTCAAGATTATTGACAATGGAGATAGGAGACGAGAAGGTGCGATTCAACGTGTTGGAAGCTGGTAAGCACCAGATTAAAGATCATTCTTTGTTTTGTATTGATTTATCAAGTGATGTTGTAAACAATTTTTCTTTTCCAAATATGTCATCCCTAATTTTGGATGAAAAAGGAAACTGTAAAGCAGGTGATATTGAGGACGCGGTATTAATAGATGATACCTCAGTGGCGTCCGAGTGTGATGTTGAGGTGGCTGAGATTACCTTAGGCAGTAAAATTTTGCCATCTATGGTGCATCCATCCATTTTGGAGTTGAAACCTTTACCATCCCATTTGAAATATGCTTATCTTGAGAGGGATGGGAAACTCTCTGTTATTATATCTGCATTGCTTACTGATGAGCAGGAAAAACAGTTATTACAGGTTATCAGAGACCACAAGAAAGCAATAGGCTGGACTTTAGCAGATATTCCTGGTATTAGCCCTTCTTTTTGCATGCATAGAATACATTTGGAGGAGGATGCTAAACCAGTGAGACAACCTAAAGGAAGACTAAATCCTCAACTGATGGGGGCTGTAAAGAAAAAGGACATCAAGTTGCTACAAACAGGTCTTATATATTCAAATTCTGACAGCACTTGGGTGGACCCTATACATGTGGTTCCCGAGAAATATGGAATCACAATGGTCAAGAACGAGAAGGACAAGTTGACTCCTATTCAAGACAGAGGTGGGTCACATAATGTAGTAGTTGACCATCTTATTAGGATTGAAAAAGGAAAAGATAACATTCATATCCAGGATGACTTTTCCAATGAAGTCCTACTAGCATTCCTTCCACCATGAAGGAGGTAAGTTCCCTCATACTTTTTCTTTGCATTTTATATATAAGGCATACATTGAGGACAATGCATAGTTTAAGTGTGGGGCTGTAGGGAAACAATTAATTTTGTTCCCTATTTTGTTTTTCTATTTTGTTTGTTTTTAATAAATATTTGCATTGGATTTGAAAGTTTGAATCGGTAACTGGAATGATCATGAATTCAAGAGAAAAAAAATGAGTCATGTTGATATGAGTAAATTGCTTTTATGATTTGCTAATTGAGTTGACTTGAGAATTTCCTGATTAAATCTTTTGTGAAAGAAATTTGAATCATGTGAGTTTTGAACTTAATGTTAACGATGGACCACCATGTGCCATACCTATTTTTCTTATGTGAATGTCCCATGTTTCATTGATATTGTAATAGTTAGTTTGATTATGTGTTGTGCAACTAATGAGAATATGCATGATTTGATACGATTGAGGCATTTCTTGTTTTAGCTACTTGGCCAAATAAACTTGTCCTAACATTAATCCATTAGAACCCCTTTTGAGCCTTAAGCCTATTTTGCTTGTTTTCAGTCATTGTCAAATGAGAAAAGAAGAAAAATCATATGTTCCTTACCTTAAGAAAGAAGAAGGAGTAATGGATTCTGTTAGAAGTAAAGTGATGAATAAGTGTGTGAGTCAGTACCTCACCCACAAAATAATAAAAAGAGCAAAAAGGAAGATAAAAAGTTGGAGTTTTTAAAAGAAAAAAAAAGAGCTAAAAAAAAAGAAAAATAATCTTCCTTAAAAGAGCAAGAAATAGAGTTGTTTTTGAAATCAAATGTCATTACTCTTTCTACATCAATTTCAAAAGCTCAGAAATTCCATAAAAATTCCCTACCTTTGCCTTGGCCTCAATAAAACCTTAAAAAGCCCTCATGATCAATAATTGCATGTTTACTGAAGTGTGTGAATGTAAGAGTCTTGCTAAATATCAAGGGTGTCTACTTACATGGGTATTTTGAGTGTAAACACAAGCCAAAAACACTTGAGAGAGTTGAGGAGAAATAGATACATGTTGACTTGAGTGTTGTCTTTCATATTTGATTTTCTTGGGAATTCAAAAAGGTTAACTCATGTGTGAAGAATAAAGTGATTCTATTTACATGTCCATGACAAAGTAATGCCTAAATGATTGATCTATGTCTGGTGATGCTCATTCTTTTGATCCAAATGCAAATATGAAATAAAATGATTCAAAACAAGGTCTTAGAATTAATCAATTTTGCCCAGGAGTGCAAAAGGATAAGTGTGAGGGTGTGATGAGTGCATATTTATGCCCACATTTATGCTTTAAAATTCAAATTTTTGATAGAATAATTGTGCTTAAATGATTGATTTTAAGTGAATTTGTGATGATTGAAATTGTTGGGTTTAAGAATTAAAGAGACGTAAAAAGTGAGTTTTAGCGCATAAAATATTCTTGGATGTTCTTACGTTTATTTGTGCAACTGAAATTATAAGTTCTATTGGTCCAAATGGCAATTCAAGGCCCAAAATCAGATTTTATTTGGAAAATAATGTACAGATGGGCCAAACAGGCAACTTTTACCCTTGTACCTCCCAATTTCCCTACATACATCCCTCTTCTCTTTAATAAGCCCAATACTAAGCTAAACAGTAACCTTATTCTAAATACACCTCCTAAATTTCCCTCGCCATACCCCTCCTAAGCTAGACTCCACCAGATCATGCCACGTGTCCAAATCCTCCCCACACAGATCTAGCCAACCATGTGCCGCCACATCAGCCCTAACCCATGAGCATCATCTTCCACCTTCTCCACAGAAACCCTAGCTGCCAATGCCGTAAGTCACCGTTCCGTTCCGCCGCCGCTCCTGCCAATGCAACAAGTCGCCGCCACGGCCAGATCATCTCCTTCCTTTCTCGTTGGCGCATCAACGGACCACCACGGTGCCTCAACCAAGACGCCGCGACACTCCTCCTCCTTCATCGCGAGTTCCACTCCGCCACCAGCCTTCATCGTGCCATTAACGGCAAGTTCTTCATCCACCATCGCTGGAGCACTACAGTCCTCCTCCTCTGAAATCATCACCACCATGTTCGCAACCACGCCGCAAGCAGAGCCACCATAGGTCGAAGCCTCCACGGATCATACCATCACCGGATCTATAACCGCGAAGCCACCGCGCACTGCTTCTCCAAAATCGCACCTCGACACTTCAGGCCGCAGCCACTACCGTCCTTCCGCTGTTAACCTTCAAGCCACCACAACGTTTCAACGCACACCACATCATCGCACAACCCTTCTTCTCCATCAAGCCGTCAACACCAAAGCACGACATCCATGGCCGTCGCGACACCACGCTTCTCGCGACCCCTTTTTTCGCGCCTCTGTAAAGTCGCGTCTCAAGCACCTGCACTCAGAAAAATCACACAACAAAACCCAAAACAAAGAAATCACCACTGCAACCACCGTGGCAACTCCACAATCTAGAGCCTCTCCTCTTTTCCCCACGGCACGCAGACGGCAAAAGGGGGAAGCCCTTTCCCCAAATCTAAAACCCTAATTGGGGAAGGAAGAGAGCAGCCACGTGGCGAGCTTCCATTGGTGCGTCCTCCTCAGGTCAAAGCTGGTCAATAAGCTTCCTCTAGTCAAGGTGTGGTCAACTGAGGGGCTTTCTTGCAATTTCAGAAACTCAGAAGGGGCTAAAGTGCAGATAGAAGAAATTTTAGGGCATTTGTGCAATTTTGAAAATTCAGAAAAGTTAAAAGATAAATTCAGTTGTTGAATTAATTTAATTTGGGAATATCAACCGAAAATATCTTCCAAATAATGTTATAATTATTTAAATCTTTTAGTTATTTGGAAGATATAAGATAAAAGATTTTATCAACTGAATACTCAGAGTCCAAGCCCGATCAAGCCTATTTAAAGAGACCCAGGGACTTCACTTCATTCATTCTCTGATATTCCTCTCACTTTTCTTTCATCTTGTATTCAACTCCATTCATGGAGAGCTAAGCATCTAGGGCTATTCTGCTGTAATTCCATGACGAATTTTGAGGTTACGTTCAGTTAATGCAATTGTTTACTTTGATTATTGATTTAGGTTGTTCTCTCTATGTCTTTCATCTCTCTATCTTGTTAATAGTAAAGATTTTTGCATCATAGTGTGTTTGAATCTACATGCATATTGATTATATGAGTTCTAGGGTTTCTAGGTTTAATTGAGAATCTACTTTGATTTAATTTAGGAACTTTCATATGATTAAATGGTTTTTACTATCAATTGAGAATGTACTTTGGTTGGTAGTAATAATTTCAACTATAATCAATTGAGAATTTACTTTGATTGATTATCTTTTAACTTGGTTAGGAGATTTAAGAATAGACATGATTAAACACAATAGAATTGATTGAGAATGTACTTTGATTGAATTTATTGTGAATAATCTAGAAAGGTTTTGCATTTGATTGAGAATTTACTTGGTTAAATGCATGATCGCGCTCAAATTAATTGGGAATGTACTTTAATTAATTTGAAACTTAAACAATAATCAATTGAACAATTATCCGTGAATAACCGATGATGAATCTATCTTGGAAAAGCAATGGAATTAGTCTATTTAATCATAATTGTTTTGAAGTTTATTATTTGTTCTTTAAACATTCTCCAAACATCATTTTTATTCATAAGCATTGCATAGCATTCGTAAGAGTTCGATATTCAAAAGCAATTCCGTGTTCGTTTGGAGATGACTCAGGGTTACTTTAGCCCTATCTACCTTCTTGAATACTACTTGGCAATATTGAAGTTGCTTTGAAAAGTAGTATTAATTTGATAGCTTCAACGACAACCTATCAGTGACGAAGAGGACGAAGTGGACGAAGTGGAGGAACTGGACGAAGTGGACGAAGAAGAAGAAGTGGAAGAAATGAAAGTAGTGGAAGAAGAAGAAGAAGAAGAAGTGGACAAAGAAGTGGAAGAAGTGGACAAAGTTGACGAAGTGGACGAAGTTGATGAAGTGGACGAAGGAGACGAAGTGGACGAAGTTGATGAAGTTGATGAAGTGGACCAAGTGGAAAGGAAAAAGAATAAGAAGAAGGTGAAGAAGAGGAAGAGGAAGAGCAAGAAGAAGAAGAAGAAGAAGAAGAAGAAGAAGAAGAACAAGAAGAAGAAGAAGAAGAAGTGCACGAAGTGGGTGAAGTGGACGAAGGTGACGAATATGGAGAATTGGACGAAGTTGGCGAAGTGGACGAAGTGCACGAAGGGGACGAATTGGACAAAGTGGACAAAGTGGACGAAGTGGAGGAAGTCGACGAAGTGGACGAAGTGGACGAAGTGGACAAAGTGGATGAAGTGGTCGAAGTGGAAGAAGTGGACGTAGAAGAAGAGGAAGAAGAAGAAGAAGAAGAAGATGATGATGAAGAAGAAGAAGAAGAAGAAGAAGAAGAAGAGGTAGAAGAAGTGGAAGAAGTGGACTAAGTAGAGGAAATGGAAGAAGTGGACGAAATGGACGAAGTGGACGAAGTTGACAAAGTGAAGGAAGTTGAAAAAGTGGACGAAGTGGGCGATGTGCACAAAGTGGACGAAAGTGACGAAGTGGACGAAGTGGAAGAAGTGGACGAAGTTGACGAAGTGGTGGAAGTGGACGAAGTTGACGAAGTGGTGGAAGTGGACGAAGTGGTGGAAGTGGACGAGGTGTGCAAAGAAGAAGAAGAAGAAGAAGAAGAAGAAGTGGACGAAGAAGAAAAAAACTGAAAGAAGTGGACAAAGTTGACGAAGTGGACGAACTTGATGAAGTGGACGAAGGGGACGAAGCGGACGAAGAAGAATAAGAAGAAGATGAAGAAGAAGAAGAAGAAGAAGAAGAAGAAGAAAAAGAGAAAAAAGAAGAAGAAGAAGAAGAAAAACAAGTGGACGAAGTGGGCGAAGTGGAAGAAGGTGATGAAGATGGCGAAGTAGACGAAGTGGATGAAGTGGACGAAATGGATGAAGTGGACGAAATGGACGAAGTGGAGGAAGTGGACGAAGTGGATGAATTGGAAGAAGTTGAAGACGTGGACGAAGAAGAATAAAAAGTTGAAGAAGAAGAAAATGAAAAAGAAGAAGAAGAACAAGAAGAAGAAGAAGAAGAAGTGGACGAAGTGGAAGAAGTGGAAGAAGTGAAACAAGTGGAAGAAGTGGACAAAGTGGAAGAATTTGACGAAGTGGACGAAGTTCACAAAGTGGACGAATTGGGCGATATGCACAAAGTGGACAAAGGTGATGAAGGTGAAGAAGTGGACAAAGTGGACGAAGCGGTCGAAGTTGACGAAGTGGTGAAAGTGGACGAAATGGCGAAGAAGAAAAAGAAGAAGAAGAAGAAGAAGAAGAAGAAGAAGAAGAAGAAGTGGACGAAAAAGAAGATAAGTGGAAGAAGTGGTTGAAGTTGACGAAGTGGACGAAGTGGACGAAATGGATGAAGTGTAGAACGTTGATGAAGTGGACGAAGTTGATGAAGTGGACGAAGTGGAAAAGAAGAAGAAGAGGAAGAAGACGATAAAGAAGAGGAAGAGGACAAAGAAGAAGAGGAGGAAGACGAAGAAGAAGAGGAAGAAGAAGAAGAAAAAGAAGTGAACGAAGTGAAAGAAGTAGAAGTGGACGAAGTGGACGAAGTGGACGAAGGTGACGAAAATGGCGAAGACGAGGAAGTGGATGAAGTTGACAAAGACGACGAAGAAGATGAAGAAGAAGAAGATGAAGAAGAAGAAGAAGAAGAAGAAGAAGAAGATGATGATGATGAAGAAGAAGAAGAAGAAGAAGAAGAAGAAGAAGAAGAGGTGGAAGAAGTGGATGAAGTGAAAGAAGTGGAAGAAGTGGAAGAAGTGGAAGAAGTGGACGAATTTGACCAAGTGGACGAAGTTGACAAAGTGGACGAAGTGGGCGATGTGCACGAAGTGGACGAAGGTGACGAAGTTGATGAAGATGAAGAAGTGGACGAAGTGGACGAAGTGGACGAAGTGGATGAACTGGTCGAAGTGGGCAAAGTGGTGGAAGTGGACGAAGAAGAAGAAGAAGAAGAAGAAGTGAAAGGAGAACAAAAGAAGTGGAAGAAGTGGAAGAAGTGGACTAAGATGATGAAGTGGACGAAGAAGAAGAATAAGAAGAAGATGAAGAAGAAGAAGAAGAAGTGGAAGAAGAAGAAGAAGAAGAAGAAGATAAGGACGAAGAGGACGAAATGGGTGAAGTGGACGAAGGTGACGAATATCGGGAAGTGGACGAAGTTGACGAAGTGGACGAGGTGTGCAAAGAAGAAGAAGAAGAAGAAGAAGAAGAAGTGGACGAAGAAGAAAAAAACTGAAAGAAGTGGACAAAGTTGACGAAGTGGACGAACTTGATGAAGTGGACGAAGGGGACGAAGCGGACGAAGAAGAATAAGAAGAAGATGAAGAAGAAGAAGAAGAAGAAGAAGAAGAAGAAAAAGAGAAAAAAGAAGAAGAAGAAGAAGAAAAACAAGTGGACGAAGTGGGCGAAGTGGAAGAAGGTGATGAAGATGGCGAAGTAGACGAAGTGGATGAAGTGGACGAAATGGATGAAGTGGACGAAATGGACGAAGTGGAGGAAGTGGACGAAGTGGATGAATTGGAAGAAGTTGAAGACGTGGACGAAGAAGAATAAAAAGTTGAAGAAGAAGAAAATGAAAAAGAAGAAGAAGAACAAGAAGAAGAAGAAGAAGAAGTGGACGAAGTGGAAGAAGTGGAAGAAGTGAAACAAGTGGAAGAAGTGGACAAAGTGGAAGAATTTGACGAAGTGGACGAAGTTCACGAAGTGGACGAATTGGGCGATATGCACAAAGTGGACAAAGGTGATGAAGGTGAAGAAGTGGACAAAGTGGACGAAGCGGTCGAAGTTGACGAAGTGGTGAAAGTGGACGAAATGGCGAAGAAGAAAAAGAAGAAGAAGAAGAAGAAGAAGAAGAAGAAGAAGAAGAAGTGGACGAAAAAGAAGATAAGTGGAAGAAGTGGTTGAAGTTGACGAAGTGGACGAAGTGGACGAAATGGATGAAGTGTAGAACGTTGATGAAGTGGACGAAGTTGATGAAGTGGACGAAGTGGAAAAGAAGAAGAAGAGGAAGAAGACGATGAAGAAGAGGAAGAGGACAAAGAAGAAGAGGAGGAAGACGAAGAAGAAGAGGAAGAAGAAGAAGAAAAAGAAGTGAACGAAGTGAAAGAAGTAGAAGTGGACGAAGTGGACGAAGGTGACGAAGATGGCGAAGACGAGGAAGTGGATGAAGTTGACAAAGACGACGAAGAAGATGAAGAAGAAGAAGATGAAGAAGAAGAAGAAGAAGAAGAAGAAGAAGATGATGATGATGAAGAAGAAGAAGAAGAAGAAGAAGAAGAGGTGGAAGAAGTGGATGAAGTGAAAGAAGTGGAAGAAGTGGAAGAAGTGGAAGAAGTGGACGAATTTGACCAAGTGGACGAAGTTGACAAAGTGGACGAAGTGGGCGATGTGCACGAAGTGGACGAAGGTGACGAAGTTGATGAAGATGAAGAAGTGGACGAAGTGGACGAAGTGGACGAAGTGGATGAACTGGTCGAAGTGGGCAAAGTGGTGGAAGTGGACGAAGAAGAAGAAGAAGAAGAAGAAGTGAAAGGAGAACAAAAGAAGTGGAAGAAGTGGAAGAAGTGGACTAAGATGATGAAGTGGACGAAGAAGAAGAATAAGAAGAAGATGAAGAAGAAGAAGAAGAAGTGGAAGAAGAAGAAGAAGAAGAAGAAGATAAGGACGAAGAGGACGAAATGGGTGAAGTGGACGAAGGTGACGAATATCGGGAAGTGGACGAAGTTGACGAAGTGGACGAAGTTGATGAAGTGGACAAAGTCCACGAAGTGGATGAAGTTCATGAAGTGGATGAAGTGCACGAATTGGATGAAGTGGATGAAGTGCACGAAGTGGACGAGGTTCACAAAGTGGAAGAAGTGGAAGAAGTGTAAGAAGTGAAAGAAGTGGAAGAAGTGGAAGAAGTGGACTAAGTGGAAGTGGACGAAGTGGACTAAGAAGAATAAAAAGAAGATGAAGAAGAGGAAGAAGAAGAAGAAGAAGAAGAAGAAGAAGAAGAAGCAGAAGAAGAAGAAGAAGAAGAAGAAGAAGACGAAGAAGAAGTGGACGAAGTGGGCGAAGTGGACGAAGGTGACGAAGATGGCAAAGTGGACGAAGTGCACGAAGTGGACAAAGTGCTCGAAGCGAACGAAGTGGACGAAGTTGACAAAGGTGACGAAGTCGACGAAGTGGACGAAGTGGACAAGGAAGAAGAAGAAGAAGAAGAAGAAGAAGAGGTGGAGGAAGTGGAAGAAGTTGACGAAGTGGACGAAGTGGATGAAGAAGAAGAAGAAGAAGTGGACCAAGAAGAAAAAAATTTGAACATGTGGAAGAAGTGGACGAAGTTGACGAAGTGGACGAAGTTGATGAAGTGGACGAAGGGGACGAAGTGGACGAAGTTGATGAAGTTGACAAAGTGGAAGAAGTGGAAAAGAAAAAGAATAAGAAGAAGGTGAAGAAGAGGAAGATGAAGAGGAAGAAGAAGAAGAAGAAGAAGAAGAAGAAGAAGAAGTAGTGGACGAAGTGGGTGAAGTGGGCGAAGGTGCCGAATATGGCGAAGTGGATGAAGTTGACGAGGTCGACGAAGTTGACGAAGTGTACGAAGTGCACGAAGGGGACGAACTGGACGAAGTGGACAAAGTGGACAAACTGCACGAAGTGGACGAAGGTGACGAAGGTGACGAAGTGGACGAATTGGACGAAGTAGAAGAAGTGGACGAAGAAGAAGAAGTGGAAGAAGAGGAAGAAGAAGAAGAAAAAGAAGAAGAAGAAGTGGACGAAGATGAAGAAGAAGAAGAAGAAGAAGATGATGATGACGAAGAAAAAGAAGAAGAAGAACCAGAGGTGGAAGAAGTTGAAGAAGTGAAAGAAGTGGAAGAAGTGGACAAAGTTGAAAAAGTGGACGAAGTGGGCGATGTGCACAAAGTGGACGAAGGTGACGAAGTGGACGAAGTGGAAGAAGTAGACGAAGTGCACAAAGTTGACGAAGTGGTGGTGTCAATACCAAATTTCGTCCGGATCGTTGTTGGCTTTTACTGTAATTTATTATTTATTTCTTTGTATCTTTATTTTTATTCTCGTTTTTGTCTTGTATTTATTTATTGTTACTTGTTTATTTGTTTTTTATTATTATCTATTATTATTTGTTTTTTGTTTTATTTATTATTATCATCATTTTTTGTTTTATCTATTTTTATATGTTATCTTATTTTTCTCCATATATATGTATATATATTTTTCTTACGTTATTTTTATTTTAAAATTTTACTATTTAGTTATTGCTTTTATTTTTTATTCTATTTTCATTTTAGTGTTAAGTTTTACCTATTTTAAATATTTTGTTTAATACGGCTAAAAAAAAAGAAGAAAGGAAAAATATAAGAAAAAGATTTGAAAAAGAAAGAGAGGTTGGCTGTGGAGGTTGGAACGTGGGGAGCAGAAAAGGGAAAAGAACGATTTTCTGGAGAGAGCAAGGTGGTGGCAGAGCGTTGGGGCGTCGTACGGATTCGGTACAATTTGGTTTGGGCATACGGAATCAGCACAGAGGTTTGAGCATAAGGTGGGAGCAGACCGAAAAAACAGAAAAAGGAGAAAAAAGGGGATTTGGAGAGCAGGGAGAAAAAAGAGAAACTGGAGAGAGCCTTCAAAAAAGGATCATTAATTCCTAGTGGGAGGATCCAGATTTTTCACCCGCAAAAGAAAGACAGAGGTTGGCTAGGAAGAAGGAGAAGGGATCACCGGCTTCACGCACCAAGCAATAACACAGGAGCTCCAAGAGGTAAGGAACTCCTTCACTGGTTCATACTGTCATATATACCGGAATAAGCACACCTTGCTCACACCCTGTCCATATAAGCTGGCGGCATTGTATGTCATTTTATGCTTGATTTTGCTCTGTTTGAGTATGATATTATGGTGTGAATGTTTTCCTTTCTCTGGTCCAACGCATAAGCACACTTCCACTTTAACTTGAAACATGCTTGATTCATTCCTTGATTCCTATTCCATCTTTGCCACCAAAATCATCACCATCGCCATTTTCATCCTTCTTGATACACCTATTCACAGTTCCCCTGCATTAAAAACAACAACAAAACAATGAACGGAAGAAACCAAATCCATCCCAACTCACGCACTACATCTATCATCCTCCCCAGCCACCACTGATTTCAGTTTCTCTGCTCTTGAAATCCATCCCATTCGGTCAACATGACCACCTCCAACACCATCATCCTCAACCTGCATTGCACAAAGCCACAACCAACCAAGAACAATGACCAATTTCCAGCACCCAAACACAAGCTCGTACTCTACCTTCACTGAATCAAAGCCAGAATTTGCCACTGTACCATCCACCGTCGCCATCAACCATTCAACACCGATCTCCACTTCCATTCATTCTCTGTTTCACCACGCTCCCTCTCTCCTTCCTAACTCCCACGCTCACGGCCAATCCCAACAAACCAAACCCAAAACCCACTCGGTGCCTAGTCTCAATCATGTTTTCCCATCACCATACGCACACACCCGTAGCAACCAGAAAACAACATTCACACACATGGCACCCATTACACAATCAAAGAAATGACGGTGGAAAGAGAGGGAGAGATCGGGGTGGTCGCCGGCAACGACCTTGACGGCGACGCCCTGGCTCGTGGCTTGCGGCGGCCAACTTTGGTGGAGGCAGCGGCGTCGACGTTGCAGTACGTGGAGGAGCAACTCCTTTTGGTCAGAGAGAAGGAGACATTGGTCTTATTGGAGAGGAACGGCGTGAGTGAGTGAATGAGAATGAGAAGGCAGAACCCCTAGGGGAATTCTAGGTTAGAAACTACCCCGGTGGGCCAAGCCCATAAATAAACGCACGTTAAGCCTTTTTCGAACGTTCGTCATCTACCTCCTCACCGAACGTCCGTCCGGCCACTTCTTGGACGGACCGTTTGGTGACCATCACCCCAACGAACGCTCGTCCCCAACGAGCGCTCGTCATTCAGCCGTTTCCCAGCGTCCGTTTGCCAATTCCCCAACGAACGCTCGTCCCCCAACGAGCGCTCGTCATTAAGCCTCCTTTTCCAGCGTCCATTCGCCAATTCCCCAACGAACGCTCGTCCCCCAACGAGCGCTCGTCATTCAACCCGTTTCCCAGCGTCCGTTCGTCAACTCCCCATCGAACGCTCGTCCCCAACGAACGCTCGTCCCCAACGAACGCTCGTCCCCATCGAGCACTCGCCCCAATGAGCGCTCGTCATTCAGCCCGTTTCCCAGCGTCCGTTCGCCATTCCCCAATGAACGCTCGTCCCCAACCAACGCTCGTTATTAAGCCTCCTTTCCCAGCGTCCGTTCGACATTTCTCGCAACAAACGCTCGTTATTTCACTCCATTCCCAACGTCCGTTCATAATTCCCCCAACGCTCGTTATTTCTCCTCATTCTCAATGTCCGTTCATAATTCCCCCAACGCCCGTTACTCCTCCTCATTCTCAACGAACGTTCGGTAATTCCCCCCAACGAACGCTCGTTATTTCTCCTCATTCTCAACGTCCGTTTATGATCCCCCAACGCTCGTTATTCCTCCTCATTTTTAACGAACGTTCGTTAATCCCCGCAACGAACGCTTGTTATTTCTCCTCATTCTCAACGTCCGTTTATGATCCCCCAACGCTCGTTATTTTTATTTGTTTGTTTTTCTTATTTTATTTTATTCTATTTCATTTATTTTTGTCTATCTTATTTCATTTGTTTTATTTATTTCTTTTATTTTTATTTTTATTTTTATTTATTATTTTATTTTGTTCTATCTACTTATTCTAGATATTTACTTATCCTAAAATATATATATTTAATAATGCAATATTTACAATTTAAATAAAGGAATTTATGAAAATACGTTTTAAAGGTTTAGGCACATGTGTGATCGCACGCATCATCCTTGTGCTGAAAATCTTTTCTCTTTCTTAATTAAAATTACAAAAAAATACGTTTTAAAGGTTTAGGCACATGTGTGATCGCACGCATCGTCCTTGTGCTGAAAATCTTTTCTCTTTCTTAATTAAAATTATAAAAAATACGTTTTCAAGGTTTAGGCACATGTGTGATCGCACGCATCGTCCTTGTGCTAAAAACCTTTTCCCTTTCTTAATTAAAATTACAAAAAATATGTTTTAAAGGTTTTGGCACATGTGTGATCGCACGCATCGTCCTTGTGCTGAAAACCTTTTCTCTTTCTTAATTAAAATTACAAAAATATGTTTTAAAGGTTTAGGCACATGTGTGATCGCGCGCATCGTCCTTGTGCTAAAAACCTTTTCTTTTCCTTAAGTAAAATACAAAAAAAAAAGTATAAAATCTTCAAAAAAACCCAAAAGCATCTACAATTTCAAACAACAAACAAATGGCTACCCAGAACTACGTGATCCTTGATTCTCCATCAAAAGTGGAGATACGTAGGAGCAAGGCTAGCCCTTATCAGGCTCACTTTCCCAAAAATCCAAATTTATCCGTAATCATTTTCTCAAACAAATCTTTCAATCAATTTCTCAAACAAATCTCTCAAACATTTTCAAAAAGAACTACGTAACCCTGATTTCTCGTTTTGAATGAGAATACGTAGGAGCAAGGTCAATCCTTGTCGGGCCCAAAAAACTAAAAAATATGTTTTGTTTATTTAGAATTTTATTTTAGGGGATAGTTAAACATTTTGAAAACCACATCATATTCGTGCATTTATTTAAAGGTACTGCCTTAGGGCAGGCGTTGTGGGGTGCTAACACCTTCCCCACGCGTAACCGAATCCCGAACCCAATCTTTGGTTTTCGTGGACCGTGCTTTATCGTTTTATGGTTTTTCCGTAGTTTTCCAGAATAAACTATGGTGGCGACTCCAAAATCTCTTTTTCGAAACCTAAATTCCTTTTTTGGATCGTCGTCCCGTCGCGATTCCGGTTGCGACAGATGGCGACTCCACTGGGGACCCTTTTTAGAGAGTCAAGCCATTTAACTATATGCGCGAATTCAATGTGGTTTTTCTTTATGTTTTTCTTCCCTTTTTTCTTTATCTATCTTTGATATTTGAATAATCGCATGTGAATGAATTTGCTTGTTGGATATTGAACCCTAGGGTAGAAAACGTGTTATATCTGCCTGGGAATCTTCTGGTTGTTTCGCAGGTGAGTGTTTGGGTATGCATTGCATCCTCCCTTCACACACGCACCTTATGCATATCATGAGTGAGGCCCTATACCCGGGTCTGAGCGCAACTTAGAATTAGAGGGGTTGTGTAGTGGTGTCACTCTGGGATGTAGTTCCTGTTTGGCTATCGTGAGAACCCCAACTAGAGTCTGTTCTCTTCATTTGTGTCTTCACACCTAGTTGATTACTCGACTGTTGTGGAGATGCTATGAAGGGGGCCATAGCTCTAGTGACCATTGATCTTTAGGTTCAGGGTACCATCCTTGTGAGATTGCATATACTTGACCTTGGATCTTAAGTGTTCAACCTTCATTAGGGCACAAAGGGAGATGTGTGCAGTCTTATAACCCTCATTTTTGCTTAATAAAATACAACAGATTGTACATATCACTATATCTTTTGAAACATTTTTTTTCTCTTCTTTTCTTTCTTTTTCTCATGCATTTTTATGGTCTTGTCATTGGTTCTAGTCAGGAAATTATAAATTTGTGACTAAGCCTTTGAGATAAAATGGAAATTAACATGAGATCTAAAGTCAAGGGGGGTTCAAGTTCAGACATTTTAAAGGAAATGTTAGTCATTGAAGTAAAGGAGGGTAATATGGATGGCCTGAGAGAACGGCTGAAGAAAATGAAGACAACCCAAAAGGATGCATTCAGGAAGGAGTATGGGATTTTGTTGAGCCTGTTAGAGGTGAAAGTTCAAACATCGGCCATTACTGTTTTAACTCAGTCTTATGATCCACCACTGAGATGTTTCACATTTCGGGATTTCCAATTGGTGCCTACGATGGAAGAATTTGAGCAAATCTTAGAATTACTTCTCGAGGGCAAAGCTCCATACAATTACCTTGGGCAGTTTACCCATGTCTTGCAGCTAACGAGAATTATAAAAGTACACCATGTGAAGTTGGAGAGAGAGAGTTCATGCTTAAGGGTAAAACGAGGAGCCTTCCTCGGGGTTACCTAGAGTGGTACCTGTATCGTTCGACTAAGGAGGAAAGGTGGGAAACAATTACGAATGTACTAGCTCTTATCCTCTATGGTGTCATGCTCTTTTCTAATATCATGGATTTTGTCAGCTACGTCGTCATGAATGTATTTGTGGGATATAAAGTTCGCTCTAAAGAATCCAGTCAGTATTGTCCTAACTGAAGTTTCCAAGACCCTTAATCAAGGTTATGAGCCATGTAGAAAGAAGATCTCTCGCATGAGTATGGCCATTTTGAATGCCACATGTCACATGGAGGAGTTGTTGCGGTATAAACTGATGAGAGGGTCGCACCTCCCAACAAAAGTTGTGCATAAAAGAATGCAGTATAGTGCTAGGATTTGACTCCTAGGTCGTCTCTCAAGGACCAAATGTGGTTCGAGTCTTAGGTCAAACACGTAGTGGGGGGGGGGGTTTGTGAGAGTTTGTTTGTGGATGAAATTAAAAAGCGTCGAATTAAAATTTTAAAACAGTAAAATGAAAGACAATCAAACTTATGACCCATTCATCTACCAAAAGAAATTAAACATTGCAAATGCTTATAAAGAACTACATCCTTAGCCGTGACACATCCATGTATTCAATCCAAAGAAAATTAAATAATTAAAAGCAAGCTACTTTTAAACAAATTAAAAACCGAACTTGTGTTAACTTGAAAGCACCGATTGAACGCAACAGTTAAATAAAGAAACTCATCTAAAACGTGCAACACTCAACTAACAAAGAAAATGTATGTTGTAGTCATCTAGAAAGGCACATCACCAGCGGAAACAATAATGAAAACGTGCTTGAACAGTATGATAATATAAATTAGTAAACATTTTACCCTAAAAGTATTTCAATGTAGAGAATAAAAGAAAATAATTATTGGTCCAAGGGTTAAAGACAAATTGCAGAATCTATTGGAGCTCTCTGATTTTTCCAGCACATTGTATTGAGCTTTAACCATGTGCACATTCTCTAAAGGTTGAAAGAAAAAACGCTGTACCTACCAAAAGCAAGGTTACGTGGGATCAAAATAAAATAAATAGGCTGAGACATCACTTTCTCCAAGCATCTGGACCTACATGCTACTCCCTCTCTTTAAAGCAAAGAAAAAAAAAAACCCAACTAATAGGTGGCGACTCGCTGTTCATTCCCTCCAGCTCAACCGTAACCCTTCATTTTTCCAGTGCCTCCTTTTCTAAGTGAAGATGATGATGATGCCCTCAAGGGTGGCGGCTGCTCTTTTTTTAATTCAGAACGATTGCCCTGCTGGATGCCTTCTTCACGTTGTTCTATGTGCTGGAAGCCAAACCCAATTCAAATTGCTGGAGCTGCTGGATGCACCCCCCAAACTGCTTCCCATTCTCCGCGTGGCAGCTGGACTCCCGTGTGCGTGGACGTGGCTTCAGCTGTTGGACCGAGTGCTTCTTTTCTTCCAGCACCACGTTTCGCTGCTCTGCTGGACCGTGAGTGCTGCAGGCCGTGTGCTTACTTCCCAGCGTACGTATCTCCTTTCTCCAATGCTGGATGCCACCTCCAAAGTGTGGGCCGTGTGCTTCAATTCCCGTGGAGACCTGGGCCAATTGCCTTCCGCGTGTGAGGTTGCTTTCAAGCTTGCTGGATGTGTGCAGCCAAGTGTGGGCCGGAATGTTGTGTTTTTCGTTCCAACAAGCAACATACACATCTCCAAGTGCACCCCCAAATATGAAATTCACACCTCCTCACTCATTTTAGTTTAAAGTATATTTGATGTGGTATTTTCTTTTGACCTCCAAAATGTCCCAAATATTATCCAACAATTTCCCTACAATTAATAATGCAAATAATTAGCTCAAATAATTCAAATTAATTAAAATAAGAATTTTTGGTCAAATTAAGCACAATTATCAAAAACGGGAAAATACTGGACAATTAAGCACAATTCCCCGATTAAATTCGGTACAATAAACTAAGTGAAGTGAATAAAATATTGACTCATCATAAACCGAAGATGAAAGAGGCAAATCAATGAGCGCAACTTTGTGCAGGCTCAGAGGAGGAAAGGTCTAAATGATGTGTTTTCTTGGCAGCGAAGACCGCACATCATATATCATTGCGGGAAGTACCCTAATGTACCCCTCATGGGTATTCGATGTTGTACTAATCACAATACTGTGTTAGCACAAAAGAAATCTGGGTAACTTCCACGCCTACATCTCTTGCCATATCGCAGATCTTAAGAGGAAGGAAGGAACCTTTGCTGAATTGCTTCATCAAGTTCGGGACGCTTGGGGCAATGTTCTGCACTGCGAAAGAGGCCCAAGATCATGGACTGTTAATGAAAGATTCCCTTAGCCAATGGATCGTAGAAAGAGTTAAGACAATCCAGTTGCCATTCAAGATAATCTCCCCTGACCCAAATTGTGAAAAGAAATTTCACAGTGATGAACCGTGTGAAAGCAGCAGTGGCAAAACTGGAGAAGAAATGTCATCGAGCTAAGAAAAAAAGAGACATCAAGAATTGGTAATTGAGATGAAGGGGCATATTGTGGAACAAGGGCGAATTGGATGATAAGTCTCTCACAACTAGCTTCCCTCGCCAATGAAGGTGTTCCGAAGTTATTAACTAATGTTGAGTCTGCAGTGCCAATCTTTAACCTGCCTAAGGGGATTGAACTTTCCACGATTGCTGCAAGAACTGACTAGAGAATGAAGAATGTGATGGTTAAGGCCCGAGTCAGTCGACCAAGACTTCCTATGACTCACCTTTTGGGAACTTCTAAATGATGAGCCACCCTATTGACTCTGTTTCGTGTTAATTTCCAAACTGTGTCGGGGCAATGCTTTCACAGCTTTATAATTTCCGACTAGAGTATTTGAACTACATTGTCTCTTCTTTTTCTTTTCATTTTCATTTTCTTTTTCTTAATTTGTTTCAAAAAAAAAACTTAAAAATACGGCTAAACATCCAAGATACCCTAAAGGACTCAAACCAGTTATCAAATCTTGGAGAACCAAGGAGAAGTTCAAGAAGGAATGAAAGCTAATATCCAACAATTGAATGAGCAGATGAGCTGAAGCCTAGAGCTTCTGAATGCCTTACAAAAAGCCTAGTAAATTCGCTCACATCACGAGCGCAACAAAGAGTTCCAGGAGCACAAACTTTCCCTCCTTATGGTCTCCCCTAGAATTATACTACGCCCTTGGGAGTGGACTCGGGACAACTTTGCATTCAAAAGGCCAAAATAATACAATGAAGGAGGCAACAAGCTTAAGGCAACCACTTTCATGATCCCTATAGAAGTGATTCAGCCCAGTGTAGCGAGCAAGACAATGACAAAGCAACCCGAGTTGAAATCTTCTCCTCATGCTGTTACGCCAATGGATTTTGAGGCTGACGGGCGTGAATTGGAAATGTTGGAAAAGGCCGAGAGTCATAGAAGTTGGAGGAAGCCTTAAGTTTGAAAATATTGTGGGGCTATGCTTAGTCCCAAGTGGTGATACCTCCCAAAGTATAGATGTCAAGGAGAGACCACTTGTCTTAAGGCTCATCTCATAACACATGGGAAGAAAATGTTTGTTCATGCATGTGATGGAAAGTTGCTAATTCATTTGTTCCGAGAATTTGGTTGGCATGGCACCAAACTAGGGCACTCATCTTGAGTCTTCGTGCATTCGGTCTTGGGGAGATTTGGTGGATGTTTCTCTTGAGGTAGTACAAATATATCAGGGATGTAGCACCTGCTAGATTACAACTGTAGACCTTGGTGAAGGAGTACAAATTGTTCAAAGAATATGCCAAAGGTGGAAAGAGACTGTTGCTCAAATGAAGTTTCATGAGAGTGACAAGGAAATGGTTCCCATATTCCTCAATACTCTGTAATCACCCCTCTGTGAGACCATGGTGAGCAGTGTTTCCCTAAACTTCTCAAACTTGGTGATAATCCAAGAAAGAATTGAAATTGGTGTGAAGACTGAAAAGATCGCACAAGGTCCTACCATGGCAGTGAATGTGAACGAGTCTGGTCTAAGCTTGGGATGAGGAGAGAAGAAAGAGCTCAATCACATCCCACCGCTCAAATACCGTTGGCCTACCCTTTGAAACCAGCCCAAGGAAAAATTGGAGACTCGACCCAAACTCAACTTCCTACCAAGCCGCCAGGCAAAAATGTTGATCAAGACGAAAGGCATATGAGTTTCACTCCTAACCTTCTGACTTATGCAACATTTCTTCATAGTCTCCTGCATGACAAGGCTCGGTCTCTACTTGTTACATGAAGCCTTTAAAGCCTCAATACCTAAAGACTCGTGATGCAAAAGGTGATTACCATGGAGTGGTTATCTGTCATTCCACCAAAAGTGCTGGTTGTTCAAGCGTAAAGGCAAACTTTGATTCATTCAAGATGATTAAAGTGTGAAGAAAGTTAACCCAGACACTGAGGCAAGGCTTGAGAATGCCTCCACAAATGCCATGAAGAAATGAAGTGGGCTTTAAGATCACACAAGAAATCATAAGTCATTGTACAAGTGAATTTGATGTTGTGGAGTGTCTTGCTACTGGGAAGTATGCTCATCGGTATCACGTCTTCATCCATGACTTTGGATGCGAGCATTCACTACAGGGTTTCTCCAAGTAGTGCTGGAAATCGAGTCCTGAAAGGGTATCGTGGAAAAAAGGAAAAAAAAAATGAAATGAAGTCAATCTTAAGTCACTTATCTTTCTTGCAAATCGTCAAACTTTTGTTTTTCGAAAATAGAAAAGAGCAAAAGAAAAAATGATGAATAATCAAAAGGAAAATTGGGATGTCAAGTTTCTCTAAGGTCAAGTGTTTAATCAAAAAATAACAATTTGAAGCTTTCTCCCGAGACGTTTGTGCGCATTTTGCTTGAAAACCTTCACCCATTCCAAAATAAAGGATGTTCCCCAACAAACACTGTCACTGCCCTTAGTAATGATGTAAGCCTTTACACTGGGGCAGATTGGTCTGGCCAAAATTTTCCTTGCTTGCGCTAGTTGGGTGATCCCTGAATCCATTGAGACAAATAAAAGAATTTTCAAAAGGAGAATAAGTCCACTAGATTGAAAACCCAAAAGGGCGGTCTAGAAAGAAGGAAAAAGAAAAAATGACTCATGTTGAGGTCATCTAATCGTAGAATTAATCTTTTGAAAAATAAGGCAATCAGAGTTCAAAATGATGTGTGGCCTTCTTTCTTTATCCAAAAAGCAAAAACTATAACCATTGTTACCCCGTTTGAGCCAAAAATAATTTCTTTTTCAAAATTATTCCCAAGCAAAGGTTATCATCATTAGGGAGTCAACTCAATGTACAAATAAAGAGCACTCAATAATCAAAGGAAGAGAATCCTTCAAAAGGGTAAACAAAAAAAACAACAATAAAAAAGAAAAATCACAAAGTGATGATAAACGAAAGAATGAAAAAACGAAGTTCAAGAAAAAAAAAGCAAAGTGCTCAAAAAGTCAAATAGTTGATGCGATGCCTAGATGATAACCCTTGTTTCAAAAAAAATAATAACCGACAAGCATTCATTTGGGCCTTTAACCTTTTCTTTCGATACCTCCTAGCCCTAGCCACATTACAAGCCTAATAAAGTCCACACAGATTGAATAATGTTTGCTCAAATTTTCATAGGGCTTAATTTTGCGATAAGACAAAATGACTTGCAATGTGTCCAAAAAGAAAACAAACAAAAAAAAAGCACAAAATTTGAAAATGAATGAAAAAAAAAAGAAAAAGTAATGTCTCAGGAAGAAGGGATCTCTTTGCCAACTAGGCAAGAGCATGCAAAAGAAAATCAGACCAATTGGGGTCATCCTTTTAACCGATCCTTTTTCATGCCCTTCCAAACAGAATCCATACCCCAAAAACTGGGGCAGCTTGGTGGACCTCACCACGCGTTTTTTTTTCTCTTTCCTTGAAATTCATCAACCCATAATCTGAAGACTGGGGAAGCTTTGCGGATCTTACTTGAATTTTTCACCCGAATTATCATGGATTCATCATCATACTCATTACACCAAACCGGGGCAACTTTTTAGGTGCCTCGTGTTTCGCTTTGGCACTCATCTCCTTTGAGGATTATAGAAGGAATGACGTGCCCGCATGACTCTCCCAGTCTTCTCCAAACCTTTCTAAACATCTCACATTTTCCACTTGTCTGCGAATTCAAGCATGTGTGCATTGATGTCGAGAAAGAGAAAGTCAAACATATAATCATTTTGGACATTAGACCTCAAGATGTATGACATTCCTCTCTTTCACAAAATACTAAAAATAAGAATAAGTATGATGATTGCAAGAAAGATGACTGACTCGAGCAGAAAAAACAAGCGAAACACAAAACAAAGCAAATGTTTTCCATATGTGTGCATTCATCCATAAAAAAAAATAATAAAAATCTTTCAGATCGAAACCCTCTTCATTGATATGAATGGTTGTCGAATCCTTCTTCAAAAATACAAAAAGAATAACATTATGGTTTTCTCTTTCAAATCATGTTGTTTCATGTTGATCATGTTTTTTCTCTCATTTTGGGGTTTTGACACCCACATCTTTACACTCTATTCACCGCCTTTAAGTTAGTGTTTCAACATTCTTCCATGGTCTTTACACTTTGTTTCTCTTATCCTCATATTAGGACCTTCTCTTTCGGAATGGTCACTGATGCCTTTTCAAAAATCAAAATTTTGTCAAAAATTACAAAAAAAAAAAAACCCATTTCACAAAACTACGAGTTTCAAGAATTTCCAAATCCTAAAGCCCAGTTTCCACACTGGCCCCCCAAGCCCAGTTTTCACACTGGCCCCCAAGCCCAGTTTCCACACTGGCCCCCAAAGCCCAATTTTCACACTGGCCCCCAAGCCCAGTTTCTACACTGGCCCCCAAAGCCCAGTTCCCATACTGGCCCCCAAGCCCAGTTTCGCCTGGCACCCTAACCTCAAGTTTTTCTTTTTGCATTTCGGCCCTCTGTAAGACAATGGTCGAACCCAATGATCACATCATTCATCCACAGGGTTTGTACACCCTCCACGAGGTTAGTACACCTCACATCATTCATCCACAGGGTTTGTACACCCTCCACGAGGTTAGTACACCTCACATCATTCATCCATAGGGTTAGTACACCCTCCACGAGGTTAGTACACCTCACAGCATTCATCCATAGGGTTAGTACACCCTCCACGAGGTTAGTACACCTCACACCATTCATCCATAGGGTTAGTACACCTCACATCATTCATCCACAGGGTTTGTACACCCTCCACGAGGTTAGTACAGCTCACATCCTTCATCCCTAGGGTTTGTACACCCTCCAAGAGGTTAGTACACCTCACATCATTCGTCCACAGGGTTTGTACACTCTCCACGAGGTTAGTACACCTCACATCATTCGTTCAGGGTTTGTACACCCTCTACGAGGTTAGTACACCTCACATCATTCGTTCAGGGTTTGTACACCCTCCACGAGGTTTGTACACCTCGTTCCGCTCAAGCACGGTTTTGGTTCAGCGTTTCAAGCCCAGTCTTGTCTGGCGCCTCTAGTTTTTCTGTGATTTTGGGCCCTCTGCTCGACAATGGTCGTTTATGTTGCAATTTCACATTCTTCATCGATTTGTTTAACTTATGTTTCGTATTCATTTTACTTCATTTTGCTTCCTTAGAAATCCGGACGAAATTAGTATTTTTTATCTTTACTTATCTTTTACAATATAATATGAAAACATCACTTTGTCATATTATCTAGTAAAATCTAAGTAAAGAGGGGCAGCTGTCAATACCAAATTTCGTCCGGATCGTTTTTGGCTTTTACTGTAATTTATTATTTATTTCTTTGTATCTTTATTTTTATTCTCGTTTTTGTCTTGTATTTATTTATTGTTACTTGTTTATTTGTTTTTTATTATTATCTATTATTATTTGTTTTTTGTTTTATTTATTATTATCATCATTTTTTGTTTTATCTATTTTTATATGTTATCTTATTTTTCTCCATATATATGTATATATATTTTTCTTACGTTATTTTTATTTTAAAATTTTACCATTTAGTTATTGCTTTTATTTTTTATTCTATTTTCATTTTAGTGTTAAGTTTTACCTATTTTAAATATTTTGTTTAATACGGCTAAAAAAAAAGAAGAAAGGAAAAATATAAGAAAAAGATTTGAAAAAGAAAGAGAGGTTGGCTGTGGAGGTTGGAACGTGGGGAGCAGAAAAGGGAAAAGAACGATTTTCTGCAGAGAGCAAGGTGGTGGCAGAGCGTTGGGGCGTCGTACGGATTCGGTACAATTTGGTTTGGGCATACGGAATCAGCACAGAGGTTTGAGCATAAGGTGGGAGCAGACCGAAAAAACAGAAAAAGGAGAAAAAAGGGGATTTGGAGAGCAGGGAGAAAAAAGAGAAACTGGAGAGAGCCTTCAAAAAAGGATCATTAATTCCTAGTGGGAGGATCCAGATTTTTCACCCGCAAAAGAAAGACAGAGGTTGGCTAGGAAGAAGGAGAAGGGATCACCGGCTTCACGCACCAAGCAATAACACAGGAGCTCCAAGAGGTAAGGAACTCCTTCACTGGTTCATACTGTCATATATACCGGAATAAGCACACCTTGCTCACACCCTGTCCATATAAGCTGGCGGCATTGTATGTCATTTTATGCTTGATTTTGCTCTGTTTGAGTATGATATTATGGTGTGAATGTTTTCCTTTCTCTGGTCCAACGCATAAGCACACTTCCACTTTAACTTGAAACATGCTTGATTCATTCCTTGATTCCTATTCCATCTTTGCCACCAAAATCATCACCATCGCCATTTTCATCCTTCTTGATACACCTATTCACAGTTCCCCTGCATTAAAAACAACAACAAAACAATGAACGGAAGAAACCAAATCCATCCCAACTCACGCACTACATCTATCATCCTCCCCAGCCACCACTGATTTCAGTTTCTCTGCTCTTGAAATCCATCCCATTCGGTCAACATGACCACCTCCAACACCATCATCCTCAACCTGCATTGCACAAAGCCACAACCAACCAAGAACAATGACCAATTTCCAGCACCCAAACACAAGCTCGTACTCTACCTTCACTGAATCAAAGCCAGAATTTGCCACTGTACCATCCACCGTCGCCATCAACCATTCAACACCGATCTCCACTTCCATTCATTCTCTGTTTCACCACGCTCCCTCTCTCCTTCCTAACTCCCACGCTCACGGCCAATCCCAACAAACCAAACCCAAAACCCACTCGGTGCCTAGTCTCAATCATGTTTTCCCATCACCATACGCACACACCCGTAGCAACCAGAAAACAACATTCACACACATGGCACCCATTACACAATCAAAGAAATGACGGTGGAAAGAGAGGGAGAGATCAGGGTGGTCGCCGGCAACGACCTTGACGGCGACGCCCTGGCTCGTGGCTTGCGGCGGCCAACTTTGGTGGAGGCAGCGGCGTCGACGTTGCAGTACGTGGAGGAGCAACTCCTTTTGGTCAAAGAGAAGGAGACATTGGTCTTATTGGAGAGGAACGGCGTGAGTGAGTGAATGAGAATGAGAAGGCAGAACCCCTAGGGGAATTCTAGGTTAGAAACTACCCCGGTGGGCCAAGCCCATAAATAAACGCACGTTAAGCCTTTTTCGAACGTTCGTCATCTACCTCCTCACCGAACGTCCGTCCGGCCACTTCTTGGACGGACCGTTTGGTGACCATCACCCCAACGAACGCTCGTCCCCAACGAGCGCTCGTCATTCAGCCGTTTCCCAGCGTCCGTTTGCCAATTCCCCAACGAACGCTCGTCCCCCAACGAGCGCTCGTCATTAAGCCTCCTTTCCCAGCGTCCGTTCGCCAATTCCCCAACGAACGCTCGTCCCTAACGAACGCTCGTCCCCATCGAGCGCTCGCCCCAACGAGCGCTCGTCATTCAGCCCGTTTCCCAGCGTCCGTTCGCCATTCCCCAATGAACGCTCGTCCCCAACCAACGCTCGTCATTAAGCCTCCTTTCCCAGCGTCCGTTCGACATTTCCCGCAACGAACGCTCGTTATTTCACTTCATTCCCAACGTCCGTTCATAACTCCCCCAACGCTCGTTATTTCACTTCATTCCCAACGTCCGTTCATAATTCCCCCAACGCTCGTTATTTCTCCTCATTCTCAACGTCCGTTCATAACTCCCCCAACGCCCGTTACTCCTCCTCATTCGCAACGAACGTTCGGTAATTCCCCCCAACGAACGCTCGTTATTTCTCCTCATTCTCAACGTCCGTTTATGATCCCCCAACGCTCGTTATTCCTCCTCATTTTTAACGAACGTTCGTTAATCCCCGCAACGAACGCTCGTTATTTCTCCTCATTCTCAACGTCCGTTTATGATCCCCCCAACGCTCGTTATTTTTATTTGTTTGTTTTTCTTATTTTATTTTATTCTATTTCATTTATTTTTGTCTATCTTATTTCATTTGTTTTATTTATTTCTTTTATTTTTATTTTTATTTTTATTTATTATTTTATTTTGTTCTATCTACTTATTCTAGATATTTACTTATCCTAAAATATATATATTTAATAATGCAATATTTACAATTTAAATAAAGGAATTTATGAAAATACGTTTTAAAGGTTTAGGCATATGTGTGATCGCACGGATCGTCCTTGTGCTGAAAATCTTTTCTCTTTCTTAATTAAAATTACAAAAAAATACGTTTTAAAGGTTTAGGCACATGTGTGATCGCACGCATCGTCCTTGTGCTGAAAATCTTTTCTCTTTCTTAATTAAAATTACAAAAAATACGTTTTAAAGGTTTAGGCACATGTGTGATCGCACGCATCGTCCTTGTGCTAAAAACCTTTTCCCTTTCTTAATTAAAATTACAAAAAATATGTTTTAAAGGTTTTGGCACATGTGTGATCGCACGCATCGTCCTTGTGCTGAAAACCTTTTCTCTTTCTTAATTAAAATTACAAAAATATGTTTTAAAGGTTTAGGCACATGTGTGATCGCGCTCATCGTCCTTGTGCTAAAAACCTTTTCTTTTCCTTAAGTAAAATACAAAAAAAAAGGTATAAAATCTTCAAAAAACCCAAAAGCATCAGCAATTTTAAACAACAAACAATCTTCCCGCTAGAACTACTTGATCCTTGATTCTCCATCGAAAGTGGAGATACATAGGAGCAAGGCTAGCCCTTGTCAGGTTCACTTTCCCAAAAATCCAAATTTATCCGTAATCATTTTCTCAAACAAATCTTTCAATCAATTTCTCAAACAAATCTCTCAAACATTTTCAAAAAGAACTACGTAACCCTGATTTCTCATTTTGAATGAGAATACGTAGGAGCAAGGTCAACCCTTATCGGGCCCAAAAAACTAAAAAAAATATGTTTTGTTTATTTGAGAATTTTATTTTAGGGGATAGTTAAACATTTTGAAAATCATCATATTCGTGCATTTAGTTAAAGGTACTGCCTTAGGGCAGGCGTTGTGGGGGTGCTAACACCTTCCCCACGCGTAACCGACTCCCGAACCCAAAATCTGGTTTTCGTGGACCGTGCTTTATCGTTTTATGGGTTTTCCGTAGTTTCCCATAATAAACTATGGTGGAGACTCCAAAATCTCTTTTTCAAAACCCGTTTCTTTTTTTGGATCATCGTCCCGTCGCGATTCCGGTTGCGACAGGTGGAAGTGGACGAAGTGGTGGAAGTGGACGAGGTGGACAAAGAAGAAGAAGATGAAGAAGAAGAAGTGGACGAAGAAGAAGAAAAGTGGAAGAAGTGGACGAAGTTGACGAAGTGGACGATGTAGATGTAGTTGATGAAGTGGACGAAGGGGACGAAGTTGATGAAGTTGACAAAGTGGACGAAGTGGAAAAAAAAAGAATAAGAAGAAGGTGAAGAAGAGAAAGATGAAGAAGAAGAAGAAGAAGAAGAAGTGGACGAAGTGGACAAAGTGGGTGAAGTGGACGAAGGTGACGAATATGGCGAAGTGGATGAAGTTGACGAGGTCGACGAAGTTGACGAAGTGGACGAAGTTGACGAAGTGGACGAAGTGCACGAAGGGGACCAATTGGACTAAGTTGACAAAGTGGACAAAGTGCACAAAGTGGACGAAGGTGACGAAGTTGACGAAGGTGACGAAGTGGACGAAGTAGAAGAAGTGGTCGAAGAAGAAGAAGAAGTGGAAGAAGTGGAAGAAGTGGAAGAAGAAGAAGAAGAAGAAGTGGGCGAAGATGAAGAAGAAGTGGAAGAAGCAGAAGAAGTATACGAAGTGGACGAAGTGGAATAAGTGGATGTAGAAGAAGAGGAAGAAGAAGAAGAAGAAGAAAAAGAAGAAGATGATGATGATGATGATGACGAAGAAGAAGAAGAAGAAGCAGAGGTGGAAGCAGTTGAAGAATTGAAAGAAGTGGAAGAAGTGGAAGAAGTGGACGAAGTGGACGAAATGGATGAAGTGGAAAAAGTTGACAAAGTGGACGTAGTTGAAAAAGTGGACGAAGTGGGCGATGTGCACAAAGTGGACGAAGGTGACGAAGTGGACGAAGTGGAAGAAGTAGACAATATGGACAAAGTTGACAAAGTGGTCGAAGTGGTGGAAGTGGATGAGGAGAACAAAGAAGAAGAAGAAGATGAAGAAGAAGAAGTGGACGAAGAAGAAGAAAAGTGGAAGAAGTGGACGAAGGGGACGAAGTGGACGGAGAAGAAGAATAAGAAGAAGATGAAGAAGAAGATGATGATGATGAGGAAGAAGAAGAAAAAAGAAGAAGAAGAAAAAGAAGAAGAAGAAGAAGAAGAAGTGGACGAAGTTGAAGTGGACGAAGTGGAAGTGGACGAAGTGGGCGAAGTGGACGAAGGTGCCGAATATGGCGAAGTGGATGAAGTTGACGAGGTTGACGAAGTTGACAAAGTGGATGAAGTGCACGAAGGGGACGAATTGACGAAGTGGGCAAAGTGGACAAAGTGCACGAAGTGGACGAAGGTGACGAAGTTGACGAAGGTGACGAAGTGGACGAATTGGACGAAGTAGAAGAAGTGGACGAAGAAGAAGAAGAAGTGGAAGAAGAGGATGAAGAAGAGGAAAAAGAAGAAGAAGAAGTGGACGAACATGAAGAAGAAGAAGCAGAAGAAGTAGACGAAGTGGAGGAAGTGCACGAAGTGGACGAAGTGGAAGAAGTGAACGAATTGGGCGTAGAAGAAGAGGAAGAAGAAGAAGAAGAAGATGATGATGATGACGAAGAAGAAGAAGAAGAAAAAGAAGAAGAAGAAGCAGAGGTAGAAGATGTTGAAGAAGTGAAAGAAGTGGAAGAAGTAGATGAAGTGGACGAAGTTGGAAAAGTGGACGAAGTGGGCGATGTGCACAAAGTGGATGAAGGTGACGAAGTGGACAAAGTGGAAGAAGTAGACGAAGTGGACAAAGTTGACAAAGTGGTCGAAGTGGTGGAAGTGGACGAGGTGGACAAAGAAGAAGAAGAAGATGAAGAAGAAGAAGTGGATGAAGAAGAAGAAAAGTGGCAGAAGTGGACAAAGTTGACGAAGTGGACGAAGTAGACAAAGTTCATGAAGTGAACGAAGTTGATAAAGTTGACAAAGTAGACGAACTGGAAAAGAAAAAGAATAAGAAGAAGATGAAGAAGAGGAAGATGAAGAGGAAGAAGAAGAAGAAGAAGAAGAAGAAGAAGAAGAAGAACAAGTCGACAAAGTGGACAAAGTAGGTGAAGTGGACGAAGGTGACAAATATGGCGAAGTGGATGAAGTTGATGAGGTCGACGAAGTTGACGAAGTGGACGAAGTGCACGAAGGGGACGAGGTGGACGAAGGGGACAAAGTGGACAAAGTGCACGAAGTGGACGAAGGTGACGAAGTTGACGAAGGTGACGAAGTTGACGAAGTGGACGAAGTAGAAGAAGTGGACGAAGTAGAAGAAGAAGAACTGGAAGAAGTGGAAGAAGAAGAAGAAGAAGAAGAAGAAGAAGAAGAATAAGTGGACGAAGATGGAGAAGAAGTGGAAGAAGCAGAAGAAGTAGACGAAGTGGACGAAGTGGAAGAAGTGGACGAAGTGGATGTAGAAGACGAGGAAGAAGAAGAAGAAGAAGATGATGATGATGATGATGATGATGATGACGAAGAAGAAGAAGAAGAAGAGGAGCAGAGGTGGAAGAAGTTTAAGAAGTGAAAGAAGTGGAAGAAGTGGAAGAAGTGGACGAAATGGACGAAGTGGACAAAGTTGACAAAGTGGACGAAGTTGCAAAAAGTGGACGAAGTGAGCGGTGTGCACAAAGTGGACGAAGGTGACGAACTAGACGAAGTGGAAGAAGTAGACGATGTGGACAAAGTTGACGAAGTGGTCGAAGTAGACAAAGTGTTGGAAGTGAACGAGGTGGACAAAGAAGAAGAAGAAGAAGAGGAAGAAGAGGAAGTGGACGAAGAAGAAGAAAAGTGGAACAAGTGGACGAAGTTGACGAAGTGGACGAAGGGGATGAAGTGGACGAAGGGGATGAAGTGGACGAAGAAGAAGAACAAGAAGAAGATGAAGAAGAAGATAATGAAGAAGAAGAAGAAGAAGAAAGAAGAAGAAGAAGAAGAAGAAGAAGTGGACGAAGTTGAAGTGGACGAAGTGGAAGTGGACGAAGTGGGCGAAGTGGACGAAGGTGACGAAGATGGCGAAGTGGACAACGTGGATGAAGTTGATCAAGTGAACGAAGTGCACGAAGTTGACGAAGTGGACAAAGTGGACGAAGTTGACGAAGGTGACGAAGTGGATGAAATGGATGAAGTTGACGAAGTGGAGGAAGTGGACGAAGTGGATGAATTGGAAGAAGTAGAAGAAGTGGACGAAGAAGAAGAAAAAGTGGAAGAAATGGAAGAAGTGAAAGAAGTGGAAGAAGTGGACTAAATGGACGAACTGGAAGAAGTGGATGAAGTGGACGAAATGGACGAAGTGGACGAAGTTGACAAAGTGGACTGATGAGTTTTTATTTCTGGAATTATATTTAGT
Source organism: Vigna umbellata (assembly GCF_029865625.1). Lineage (NCBI taxonomy): Eukaryota > Viridiplantae > Streptophyta > Magnoliopsida > Fabales > Fabaceae > Vigna > Vigna umbellata. The sequence continues at coordinate 28,607,054 of NC_142166.1, forward strand.
TTATTGCACTTAAATAAACCAGGGAATTGTGTTTAATTGTCTGTTATTTCCCCGTTTTCCGAATTCTGTTTAATTTGGTCGGAAATTCGTAATTGTACTAATTTGGGTTTTCTGAGTTGATTAAGTGCATTTCTGGTTACAGGGAAGTTGTGGAAACATCATCTGGAACATTGGGATATGGCGTGACACACTCAAAGGCTCAACATTTAGTCATTTAGATTCTAATTAAAGTTGTAATTTCGTTTTCTAGAAGCCCTTAACTAGAATTAGGTGTTTTGGACCCTTTTAGGGGCAATTTTGAAAAAAAAATCCATTTGTAGGACATGTACCTTTTAGGTTAGGGTTTTTATTTTATTGTGTGGACCCCACCCTTATTAAAAAGGATACACGGCCCAGGTCAGCGGCCACACTCTCATACGCTTTTTTTTCTTTTCTCAGGCGGTGGAAACACTTTCTTTTTTTGATGGGGAACGAATGAATGAAGGGGCTGTAACGTGAAATGGGTCCAGCCGCCACCTTTGGGGGGCTTTTGTTTTGAATGTTTGGAAATTTTCATCAACGGGAGCTCACGGACACTATCAGGTGTTACGATTTGGGAGAGAATTTTAGGAGACACATGCGCTGATTAATGATGCCTGGAATGAATGAATTTTTTATTCACGGGCAGCAGTAGGGTCATGTCTAGCTTGGGTGCAAGGGAATTTCCTTTAATTGCAAAGAGCAGCACACACTGATTTCATTTTGTGGTGCACGGGAATTGAGCTCGAAGAAGGGAAGCACGTTGGAGGAGAGTGTCACGGCTTGGCATGGAGAAAGTGGTGTGTTGTCACGGTTGGAAGGAAAAGGTGCACACGGCTTTCGGTTTTAAATTCTTTCTTTCTTCAGAATAAGATGGAGAATTTCTTTAATAGCATGGTAGTACACGTTGCTTGATTATTGAGGGAGTGAAAATGTGACATCCAGCGTTGGAGAAAGCGTTTTCAATTAAGAACACACACGCTCATTTGCATTTTTCTTTTAGAAAAGCATTTTCTTTGATTTGTCTTTTATTTTGCTTTAGCTCTAAAAAGGAAGAAGTGGAAGAAGTGGAAGAAGTGGAAGAAGAAGAATAAATGGAAGAGGTGGAAGAAGTGGAAGAGGCGGACGAAGTGGAAGAGGTGGACGAAATGGACGAAGTTGACAAAGTGGACGAAGTGGGCGATGTGCACAAACTGGACAAAGGTGACGAAGTGGACAAAGTGGAAGAAGAGGACGAAGTTGACGAAATGGGCGAAGAAGAAGAATAAGAAGAAGATGAAGAAGAGCAAGAAGAAGATAAAGAAGAAGAAGAAGAAGAAAAAGAAGAAGACGAAGAAGAAGACGAAGAAGAAGAAGAAGAAGAAGACGAAGAAGATAAAGAAGAAGAAGAAGAAGAAAAAGAAGAAGACGAAGAAGAAGAAGAAGAAGAAGACGAAGAAGTGGACGAAGTTGACAAAGGTGACGAAGAGGGTGAAGTGGACGAAATGGACGAAGTGGAGGAAGGGGAGGAAATGGACGAAGAGGATGAAGTGGACGAAGTAGAAGAAGTGGACGAATAAGAAGAAGAAGTGGAAGAAATGGAAGAAGTGGAAGAAGAAGAAGAAAAAGAAGAAGAGGATGAAGAAGAAGAAGAAGAGGAAGAAGAAGAAGTGGAAGAAATGGAAGATGTGGAAGAAGTAGACGAAGTGGACAAAGTGGACGAAGGTGACGAAGTGGAAGAAGTGGACGAAGTGGACGAAGTGGAGGAAGTGGACGAAGTGGAAGAAGTGGACTAAGAATAAGAATTAGTGGAATAAATGGAAGAAGTGGAAGAACGAGAAGAAAAAGAAGAAGTGGAGGAAGAAGAAGAAGAAGTGGAAGAAGTCGAAGAAGTGGAAGAAGTAGACGAAGTTGACGAAGTGGACGAAGTGGACAAAGTGGAAGTAGAAGAAGAAGAAGAACTGGAAGAAGTGGACGATGTAGAAATAGAAGAAGAAGAAGATGAAGAAGAAGAAGAAGAAGATGATGATGATGATAAAGAAGAAGAAGATGATGATGATGAAGAAGAAGAAGAAGAAGAAGAAGAGGTGGTGGAAGTGGAAGTAGTGAAAGAAGTGGAAGAAGTGGAAGAATTGGACTAAATGGACGAAGTGGAAGAAGTGGACGAAGTGGACGAAATGGACGAAGTTGACAAAGTGGGCGATGTGCACTAACTGGACGAAGGTGACGAAGTGGACGAAGTGGAAGAAGAGGACGAAGTTGACGAAGTGGACGAAGAAGAAGAATAAGAAGAAGATGAAGAAGAGAAAGAAGAAGAAGAAGAAGAAGAAGAAGAAGAAGAAGAAGAAGAAGAAGAAGAAGAAGAAAAAGAAGAAGTGGACAAAGTGGAAGTGGACGAAGTGGACGAAGTGGAGGAATCTGACGAAGATGGGGAAGTGGACGAAGTTGAGGAAGTGGACAAAGTTGACAAAGGTGACGAAGTGGAGAAGGGGAGGAAATGGACGAAGTGGATGAAGTGGACTGATAACAGTTGAAAAATTGTTATTTTTATGCTTAAAATTGATACAAAAAGCAACCTTTACACTTAGAAACTAGCTTGAAATCATGCTTTTATCCATATTTTCATAAATAAGAGAGTTGGACAGGTTTATGCTTGATTTCAGTGTTTTTGTGCAGGTTTTAAGGTGAATTTAGTGAAAGAAGTGAAGAAGGAGAGAGATGAAATCAGAAAAGATATCAAAAAGTGCAAAAGGAAAAGCCGAAGTCACCGCTCAGCGGTAGTTTACCGCTGAGCGGCACTCAGTAAGTCACGGGAGGTCCGCTGAGGGGCAAAATGGCCGCTGAGCGGTACTTTACCGCTGAGCGGTACACCTATGGGCTTGGGCCTAGATTTTCTGTAATTTTAGAATAGTATATAAGCTTTAGGACGTCCTAGGGTTTGTATCTTTGGCAGAAACGAAGCAAACACTCTCTCTTCCACCCCTTTGAAGGAGGATCTTGGATGCTCAGGCTACCTCTTCACCTTTCTAGGGTTTTATCCTTCATTCTTTCATTATTGTTCATCTAGGTTCACCATGAATATGGTGAACTAAACCTTGTATGTTTGTTGGGGAATCAATGTAATCTTTTGAAGCTCTCATATATGGAATTTATGCTTGCATCTTAATCTAAGATTTATGCTTTCTTTCCTCATTAGTTAGGGTTTTTCCTCTTTGCTTAATGCTTGCTTGTTTAACTCATTCAAGGCATGATTATTTATTTTGTCGATACGGGAACGTACGGGGAAGTCTAGATCCGGGGAATCTCTCCCAATATTATATTGGTTGTCGTTAAGCTCTTGCACTTGATGAACTAATTATTAGGAATGCTAGAAATTGTATGAACTCGTAAATAGGGAGAAGCCTTCTTGAAAGGTACTTTAGAGAGTGGCATTAACAATGATGATTTGAATGTTGAATTCCTAAAATATATGAGAGTGGATAAGATGAAATTGATAAACCCCAACAACATACTCATCCATATATTCCATTGAAAGTGTTTGTATTTTGGTTTAGCCATTGATCAACCTCATGCATACATGTTTATTTTCTGTTTTGCATATTAAACTTCACTTATTTCGTTCTTAAGTCTTAGCTAATCAACGAATCGCATTACTAAACTAGGCCGTGAGTCCTTTGGGAGAACGATACCTGGGAGGCAACCCAGTTGATTGATTGTTTTTGTTTGTTTCATTGTAGTAGTAATAGGGTTGTGCATAAGTAATATGAGCATTGAATTGCAGGGAACCAGTGAGGGGCATGTTTAGGAGGCACGTAGGTTAAGAAAAGAAGGAGAAGAGCACTTCACAAAAGTGCCGCTGAGCGGTACTCTCGCAGAATGGCCTTTAGTTCCCCTTAGCGGGACCCGAGCCCATTAGGGTATTTTTATACCCTAAGCTGCGCATATGCTCCTACTTTCAGGCTCTTCTCTGCACAAACAGAATGGGCTTTTGTTTGGTTTAGTGTTCTGAACTTATTTACTTTTGTTTTAGACTAGGGTTTGATGTACTTAATTGGAAACTTTGTCTGTTATGATGGTTTGCTTATTGACTGTGATTGTGTGATAAGTAATGCTTGATGATACTTTGAGATTGATTGATGTTGAGATGTGCACATAAAATGCTTATACAGGTGATTCACAAGCTTTGTAAACAAATGTGAATGAGCTTATATGTGAGGTTTTGAGCTCCAGAGTTTTTATTGATTGAATGCTATTACTTTGAAAGCATGAATGATTTTGCCCAGGTTTTCTGTGATTGAGTCAATTGCTTGTTTTGCATCATATGATCAAGGCCGTTTATTGGAACCCTTTTTATTGGTCAAATTCATAAAGTTAACCCACTAAAAGAGAACACTTTGTGTTCTATCCTTTGAACCCTTAGCCTTGAACATAAATTGAAAACCCTTGTTGAAAAGCTTTACCTTGAGTTAAGTAGAAAATCTTGTGTGGTATTGATAATTGTTCAAGTTTGGGGTTGTTGGGAAAGCATGAAAAAGGAAAAGCATTGAGCTAAGAGCTAAAAATTAAGAATATGCAAAGAAAAAGAAAAAGAGAAAGAAAAGAAAAGAAGAAGCAAAGCTCAATGCAAAAGAAAGTTGGGAAAAATAAGAATAATTGTGTTGGTATGATTCTCTTAACTCAAGGATTTTGTGATCCAGAAAAACCAATTTTCTTGTTAGCCCAGCCACGTTATAAGCCATTGAAAAGTCCTTGTGATGATGCATGCTTGTGAATGTTTTTGATTGTGGTTAAATGAAAGGCAAAGTTGATTCATGTGACATTGTGATAGTGGAGTGAATGAGTGATTACCTCTTATACACTTGTATGTTGAGTGAAACACTTCACCTGGTGAGGAAATATTCCATGAACACATGAACATCCATGCTTAATTGATTGATCATTCATGAAAAATAGCATTTGTTGGAATTTAAATGACTCTGTGAACACTAAAACATGTGCACATCTTGATTGAAATCTTGGTCATAAGTTTGATTGAAGTCTTTACTTATCTTGAAAAGAAGATTTTTGAATGACTGAACCATCATATGAATTGGTTGAAGATTGAGTTACATCTTGTTTGCTTGAGGACAAGCAAAGTTCAAAGTTTGGGGTTGTGATAACAGTTGAAAAACTGTTATTTTCATGCTTAAAATTGATACTAAAAGCAACCTTTAACACTTAGAAACTAGCTTGGAATCATGCTTTTATTCATATTTTCATAAATAATGAGCTGGACAGGTTTATGCTTGATTTCAGTGTTTTTTGCAGGTTTTAAGGTGAATTTGGTGAAAGAAGTGAAGGAGAGAGATGGAATCAGAAAAGACATCAAAAAGTGCAAAAGGAGAAGCCGCAACTGCTGCTCAGCGACAGTTTACCGCTGAGCGGCACTCAGGAGTTGATGGGAGATCCGCTGAGGGGCAAAATGGCCGCTGAGGGGAAGAAACCAACTCACGCACTTACCGCTGAGCGGCACTTTACCGTTGAGCGGCACACTTATGGGCTTAGGCCTAAATTTTCTGTAATTTTAGAATAGTATATAAGCTTTAGGACGTCCTAGGGTTTGTATCTTTGGCAAAAACGAGGCAAACACTATCTCTTCCACCCCTTTGAAGGAGGATCTTGGATGCTCAGGCTACCTCTTCACCTTTCTAGGGTTTTATCTTTCATTCTTTCATTATTATTCATCTAGGTTCACCATGAATATGGTGAACTAAACCTTGTATGTTTGTTGGGGAATCAATGTAGTCTTTTGAAGCTCTCATATATGGAATTTGTACTTGCATCTTAATCTAAGACTGATGCTTTCTTTCATCATTAGTTAGGGTATTTCCTCTTTGCTTAATGCATGCTTTGTTTAACTCAATCAATGCATGATTATTGGTTTTGTCGATACGGGAACGTACGGGGAAGTCTAGATCCGGGGAATTACTCCCAATAGTATATTGGTTGTCGTTAAGCTCCGCTGCTAAAAGAACTAATTATTAGGAATGCTAGGAATCGTATGAACTCGTAATTAGGGATAGGCCTTCTTGACAAGGTAATTTAGAGAGTAGCATTAACAATGATGATTTGAATGTTGAATTCCTAAAATATATGAGAGTGGATAAGATGAAATTGATCCCCAACAACATATTCATCCATATATTTCATTGAAAGTGCTTGTCTTTTGCTTTTGCCATTGATCAAAACCTCATGCATACATATTTATTTTCGTCTTTTGCATAGTAAAATCCAACTATTTCCTTCTTAAGTCTTAGCTAATCAACAAACCACACAACTAAACTAGGTCGTGAGTCCTTTGGGAGAACGATACTTGGTCTTACCAAGTTTATTACTTGAACGATTCGGTCATACTTGCCGATTGTAAAACAAGTTTGTGACATCATATTTTGCTGATCATAAATTTGTGCATCACATGCGTCGACCTTTTATCTAATAAATGCATCCCTTCCAGAAGTCGGGGTTTGTTGCACGTATTAGCTCTAGAATTACTACGGTTATCCGAGTAGTAGATACCATCAAACAAACTATAACTTATTTAATGAGCCATTCGCAGTTTCACAGTCTGAATTAGTTCATACTTACACATGCATGGCTTAATCTTTGAGACAAGCATATGACTACTGGCAGGATCAACCAGGTAGCATTCGCGGCTGACGACCCAACGCTGCCCGCGCCAGGGTTGAGGGCAACAACCACCGTTGCACACACTTCCCAAAACGCGCCCAGCTCAGGGTCTCGTTCCTCTTACGAAACGAAACCAAACCAACTGCGTCCCCCTCTCTTGACCCTGCACTCGACACGGGTGGTCAAAAAATCCGATCCCACACACCACCCGGTCACGTTCCAAGGGCAAGGTATCCTTCAAGACACGCTAGGCTTTCCTGCTTTTCGACTCGCCCCCTCAGCGGGTTGGTAGTCCGCACACCAAAGGGGCTGTCTTACTTCCCAGTTCCACAGAGCATGTCTAGATCTCCACCGAGCACTTCTCACGGTTTGTGAACAAATCTTTCTCATACCCCCGGCACGTGGACAGTATATGGTTTCCTTTGTGACGTTGCTAAGCTTTCCTGCTTTCCGACTCGCCCTCTCAGCGGGTTGGTAGTCCGCACACCAAAAGGGCTGCCTTACTTCCCAGTTCCGCAAAGCTTGTCACGCATTCCGCCATGCACTCCCCAAGACTTGTTGTGAAGAACGATGTTGCCCACAACAATTTCAAACACAGGGTCTCAATCGAGGTATGCAACCGATTCTGTTGGTCCCCGGGTCGCTAACCCCGAGTTAATGTAATGCACCGCATCCGAAAGAGCCGTCCCAACACGTGCACCACGAAGATGGTTCTTACGCCACCAATATGGAACGCGTGCGGGACGATGAGACCCTCCAACATCTCCCGAAGAAGGCCTGGATGGATTAGATTCTAACCAGCCACACATTTTCCGTCTAGTGGGTAGGCAACAGAGGTACTGAACGAGCATCATCACCTGGGGCACCGGGCGAAAAATGAACAGGATGCATGTTTGACCGTTCGATGCGCGAGGCATGGAGCCAGCTGATAACAGTTGAAAAACTGTTATTTTCATGCTTAAAATTGACACAAAAAGCAACCTTTACACTTAGAAACTAGCTTGAAATCATGCTTTTATCCATATTTTCAGAAATAAGAGAGCTGGACAGGTTTATGCTTGATTTCAGTGTTTTTGTGCAGGTTTTAAGGTGAATTTGGTGAAAGAAGTGAAGAAGGAGAGAGATGAAATCAGAAAAGACACCAAAAAGTGCAAAAGGAGAAGCCGCAAGTACCGCTCAGCGGCAGTTTACCGCTGAGCGGCACTCAGGAAGTCACGGGAGATCCGCTGAGGGGCAAAATGGCCGCTGAGGGGAAGAAACCAACTCACGCACTTACCGCTGAGCGGTACTTTACCGCTGAGCGGTACTTTACCGCTGAGCGGCACACTAATGGGCTTGGGCCTAGATTTTCTGTAATTTTATATTAGTATATAAGCTTTAGGACGTCCTAGGGTTGGTATCTTTGGCAGAAACGAAGCAAACACTCTCTCTTCCACCCCTTTGAAGGAGGATCTTGGATGCTCAGGCTACCTCTTCACCTTTCTAGGGTTTTATCCTTCATTCTTTCATTTTTGTTCATCTAGGTTCACCATGAATATGGTGAACTAAACCTTGTATGTTTGTTGGGGAATCAATGTAATCTTTTGAAGCTCTCATATATGGAATTTATGCTTGCATCTTAATCTAAGACTTATGCTTTCTTTCATCATTAGTTAGGGTTTTTCCTCTTTGCTCAATGCTTGCTTTGTTTAACTCATTCAATGCATGATTATTGGTTTTGTCGATACGGGAACGTACGGGGAAATCTAGATCCGGGGAATTACTCCCAATAGTATATTGGTTGTCGTTAACCTCCTGTGCTAAAAGAACTAATTATTAGGAATGTTAAGAATTGTATGAACTAGTAATTAGGGATAGGCCTTCTTGACAAGGTAATTTAGAGAGTGGCATTAACAATGATGATTTGAATGTTGAAAGTGCTTGTATTTTGTTTTGCCATTGATCAACCTCATGCATACATGTTTATTTTCGTCTTTTGCATAGTAAAATCCCAATTATTTTGTTCTTAAGTCTTAGCTAATCAACGAATCACATAACTAAACTAGGCCGTGAGTCCTTTGGGATAACGATACTTGGTCTTACCGAGTTTATTACTTGAAACGATTCGGTCATACTTGCCGATTGTTCAACAAGTTTGTGACATCATATTTTGGTGATCATAAATTTGTGCATCAAGTTTTTGGCGTCGTTGCCGGGGACTCTGGTTTAACTGGTTAATTTGTGTGATTATTGATTATCTTTGACTTTAATTTTGAATTTCTGTTTTTATTTTCTGTTTTTATTTTTTTGGTTTTTATTTTATTTGATTTGATTTTATTTTATTTGATTTTATTTGATTTTATTTGATTTTATTCTCTGAATCTATATCTTGTCCTATATCTTTTTGTGCTAACCAATTTTCTAGGGTTTTGTTTTCTTGTGTATGTAGGAAGCAATTCGAACAAGGAGTAAAATAACTGCAGAACCTCTTCTTGAAGGTTTAGACGAGAGTAGACGGAGGAGAAGAATCCGAACATCTAGAGAACTTTTCCCTCCTCCGGAAACTCTGTTACAACCATCACCACAAGGTTCTGACCACAACACAGAAAATATGGAGAACAACAATGTTAGAAGAACTCTTGCTGATTACACCAATATAGCTGGACCTCAGCACTTGAACAGTATAGCCAGACCTAGAGTCAATGTAGCTAATATGGAGGTCAAACCAGCACTGATCCAATTGGTGAAAAGCAACCAATTCAATGGGTTATCTCATCAAAGCCCATATGAGCACCTCACTACATTCAATGAGATATGCAACACAGTAAAGATCAATGGGGTGCCAAATGAAGCGATCAAACTTAGCTTGTTTCCTTTTTCATTGGGAGGCAATCTAAGCTTTGGTTGAATTCTTTCCCAGAAGGAAGGTTCACAGAGTGGGAAGCAGTGGTAACCAAATTTTTAAACAAGTACTTCCCATAATCAAAGGTGACAAAAGGCAAGCAAGAGATCTCTTCATTTAGGCAAGGCATGGAAGAATCACTAGGGCATGCATGGGACAGATACAAAAGCTTGCTAAGAAAAACACCCACGCATGGCTTTGAAGAACAGGAAGTAGTCTTAACTTTCCTTGGAGGTCTTGGGTCACAAACCAAGATGATGCTTGATGCCTCAGCAGGAGGAAATATTAAATGGAAAACTCCAGAGGAAGCAACTGAAATTATTGAAAACATGGCTACTAGTGACAATGAGCTGCACAGTGAGAGAGGAGCTCCTATGCAACAAAAAGGAGTTCTCAATTTACAGACACATGATGCCTTCCTAGCTCAAAACAAAATTCTAACTCAACAGCTGGAGACTCTTACTAAAACTCTTGCTCAATTACCTAAAGAGTTGAAGACTACTGCACAGGTACAATCTCAGTTATGCGAATTGTGTTGAGGCGACCATATCAATGGGCAATGTGCCTTTCGAGTAGAAGCCGTAGAGGATGTAAACTACATGACCAATCAATACCGTCAAGGGAATTACAATCAAGGCTGGAAACCACACCCAAGCATTGGTCAAGGGCAAACTGGGCAAGCTGGTCAATTCAATAAGCAACAGCAGCAACCCACCTTATGGCCGCAGATCTCTATGCTTAATGAAAGGTCCATGAGGATGGAGGAAACTCTTAATAATTTCATACAGAAAACTGAGTTTACCCAAAAGAGCACTGAAGCTGCTATAAAAAATTTGGAGATTCAGATGGGGCAGGTCACCAAGTAGGTGGAAGAAAGGCCAAATAGAAATTTTGGGGCTAATACTGAGGTTAACCCCAGAGAAGAATGCAAGGTGGTAGAGAGTGCTGAAGAGAAATAGTTGAGTTAGAAGGAGAAGATCAGAGAGAAAAGAGAAATAGAGAGCAAAAGCACTTTTCCTTTTCCAATCCATCAAGGGAAACAACTGGATTTCACTGAATTATTCAAATGGTGGATAATGATGCACCTTGGGAGCAATTCTACAACAAATCACAGTTTACACGAAATCTAATGAAGACGTCTCTACAAGAAAAGACGTAGAGATGATGAGGCAAAGGAGTGTATAACTGTTAAAAAAGAGCCATTCCCTCCTAAAGCAACAGATCCAGGAAGCTTTTCTATCCCATGTACCATAGGGAAGAAAAGGGTTAAGAAAGCTCTTCTTGATTTAGGTTCAAGTGTTAACTTGATACCTTACTCTTTACTGGAGCAAATCGGCAATATTAATGTGAAACCTGTAAAGGTTAATCTAGTAATGGCCGATGGATCTTCAAAGGAGCCATGTGGGATTGCAGAGGACATTATAGTTTATGTTGGCAAACTTCAGTTCTTGGCAGACTTTGTGATACAAGAAGGTCTAACACCATAGGACCCATCACAAGAGGAATGGCCAAAAAGCTCCAAGATGAATATTCTCCTCAAGGTCAAGTACTATTTGCTATCTTTGGATGGAAAATTGGAGAACAAGAAGATATGCCAAATCTGCCAAAACATGGAGAAGGGTAAAAAGGACATTTCTATACAAAAGGGGTGTACTTATCCTTCTATGGGGCTGCATGAGTAATTGTTTTTCTTCACATAAAACTTGATTTTCACGTGTTTTAGACGCTATACATGTAGCACATGGGTTCAGATCTGCCACGTGAAAGTTGAGTGCTTAGAGCCTTGAGATTAATCTATAAAATCTCATAGGAAAAGCTTGTAAATCACTTTTGGATTGTATTAAAGAATTTCTGCTGAAATGCATAGCAAATTCCTTCTCCAAGAGTCACTTCTTAGCTTGATTTCCATTGCAACTTCCTTCCACTCTAGGAAGCCTTCTGAGTTGTGAATCACCTCTCCAAGCTAGCCTCCATATCCATTCACCTTAAACTCCAAACATCCGCTGCTTCACATCCAAAACTCTTCATCAATCTGCTCACAAAACTCCAAGTCTGCAGCTGCCCATGCTACTGTTCCATTGGTTTCCGCAAGCTGTTCAAGCCTCCCTGCACCTCCAATCTCACGGATCTGCTTCTCCACATCTCCTAGGATGTATCAAGTGGTATTCAGAGCAAGGTTCTAACTAGAACCGTGAGATAAGTCCAGATTTTCTTCCATTTATCTGCTGTCAAAAAATTTCCTGGTTGTCTTGCTGTTTTCTGAAAAATTCTGCAATGTTTCATCAATCATTGCTTTGTTTAGGATCTACTCTTAATTTCATTGGCTACTAGCTGTCGTTGTTTGAGTTTTCCTTCATTTTATTCGGCTGTTATTAATTGTTTGAGTCTATTTTACCATTTAAACATCATTTCTGTTTTTGTCTTAAGTCTTGTTAGTTACTTTGCTGTTTTGTTATCAAATCTGGTTTTTCTACCAAGTTTTACCAAAAATCTGAGTTGTTTGAATGTGGCTACACCAAGTAAGAGCAATGAATACTTCAGAAATGAGCTCAGGTGTTTAGATCTATCATTCAAACTCAAAATCTGTGCAGTTTTTTTTTAAAATCCTGACAGCATTTCAGTTCTGTTTTTGTGCTGCATTGCCACTATTTTTATGGTCATTTACTGTTCTATTGAACAGCAGTTGGTTGATCCATTGTCTGAACCATTTGGAAGATGAAATGAGTTGATTCCAAATAGTTTGTCATGTGGCAAGAGTGTCCAAGCATTTGGCCGAGATGCATGAGTTTCCTTGAGTCAATTTTGCTTAATTGTGTGTGGTTAGTATTAGATCATTGCTAATCATCATCAACACTGCATTTCTGCATTTGTGCAAATTTCAAATACCATTTCTAACTCCTCCTTGCTGTTTTCAAGTCAGAATTACTTTTGAATCAAAATTTGACCATGCTAGTTGGTAAATTTAGCTGAAATATGGTACTGCAGTAGTGATTTTCTGTTTTATATAGTTTTGATGTATCCAATTAGTTCCAACAAGTCATAAATCATCATCAAAACATGTTTGAATCATTGGAAAATAACTAGGTGCAGTACTGTTCATTTGGTCTATTTTTCTGCATTGAAAAAAATTGACTCTGCTGCAATACTGTGCTGGTTTTTCTGTCAAATTCTGCACTGCATTACTTTGTTTGATTCATCATTTTTAGATGCAGTAAAAGCCATGGTCCATTTAAAATATTAAGATAACAATTCAAAAGAGATATTACAAATGTTAAAAGGCACTTAGGACCATTGCATCATCAGTTTCGAAGTTTGAATTGTATAAAAATCTGGTGCAGAAATCTGGTGCAAAAATCTGGTGCAACTCATTCAGGCATTTCATCAAACAGTTTTGTCAATTTTCAATGCATAGCCAATTCGTGTGTGATTCTGATTTAAAGTCTTTTATTGCGTTTTAATTCTGTTCTAGAGCCATTCCTAAGATCATTTTGATGTGCCACCGTGATTGATAGCCACTTAATTGCTTGCTTTCTGAATTTTGAACACTCTGCACACCATCTGTTTGACAAAAGTCCTGGTGTTGCTGTCACTTGGATGTGATTTTGCTGGCAATTGTGGTGGTAGTTTCTGTGACTAATTGGTTTATTGGATAGGTGAACTATAACTCAAATGGCTCACTGCAAGTGGAAGCATCAAAGGAAGTTCAATTGGTGAAGAAAAGTGAATGAAGTTGAACCTTGAAGAAGGAAAAACCGTGACTGCAGCAGCATTCTATACTGCAGAAAATTAATTTCTTGGTTTAGGCACCTTGCAGCTGAGAGAATTGTTTGGAATCCAGTAGATTCAAGTTCTTTGAGAGCAACCAAAGCTGCATACATTGTCCCTTAGCCTATTTTTAACTTTTCCTTTCCAATTTACCAAATTTCTTTGTAACTTCCATTGTTTTTCTTTGGTTGTAAGTTCCAAATCCAAGCAAGTGAGGTGCTAGAGTTCACAAGTGCTCTTCCCTCATTTGTAACTAGACTCAAAGAAGTCTCACAACCTAAAATTGAGTAGTCGGTGAGTGTGTCTTAGATCCAAAGTCTAAGCCTCACCTAGGAGACCTCACTTTAATGGTTTTTCCAATTTTCGACTAGATAACATATATCTTGTGCGAATAGGAAGCTCTCTTAGGGGTCCGAATTTAGAGTTTAGGTTGTGTCCTTCCTTTGCTTTGTGTTTTTCTTTGTTGTCTTTAAGACTTAAGTGGATTTAAGAGTGATTTTGATCTAAGGACTCTAGTAAGTAGCAAGAAGCATATTTGGCAAGGAAAAGGCTTGGTACTTAAGCATTCCTAGTGAATCACCTCCCTTACCTGGAATATTGCTTCAAGTGAAAATCTCTAGTCTTTACTTCAAGAATAACATTTAAGTCCATCATAATGTCTAGAAGGCATTCTCCTAGGATTAGTGATAGTGAAAAAGAACATTTTTCTCTTCAAACTTTAGTTAATGAATTCAAGGAAATGAGAAGAGAAATGAATGAAGAGAAAGCCAATAGAGAGCTTCAAAATGCTGTTATTCAAGATGAGTTGAGAATGATAAGGAAAAGCAAGTCTAGGGGAAGTCAGAGTGAAAACTCTCAAGAGGGAGGGATGTCTTTGAGTCTGGGTGATTATTACCCTCATCAGCCTTCTACTTCTAGGAGGCATAGGAGAAATTCTCATGCACCCCCACCCCCTAAAGAAGTCAATGTTGTGTTGCCTCACTTCCATGGGAAGGACAATGTAGAGGCTTATCTTGATTGGGAGATGAAGGTGGAACAATTGTTTGAATGCCACCAAGTGAGTGAAGAGAGGAAGGTCTCTCTAGCTACCCTAAGCTTTCAAGGGTATGCAATGTATTGGTGGACTGCCTTGGTCCAAGAGAGGCTTAGACATCAAGCCCCTCCCATCCACTATTGGAATGATCTCAAGTCTGCCCTTAGGAGGAGACACATTCCCTCCTACTACAATAGAGAGCTCATGGATAAACTCCAAAGGTTACAACAAAGGTCTATGACAGTTGAGGAATATAGACAAAAGATGGAGTTGTATATGATGAGGGCAGGCATAGTAGAAGGTCCAGAAACTACTTTAGCTAGATTTTTAAGTGGGCTCAATTTTGACATAAGAGATAGGGTTGAACTTCTACCTTATAGAGATTTGAATGATCTTGTTCAAATGTGTATAAAGGTAGAACAACAAAACTTGAGAAAATCTTCTTCTAAAAGAATTCAAGTTCAACCTACTTTTGAAAAGAAAATTTTTAAAGAAAAAGAGCCATTTAAACCTCTAGCCAAAATAGAAGAGAGACCCAAGAAAGAGACACCCTCACACACAAGAACAAGTGAAATCAAATGCTTCAAATGTCTAGGAAGGGGTCATGTAGCTACTCAATGTCCTACAAAAAGAAACATTATTTTGAAAGGCAAGGACATTTATAGTAGTGAAAGTGACACCCCAACTAGTACAAGTGAGAGTGAGGAAGAAGAGAGGGAAGAGGAAATATATGCTGATGATGGACAACTTCTCATGGTGAGAAGGATACTTAGCAACCAACCAAGTCTTGAACACATATCACAAAGAGAGAACATCTTTCACACAAGATGTAAAATTCAAGAAAATCATTGTTCTCTCATTGTTGATAGTGGGTCTTGTTGCAATTGTTGTAGCACAAGGTTGGTTGAGAAGTTGAAACTTGATATTATACCCCATCCAAAACCTTATAAACTTCATTGGCTAAATGAAGATGGGGATATAATAGTCAAGAATCAAGTGAAGTTGGCATTTTCCATTGGGAACTTCAAAGATGAAGTTTTATGTGATATAGTTCCCATGGAAGCATGTCATGTGTTATTGGGGAGACCATGGCAATTTGATCATCAAACTATCCATCATGGTCTAACCAATACCATCACTATCCATCAAAAGGACAAGAAGTTTGTGCTTCATCCTTTGACTCCTACCCAAGTGGCTAAGGATCAAGCACAAATGAAGATTTTAAGAAAGCAAGAACATGATCAAAAGAAAAAGTCAAAAAGAAAGGGAGGTATAGAAACAAGTGTGCCACCTAAGGTCACTCAACATGAAGTCCTTTTAAACAAAAAGACTTTAATCAATACACTTCAAGTTGAGCAACCTTCATATCTTCTTCTTTGTCAAGGAACACTTACATGCACATCTAGTGATTCAAAGACTTCAACTCTTTCTCCATCCATTCAAAAACTTTTGAAAGAATTTGATGATCTATTCCCACAAGAAATTCCAAAAGGGCTTCCACCCATAAGAGGAATTGAACATCAAATTGATTTCATTCCAGGGGCAGTTCTTCCTAACAGGCCAGCCTATAGGACAAACCCCCAAGAAACTAAGGAGATTGAGACACAAGTCCAAGAGTTGCTAGATAAAGGCTTAGTTCAAAAGAGTCTAAGTCCATGTGCTGTACCAGTGTTGCTTGTTCCAAAAAA
This sequence comes from Vigna umbellata, assembly GCF_029865625.1. Classification (NCBI taxonomy): domain Eukaryota; kingdom Viridiplantae; phylum Streptophyta; class Magnoliopsida; order Fabales; family Fabaceae; genus Vigna; species Vigna umbellata. The sequence continues at coordinate 28,623,084 of NC_142166.1, forward strand.
AGATGGGAAGTGGCGCATGTGTTGTGATTGTAGAGCTATCAACAACATCACAATCAAGTATAGACATCCCATTCCTAGGCTTGATGATATGTTGGATGAATTGCATGGAGCACAAATATTTTCAAAGGTAGATTTAAAAAGTGGCTATCACCAAATAAGAATTAAGGAAGGTGATGAATGGAAAACTGCCTTTAAGACCAAGTTTGGATTATATGAATGGCTAGTTATGCCTTTTGGTCTTACAAATGCTCCAAGCACATTCATGAGACTTATGAATCATGTCCTTAGGGATTGCATTGGGAAGTTTGTAGTTGTTTACTTTGATGACATCTTGGTATATAGTCAAAATTTGCAAACTCATGAAAAACATTTGAGAGTTGTTTTAACAATTCTTAGAACACACAAATTGTTTGCAAACTTTGACAAGTGTACCTTTTGTGTTGATAGTGTCATATTTCTTGGATTTGTGGTCACCAAAAATGGGGTTCATGTGGACCCAGAAAAAATAAAGGCCATCCAAGATTGGCCTCCTCCAAAGAATGTAGGAGAAGTAAGGAGCTTCCATGGGTTGGCAAGCTTTTACAGAAGATTTGTTCCTAACTTCTCTAGTCTTGCTTCACCCCTCAATGAGTTGGTGAAAAAAGATGTTACATTCCATTGGGGGGATAAACAACAAAAAGCTTTTGAGCTACTCAAAGAGAAGCTCACACAAGCACCCATTCTAGCTTTGCCAAATTTTTCCAAAACTTTTGAGCTAGAATGTGATGCTTCAGGATTTGGCATAGGTGCAGTATTATTACAAGAAGGACACCCAATTGCATACTTTAGTGAAAAACTTCATGGTGCCTCTTGTAATTATCCCACCTATGACAAAGAACTCTATGCACTTGTGAGGGCTCTTCAAACTTGGGAACATTACCTTGTTGCCAAGGAGTTTATCATTCATAGTGATCATGAATCACTTAAGTATTTGAAGAGTCAACACAAGTTACAAAAGAGGCATGCTAAGTGGTTGGAATTCATTGAACAATTCACTTATGTTATTAAATACAAGAAAGGAAAATCCAATGTGGTGGCTGATGCTTTGTCAAGAAAAATTAATCTATTAGCTACATTGGGAGCTCAAATTCTTGGATTTAATAACATTCTTGAATTATATTCACAAGATCTTGATTTTGCTCATATCTATGAGGAATGTCTCAATAAGCCTCAAGGAGGATTCTATGTGAAAGAGGGGTATCTTTTTAAAGAAGGAAAAATTTGCATTCCCCAAGGTTCACATAGAAAACTCCTTGTTAAAGAGACACATGAGGGAGGATTAATGGGACATTTTGGGGTAGAAAAGACCCTTGGCATGTTGAAAGAAAAATTCTTTTGGCCTCACATGAGAAGGGATGTTCAAAGGCATTGCTTTAAGTGTATAACTTGTTTAGAAGCTAAATCTAAATCAATGCCTCATGGACTTTATACTCCTTTGAATGTTGCTTCCACCCCTTGGGAAGAGATAAGTATGGATTTTGTGTTAGGTCTTCCCAAAACTTCTAGGGGTTTTGATTCTATCTTTGTGGTGGTAGATAGGTTTAGCAAAATGGCTCATTTTATACCTTGCCACAAAGTAGATGATGCAAGCAACATTGCAAAGTTATTCTTTAGAGATGTGGTTAAACTTCATGGTCTACCTAAGGTAATAGTTTCGGATAGAGATACAAAATTTCTTAGTCACTTTTGGAGGACCTTATGGTCTAGATTAGGGACTAAGTTATCTTTTTCTACTACTTGCCATCCTCAAACAGATGGTCAAACTGAGGTAGTAAATAGATCTCTTTCCACTTTACTAAGGGTAGTTCTAAAAGGTAATCACAAATCTTGGGATGAGTATCTTCCTCATGTTGAGTTTGCCTACAATAGAGTAGTTCATGGAACTACTAAATTGTCTCCTTTTGAAGTTGTTTATGGTTTTAATCCTTTGACACCCATGGATTTAATACCCCTTCCAAATTCTATTGATTTTGTTCATCAAGATGGGGTATCTAAATCTAAATTTATTAAAGATTTACATCAAAGGGTTAAAATTCAAATTCAACAACAAAATGAGAAATATGCCAAGAAACATAATAAGGGCAAGAAAGAGTTAATCTTCAATGAAGGAGATTTAGTTTGGATTCATCTTAGAAAGGAAAGATTTCCTCAACTAAGAAAGTCCAAACTCAATCCTAGAGGAGATGGACCCTTTAGAGTGATCAGGAGGATTAATAACAATGCATATCAACTTGATCTTCCTCCTGAATATGGTGTTCATGCTTCCTTCAATGTATCTGATCTTAAACCTTTTGCAGGATTTGATAGTGAAGATGAAGATCTTTTGGATTTGAGGGCAAATCCTTCTCAAGAGGGAGGGGATGATACAAGAAGGTCTAACACCATAGGACCCATCACAAGAGGAATGGCCAAAAAGCTCCAAGATGAATATTCTCCTCAAGGTCAAGTACTATTTGCTATCTTTGGATGGAAAATTGGAGAACAAGAAGATATGCCAAATCTGCCAAAACATGGAGAAGGGTAAAAAGGACATTTCTATACAAAAGGGGTGTACTTATCCTTCTATGGGGCTGCATGAGTAATTGTTTTTCTTCACATAAAACTTGATTTTCACGTGTTTTAGACGCTATACATGTAGCACATGGGTTCAGATCTGCCACGTGAAAGTTGAGTGCTTAGAGCCTTGAGATTAATCTATAAAATCTCATAGGAAAAGCTTGTAAATCACTTTTGGATTGTATTAAAGAATTTCTGCTGAAATGCATAGCAAATTCCTTCTCCAAGAGTCACTTCTTAGCTTGATTTCCATTGCAACTTCCTTCCACTCTAGGAAGCCTTCTGAGTTGTGAATCACCTCTCCAAGCTAGCCTCCATATCCATTCACCTTAAACTCCAAACATCCGCTGCTTCACATCCAAAACTCTTCATCAATCTGCTCAAAAAACTCCAAGTCTGCAGCTGCCCATGCTACTGTTCCATTGGTTTCCGCAAGCTGTTCAAGCCTCCCTGCACCTCTGATGAGTCAATATTTTATTCACTTCACTTAGTTTATTGTACCGAATTTAATCGGGAAATTGTGCTTAATTGTCCGGTATTTTCCCGTTTTTGATAATTGTGCTTAATTTGACCAAAAATTCTTATTTTAATTAATTTGAATTATTTGAGCTAATTATTTGCATTATTAATTGTAGGGAAATTGTTGGATAATATTTGGGACATTTGGAGGTGAAAAGAAATACCACATCAAATATACTTTAAACTAAAATGAGTGAGGAGGTGTGGATTTAAATTATGGGAGTGCACATGGAGATGGGCTTGATTGGAGAAGCTAAGAAGTGGTGCGGGAAGAAAAAGAAGTATCACGGCCAACACAGTTTTCGGTCCAGCGTTCCAGCAGCTTGGGAGTCAGCACGTTGGGCTTTATTTTCCAGCAGCCTCCATGGCCCAGCAGCAGGAGCAGGTCCAGCAGGTGTGTGCTTGGAGAAGAAGGGAGGTGCAGCAGGGAAAAAGCGGGATTCACTTGGACTCTCACGCATGTCACGGCTTATGTCCGTCCAACAACCTTCACGTGTCCAGCAAATTAGGAGGTGAGCTGTAGCGTGCTGTAGGAGGTGCGGGGAGAGAAATGGGAAACAGGTCCACGCACACGGGAGTCCAGTGCATCCAGCAAGCAGCTGCACACACGTCCAGCTTCCACGTGCATACTTGGAACCAAGCATCCAGGAGCTTCCTCTCGGTCCAGGACACATCCATCTCCACCATTCAGCAGCACGGAAGGAAGCAGCAGTTGCCACCTAAGGAGGAAGTAATCTTTCATTTAAGGCCTTCACACGTCCAGCAAGAAGCACACGAACGGCCCACAAATTGAAGTTTTGGTTTCTTTATTGCCTTCAAGTAGGAGCAGCTTTGGATATACACGTTTTGAAGAGGAACTCACGGGTCCAGCTGGCTGGGAAAGAGAATGCCACGGCCCACAATGGTAGCACATCAACAGCCCAGCAGAGGAAGTCTACAGCATTTTCCAGTAGCAAGCTGGCCCAGAAAAAGAGGTGACGCACGTCCAGCAGAGTGGAAGGCAGCGTCCACGCTGGATCAGTTGAAGAAAAGCAATGGAAGGTAGCATCCAGCAAAGGGCTACACCACGAAACTTCATTTTCTGCTTGGAGAAGCGTTGACAGCAGCTTGGTCCAGTAGAAGCCTTCAAGTTCAGCAGCTTGGAGGGAGCGTCCAGCTTTCCAGGAGCATCTCGGTCCAATCCAAGCAGCTCCCGGCCCAACACAACAACAAGAAGCAGCAGTCCAGCAGCTTGGCACAAGGGGCCCACGGACAGATTAATCTGGAGCAGCAAGCTTGGGGTGTGCACGGTGGAGAAGCAAGTCCAACAACACACGTAAGGGCTGGACAGATGGCACAGGAGGGTTTAAAAAAAAACCTGAAGGGTTAGACGTGGGAGGCATCCAGCCGCCACCTAGAGTTTTTTTTTTTGGTTTTCTTTGCTTTGAAGAGGGGAGCAGTACGTTGAGAGAATGGAGGGTTACGGTTGAGCTGGAAGAGTTGAGCTGACCTAGTAGGAGTTCCAGTAGTAGAGTAGAGGTAGGGTAGGGCTGTGGGACGTGTGTGGTTTAGCCGCCACCCTCACGGATTTATTGGAGTTGAACGTTTTTTTTTTTTTTAACTTTAAAAACACAGAAAGCAGCGCACGTAAGGGAGAGCCGCCACGGAGCAGAGATGGAGGGCTACGAGTAGCTGGAAGGCACACGTTGGTAGAATTTTTTTTCTCGGGAGAACAAAAAGCTTTTTCATTTCTTTTGCTAGAACAGAGGCTCTCACAGTGGTTGAATTCATTTTCTTTTCTTTTAGAAAGCAAGTGATGCAGATTTCATCTTTGTAAATGCACATGGTGTAGGGTTAGAAAGAAAGAAATGTTGTTACATTTTGAATTCGCCATTTAATTTCATTTTGATCGTAAAATTTTTGAGTGAAGCTTCGGTCCAGTAATGCTTCATTATTGGACAGCACAGTGACTTTCCTTTTCCTTTTAGCTGCACGGTGCATTTATTTATTTTATTGAGAAAATGAAAAAGGTGTGCTAGAATGAGGAGGGCTGTTGCGTTTCGGTTTAGGGAAGTAGCACTGATACACTTTAGAGAAGTTCGTGCACAGGAATGTGAGCTGGAAGTAGATTAGGTTGGAGTAGGTGCCACGTTCACGGGAGAAGAAGTCCAGAGATGTGTTTTATGGTTTAGCAACTTCATTTACAATTTATGCCTTTGCTTATTCTTCGATTCTCAAGTGTTTCTTCGAAATTGTATTTCAAACTAAAAGGAGTATTAATCTTTTTAATTTAAGTGTTGCATTTTAAGAGCTTTAATTGTGTTTGGATATTTATCTTTTGCATTGTTGAGTATAGCTGTATTGTTCATCATGTTGTCTATTTTGTTCAGTTTCTTTATCTTCCTACATTTTCAATTTCCTCACTTACTTTAGAGACCGTTCGATCTCAATGTAGAAGCGTTCGGTCATCTGTAGGACCGTTCAGTCTTCATGTTTTGTTCATTTATTTCAATGTTTTGTTGTATTTAACTTCCGATTTTAATTTAGTTCACCTCTAGTCACAAAAACACTTTCAAAACCCCCCCTTCGTGTTTGACCTAAGTCTCGAATCACATTTGGTCCTTGAGAGACGACCTAGGAGTCACTTCCTAGCACTATACTGCATTCTTATATGCACACTTTTTGTGGGAGGTGCGACCCTCTCATCAAAATGGCGCCGTTGCCGGGGACCAACGGTTCAGTCTTAGGTCTTTTTGTTGTGTTTGTGTGTGTTGTGTTTTGTCTTGTGTTGTGATGTGATGTGATGTGATGTTCTGTTTTGTGTGTGCGTGTTGCATGTATAAATGTGTTGTGTTTTATTTGTTTCGTAATTTTTAGTATTTTTATTTTTCCATGTCTACTTATTCTGGTTTTGTGAATAGTGCTTATTCCGCCGATACTTATGATTCTCCTTCTGCATGGTACTCTAATTATTCTGCTGATTTCTATAAGGAGAACAATATTGCGCATCCTCTGGTGAGGGGCGTACATGATGATGTTGCCCAGTCTTTATCAGATTTTGAAAGCAAGTTGGAAGGAAAGATTGACTCTCTTGCGAAGTTGGTGACACAGTTCACTACCAACCAGAGATCTGCATCTCCATCTGCATTTGTTGCACGACTATGTGCTATTTGTCCTTCTAGTGACCACTATACAGATGCATGTCCTTCTTTGCAACACCATGCTGCCTTTGATGCACCTCAGGCTTATGCTACAAACATCTACAACAACAGGCAACAAAAACAGCAGCAACAACAACAGATGCAATTTTATGATGCTCCTGCTCAAATAGCTCCTCAGCCTTCTACTTTTAAACCTACATTGAAGGAGTTATTAGAGCAGATGACCATGCAAAATCTTCTGTTCAAGCAAGAAATAATGGAGTTTCAGCAGGAAACAGAAGTTGTCATTCAGAGTTTGAATGATCAGATAGGGCAGACAGCTACTCAGCTCAATCAGGAACAGCCTCATGATTTAGAGGAATCATCATTTCAGACTGTTCAGATTCCTGATGATGATAGTGTCGTCCACATAGGAGATGGGGAACAGAGTTATGAGTTTACTACTACGCCATCTACTTTCCCATCATCCTATGTCCCTACTTTTGCACCTGAGGAGAGTGATGAGTATTTTGAGGAGCAGGCAGAAATAAGCAGTAAACCTGAACCAGGTAGACCACCTTCATCTTCCCACACTTTAGCAATCTTCAAGGAAGAGGAGGTAAGCATACCTCAGTTTGATTATGTTGATGATTATGTTGTTGAGAGGTATGCTGATGATTGTATTGTTGTTGAGTCTGATTTTAATTTTCCCTCTATGCATGATGAGAACCAATTTTTGATGTCGCATCCGAATGTTTATTCTCCATGCATTGGACATGAATCTGAGTCTGTCATTGATATTGCTTGTGATTTTGAAATTGATTCATGTTCTGAGGATGTATCTGAGGTTCAGTCTATTACACTTGGATTGGGTGTTATACCCCTGCATGTAATTTCTGTAGAGCCACATTGCACTAACCCTATTGCAGGAGGTACACAAGAATGTGACCAACATGCACCCACAGTGGAAAACAAAGGTGCTAACACTCACAAAAGCTTCAACATCAGTAGGCACCTGCTGAACCCGCTCATCAACAGTCTTTGCTTCCTAGATCCAGCTGTGGATGATATCTCCCTGCTAGATCAAATCTGGAGGATGAAGCAGTTTGTCCTCAAAACCTTCTTGCTGGATACTATGGTGAAAAACATCTCCCTACAAGTCCAAAATTGGCAACTGCCACCATGATCAGGGGAGTTTTCCTTTTCTCTTCTCCTCCTTTTCCTACTTTTATTGCACTTGTCCATGATGTGTTGATTGTTCTGATTTCTGATCTTATGCTTATGACACATTGAGGACACTGTGTAGTTTAAGTGTGGTCTATTGGGGGAGATTTTTATTTTTCTTTGTTAGTTTTTGATTTCTTGGTTAAATTTTTTTTTCTTTTCTAGGTTATTTTTGTCGTGTCTTGTATACAGTTTTACATGTTTCTCTTGATTTCTGGACTTTGTTTAAGTTGTAGACTAGTCTTTCACTTCACTTCATTGATACTTATTGGTTTGAGATCCTTTGCTTTTCTTTGCTTGGAAGATGGTCATGATGTTTGAGAGTTGAATTGATTGTGACACAAAATTACCCTGTGTGAGATTTGAGCCACTTTATGTTCTTTCTTGTGTGTGATATGTCTCTTGATTGCTTGCGCATATGCCTTGGCTTGACTCTTGTTGACAACTCTTGATTGATATGCATGTTTGGAAGTGATAAAGGCAGTTTTGTTTTTGAGCCTCTCTAGCCAAATAAGCTTACCTTGTTTTGATCCTTTGATAACCCCTTTTGAGCCTATACTTTCCCCCAATTCTTTGTTTTGAAGCTCATACACTAGCCCTAAGTGAAAAACCATGATTACCTTAACCTTAGGGAATTTTGGAGCTTTGGAAGTGTTTTGGGAACAAGTGTGGTCTCCTTGGGGTTTCTGATGAATTGGCTGGTTGGTTCCTCTTCTTGTTTTATGTTTGTAAATATGTTGTGTATCTTGTCTCTTATAGTTGTGTCCTAAACAGAGAGAAAAGAAAAGAGACAGGATGAAAAAAAAATATAAAAAAAAAATGAAAAAAAAAATGAAAAAAAAAGAGAAAAAAAAATATTTTGTGAATAAGGGAGTCAAGAAGAGGATTGAATTAGAGGTTTTGGGTGTGAGCTGACTGTGTTTACACTTGTTCCCCATTGCTCCTCTATTTCTTTTGGTTTGTAACTTCTCATCCATGTTTATCCTCCCTTGTCCTTGGCCCCATTTCACCCATTAAAGACCTTTTGATTTGAACATGCATATGTTTTGAGTGTTGATATTAGAGGTTTGCCAAGTCTGTTGTTGTTTGCTTTCTTGAGTGCATTGAGTTGAAATTCTTTACCTTATACACTTGAGAGAAACACTGATAGTGCATCTGTGAGTTTTTGTTGCTTTTGATTCACCTCTTGAGCTGATTGATCATTTTGCCATGTCTTGAATTGCTTGGATGATTTAATGAGTATTTGCTTTCTCTGATTGATTCTGTGTTGGATATTGTCTACTTCCTTTCTTGGTCCAGATTTCTTGAGGACTGTGTAAATTCTGTTTGTTTCCTTGCGAGTCTTTGTTTTCTGTGTGCTAAGTTTGTGTCATACCCTAGATGTCCTTTGAACTATTCCTTGATCTGCGTCTTGATTTTGCCCAGGAGTGCAAAAGACTAAGTGTGGTCTATTTTGATGAGTCAATATTTTATTCACTTCACTTAGTTTATTGTACCGAATTTAATCGGGAAATTGTGCTTAATTGTCCGGTATTTTCCCGTTTTTGATAATTGTGCTTAATTTGACCAAAAATTCTTATTTTAATTAATTTGAATTATTTGAGCTAATTATTTGCATTATTAATTGTAGGGAAATTGTTGGATAATATTTGGGACATTTGGAGGTGAAAAGAAATACCACATCAAATATACTTTAAACTAAAATGAGTGAGGAGGTGTGGATTTAAATTATGGGAGTGCACATGGAGATGGGCTTGATTGGAGAAGCTAAGAAGTGGTGCGGGAAGAAAAAGAAGTATCACGGCCAACACAGTTTTCGGTCCAGCGTTCCAGCAGCTTGGGAGTCAGCACGTTGGGCTTTATTTTCCAGCAGCCTCCATGGCCCAGCAGCAGGAGCAGGTCCAGCAGGTGTGTGCTTGGAGAAGAAGGGAGGTGCAGCAGGGAAAAAGCGGGATTCACTTGGACTCTCACGCATGTCACGGCTTATGTCCGTCCAACAAGCTTCACGTGTCCAGCAAATTAGGAGGTGAGCTGTAGCGTGCTGTAGGAGGTGCGGGGAGAGAAATGGGAAACAGGTCCACGCACACGGGAGTCCAGTGCATCCAGCAAGCAGCTGCACACACGTCCAGCTTCCACGTGCATACTTGGAACCAAGCATCCAGGAGCTTCCTCTCGGTCCAGGACACATCCATCTCCACCATTCAGCAGCACGGAAGGAAGCAGCAGTTGCCACCTAAGGAGGAAGTAATCTTTCATTTAAGGCCTTCACACGTCCAGCAAGAAGCACACGAACGGCCCACAAATTGAAGTTTTGGTTTCTTTATTGCCTTCAAGTAGGAGCAGCTTTGGATATACACGTTTTGAAGAGGAACTCACGGGTCCAGCTGGCTGGGAAAGAGAATGCCACGGCCCACAATGGTAGCACATCAACAGCCCAGCAGAGGAAGTCTACAGCATTTTCCAGTACCAAGCTGGCCCAGAAAAAGAGGTGACGCACGTCCAGCAGAGTGGAAGGCAGCGTCCACGCTGGATCAGTTGAAGAAAAGCAATGGAAGGTAGCATCCAGCAAAGGGCTACACCACGAAACTTCATTTTCTGCTTGGAGAAGCGTTGACAGCAGCTTGGTCCAGTAGAAGCCTTCAAGTTCAGCAGCTTGGAGGGAGCGTCCAGCTTTCCAGGAGCATCTCGGTCCAATCCAAGCAGCTCCCGGCCCAACACAACAACAAGAAGCAGCAGTCCAGCAGCTTGGCACAAGGGGCCCACGGACAGATTAATCTGGAGCAGCAAGCTTGGGGTGTGCACGGTGGAGAAGCAAGTCCAACAACACACGTAAGGGCTGGACAGATGGCACAGGAGGGTTTAAAAAAAAACCTGAAGGGTTAGACGTGGGAGGCATCCAGCCGCCACCTAGAGTTTTTTTTTTTGGTTTTCTTTGCTTTGAAGAGGGGAGCAGTACGTTGAGAGAATGGAGGGTTACGGTTGAGCTGGAAGAGTTGAGCTGACCTAGTAGGAGTTCCAGTAGTAGAGTAGAGGTAGGGTAGGGCTGTGGGACGTGTGTGGTTTAGCCGCCACCCTCACGGATTTATTGGAGTTGAACGTTTTTTTTTTTTTAACTTTAAAAACACAGAAAGCAGCGCACGTAAGGGAGAGCCGCCACGGAGCAGAGATGGAGGGCTACGAGTAGCTGGAAGGCACACGTTGGTAGAATTTTTTTTCTCGGGAGAACAAAAAGCTTTTTCATTTCTTTTGCTAGAACAGAGGCTCTCACAGTGGTTGAATTCATTTTCTTTTCTTTTAGAAAGCAAGTGATGCAGATTTCATCTTTGTAAATGCACATGGTGTAGGGTTAGAAAGAAAGAAATGTTGTTACATTTTGAATTCGCCATTTAATTTCATTTTGATCGTAAAATTTTTGAGTGAAGCTTCGGTCCAGTAATGCTTCATTATTGGACAGCACAGTGACTTTCCTTTTCCTTTTAGCTGCACGGTGCATTTATTTATTTTATTGAGAAAATGAAAAAGGGGTGCTAGAATGAGGAGGGCTGTTGCGTTTCGGTTTAGGGAAGTAGCACTGATACACTTTAGAGAAGTTCGTGCACAGGAATGTGAGCTGGAAGTAGATTAGGTTGGAGTAGGTGCCACGTTCACGGGAGAAGAAGTCCAGAGATGTGTTTTATGGTTTAGCAACTTCATTTACAATTTATGCCTTTGCTTATTCTTCGATTCTCAAGTGTTTCTTCGAAATTGTATTTCAAACTAAAAGGAGTATTAATCTTTTTAATTTAAGTGTTGCATTTTAAGATCTTTAATTGTGTTTGGATATTTATCTTTTGCATTGTTGAGTCTAGCTGTATTGTTCATCATGTTGTCTATTTTGTTCAGTTTCTTTATCTTCCTACATTTTCAATTTCCTCACTTACTTTAGAGACCGTTCGATCTCAATGTAGAAGCGTTCGGTCATCTGTAGGACCGTTCAGTCTTCATGTTTTGTTCATTTATTTCAATGTTTTGTTGTATTTAACTTCCGATTTTAATTTAGTTCACCTCTAGTCACAAAAACACTTTCAAAACCCCCCCTTCGTGTTTGACCTAAGTCTCGAATCACATTTGGTCCTTGAGAGACGACCTAGGAGTCACTTCCTAGCACTATACTGCATTCTTATATGCACACTTTTTGTGGGAGGTGTGACCCTCTCATCAACCTCCAATCTCACGGATCTGCTTCTCCACATCTCCTAGGATGTATCACTTTGTGGTAATGAAGATGGAGACAGAGAAGATGCCTATCATACTTGGAAGACCGTTTATGAAAATGGCCAGAGCTATCATTGATGTAAATGAAGGTATAGTGGTGCTTCAGGACAGAGAGGAGAGAGTGGTTGTAGACGTGTTTAAAGATGAGACGCAAGCACAGGAGGAAGAAGCTAGTTATAAAGTTGCATTTCAAGATGCACACGTGACTAGCCATAAAGATGAAAAGCCCAAGGTTGCATGTAACCATTGTTTGTTGTTTCAGGTGCACAAGGAAGAAAAGATGGGAAGAGGAGGAGAAATTCCTGATGACTGGGAGAAAAGAAGACCCCAACTTGGTGAACCTGTGAGAATCAAAAACAAGTTGTGGGTTGTGAAGGGCTTTAAAGAGAAGGAGATGATAGAGATAGAATCTTCACATCTTAGAAGAATCAAAAACAGTTCACAGGAAACAACTGAGTAGTTGGTGGGATGACAACATCAACTATAAAGAAGGAACTTGAGCTTTACTGGGTCAAGCTAATGACGTTAAAAGAGCGCTTGCTGGGAGGCAACCCAGTGGAATTAAGAACTTTTTAATTTTACTTTGGTTTGTGAATTTTTAATCTGTTGAACATTACTTTGTAAATATTTTGGAGATAGCATCTACTGAAGGATGCTAGTTTGATATAGCATCTACTGAGGGATGCTAAGTTGTAACACCTACTGATGGGTGTTGGTGAAAAAAAATTTTGCACCTACTGATGGGTGCTGGTAAGTTTGTAACACCTACTGATGGGTGTTGGTGGATTTTGGGTCAGGCTCGTGACGTTAAACAAGCGCTACCTGGGAGGCAACCCAGTTGATTGATTGTTTTTGTTTGTTTCATTTTAGTTGCATAATAGGGTTTGCATAAGTATTTTAAGCATTGAATTGCAGGGAACCAGTGAGGGGCATGTCTAGGAGGCACGTAGATTAAGAAAAGATGGATAAGAGCACTTCACGAAAGTGCCGCTGAGCGGCAACTTACCGCTGAGCGGTACTCTCGCAGATGGGCTTTGGTTTCCCCTTAGCGGGACCCGAGCCCATTAGGGTATTTTTATACCCTAAGCTGCGCATATGCTCATTCTTTCAGGCTCTTCTCTGCACAAGCACTCCCACATACCTTTTCGAAGGTTTTCCACATCTTCTCACTCTTCCCTCTTAAGAAAATTTCTCTTCCACTCACTTTTTCACTAGTGTGCCATCAAAGTTTGGGGTTGGAAGAGAGTATTTTTGCTTGGAAGCATTCTCATTGCATCTAGTATCTCCACCAAAGTAAGTGAAAAGCATTTTGTTCATTCTAGGGTTCTTGATTTTGAATGTGATTATCAAAGCATGAATATTTAGGGGTTTTGATTTCTATGCATGATTTGATGATATATTTGATGTTTGAACCGATTAAACTGCATGATTCTGAACTGGAAAACTGAAAATTGCATTTGGGTGGAGTTAGGACAACTTAAAAGAGATTTTTCAAAAATCTGCAGAGTTATCGCTCAGGGGTAAATTGCCGCTGAGCGGCACTCTGCTAGACTTGGTTTTTCTGGTTTTTTTGCGATTTGGAATGTGGCACTTGTTGCGCTGAGGGGAAATTCTGACCCTCAGCGGTGGTTTAGCTTCTAAAGGAGTTGTGTTCTGTGTTTTACTAATGATTAACATCATGTTCTGTGGTTTTGTATTTATGTTTGAATGCAGGAATGGCATCCTCTTCAGGAAAGAGATTGAAAACCATGGCAACCAAGAGAAAGGAAAAGGAACCAGAACAGCCCCACTCAAGTAGGATCCTCTCTCGGAAACATGAGAAGCACTTTAGGGTGGTTCAGGACAGGAGACTTCTGATGGAAACAAAGGTTGGAATGATACCTAACTTTGCTCCTCAATTTGGAGAGCAAGTGTTAGGGAATGACTGGGGAAAGCTAGCCACATATCCTGCACCTGCCAACATAGTTGTGGTAAAAGAGTTCTACACCAATGCAAAGAAGATTGGTGATTACCCAGCTGAAAATTATCTGGGCTATGTCAGAGGCCATGCTATCAGGTATGATCCTGATTCTATCAATAACTTCCTGGACACTGTGTGGGCTGGTGAGCAGTGCCAATTTTCTCTTTACATGGAGGAAGGTGCTGATTATGAGGATGTGGAGAGAGTGTTGTGTATAGCAGTAGGACACTTCCAAAGGAATAGATCTGGCTCAGTGGTTAATATTAGAAGGACTGATTTGACCCCTCTTGCTAAGTATTGGATGGCATTTTCTCATACCAACATTCAGCCATGTTCACATGTGTCAGATATTACTCTCAGCAGGGCACTCTTCATCTACTGTGCTATCAGAAACTTAAATGTTAACATTGGGCAGGTGATAGCTGATGAGATTAGTGTGTGCGCCAATACCTCAAACAACAAAGCACCACTAGGACATCCCTCCTTAATCACTCACCTTTGTAAGATAGCTGGGGTGGACACTTCTGCTCCACCATTTGAGAGGCCAAGAAAAGCTATTGATGAGGCCTATTATAGACAGTACTATGGAGGTGAGGAGGCAGCTCAGCCAGTTCCACCACGCCGTGCTCGCAGAGAGACGGCCAGCACAGAGCCAGACATCTGCTGAGACACATGAAGCAGAACCATTCCAGATGAGGGACATGTACATGTCTCTTATAGGTACTCAGGTATAGTCCAATCATAGAGGGCAGGTGGCTACTGCTGAGATGATTGTGGGGATGTATGATACACCTCCAGCCCACAGGTGAACTATGGAGGAATTCCATAATGTTGTAGCTTGGTCGGAGGAGCCGGTGCAAGGAGGAGGAGCTGAAGCTTCAGTTAGGGAGATGGAAGAAGATGAAGCTGATGATGATGATGCATTTGAAGATGATGAAGATGAGGAGGAAGAGGAAGATACAGAGGACAACTCAAATTGATGAGGAGATGAGATAGCATTTACTGATGAATGCTATCATGAACTTATGCTTTTGTTGGTTTAAGTGTTCTGAACTTAATTATTTTCGTTTTTAGATTAGGGTTTGATGTACTCTATTGGAAATCTGGTTTGTTATGATGGTTTGCTATTAACTGTGATTGTGTGATAAATAATGCTTGATGATGATTATTGATTGATTGATGTTGAGATAGATGTGCACATAAAATGCTTATACAGGTGATTCACAAGCTTTGTGAACAAATGCAGGATATCATGATTGTGATTATGAAATTAAGCAGGATGTGTACGTCAAATGTGAATGAGCTTATATGTGAGGTTTTGAGCTCCAGAGTTGCTATTGATTGAATGCTATTACTTTGAAAGCATGAATGACTTTGCCTAGGTTTTCTATGATTGAATCAATTGCTTGCTTTGCATCATGTGATTAAGGCCGTTTGTTGGAACCCTTTTTATTGGCCAAATTCATAAAGTTAGCCCACTAAAAGAGAACACTGTGTGTTCTATCCTTTGAACCCTTAGCCTTGAACATAAATTGAAAAACCCTTGTTGAAAAACTTTACCTTGAGTTAAGTAGAAAATATTGTGTGGTATTGTTAAATGTTCAAGTTTGGGGTTGTTGGGAAAACATGAAAAAGTAAAAGCATTGAGCTAAGAATATGCAAAGAAAAAGAGAAAGAAAAGAAAAGAAAAGAAAAAGCAAAGCTCAATGCAAATGCAAAAGGCAAGTTGGGAAGAATAAGAATAATTGTGTTATTATGATTCTCTTAACTCAAGGATTTTGTGATTCAGAAAAACCAATTTTCTTGTTAAGCCCAGCCACACTATAAGCCATTGAAAAGTCCTTTTGATGATGCATGCTTGTGAATGTTTTTGATTGTGGTTAAATGAAAGGCAAAGTTGATTCATGTGACATTGTGATAGTAGAGTGAATGAGTGATTACCTCTTAAACACTTGTGTGTGAGTGAAACACTTTACCTAGTGAGGAAATATTTCATGAGCACATGAACATCCATGCTTAATTGATTGATCATTCATGAAACATAGCATTTGTTGGAATTTAAATGACTTTGTGAACACTAAAGCATGTGCACATCTTGATTGAACTCTTGGTCATAAGTTTGATTGAAGTCTTTACTTATCTTGAAAAGAAGATTTTTGAAAAAGTGAACCATCATATGAATTGGTAGAAGATTTAGTCACATCTTGTTTGCTTGAAGCCAAGCAAAGTTCTAAGTTTGGGGTTGTGATAACAGTTGAAAAACTGTTATTTTCATGCTTAAAATTGACACAAAAAGCAACCTTTACACTTAGAAACCATCTTGAAATCATGCTTTTATCCATATTTTCAGAAATAAGAGAGTTGGACAGGTTTATGCTTGATTTCAGTGTTTTTGTGCAGGTTTTAAGGTGAATTTGGTGAAAGAAGTGAAGAAGGAGAGAGATGAAATCAGAAAAGACACCAAAAAGTGCAAAAGGAGAAGCCGCAAGTACCGCTCAGCGGCAGTTTACCGCTGAGCGGCACTCAGGAAGTCACGGGAGATCCGCTAAGTGGCAAAATGGCCGCTGAGGGGAAGAAACCAACTCACGCACTTACCGCTGAGCGGCATATTTATGGGCTTGGGCCTAGATTTTCTATAATTTTAGATTAGTATATAAGCTTTAGGACGTCCTAGGGTTGGTATCTTTGGCAGAAACGAAGCAAACACTCTCTCTTCCACCCCTTTGAAGGAGGATCTTGGATGCTCAGGCTACCTCTTCACCTTTCTAGGGTTTTATCCTTCATTCTTTCATTTTTGTTCATCTAGGTTCACCATGAATATGGTGAACTAAACCTTGTATATTTGTTGGGGAATCAATGTAATCTTTTGAAGCTCTCATATATGGAATTTATGCTTGCATCTTAATCTAAGACTTATGCTTTCTTTCATCATTAGTTAGGGTTTTTCCTCTTTGCTCAATGCTTGCTTTGTTTAACTCATTCAATGCATGATTATTGGTTTTGTCGATACGGGAACGTACGAGGAAGTCTAGATCTAGGGAATTACTCCCAATAGTATATTGGTTGTCGTTAAGCTCCTATGCTAAAAGAACTAATTATTAGGAATGCTAGGAATTGTATGAACTCGTAATTAGGGATAGGCCTTCTTGACAAGGTAATTTAGAGAATGACATTAACAATGATGATTTGAATGTTGAATTCCTAAAATATATGAGAGTGGATAAGATGAAATTGACCCCCAACAACATATTCATCCATATATTCCATTGAAAGTGCTTGTATTTTGTTTTGCCATTGATCAACCTCATGCATACATGTTTATTTTCGTCTTTTGCATAGTAAAATCCCAATTATTTTGTTCTTAAGTCTTAGCTAATCAACGAATCACATAACTAAACTAGGCCGTGAGTCCTTTGGGAGAACGATACTTGGTCTTACCGAGTTTATTACTTGAAACGATTCGGTCATACTTGCCGATTGTTCAACAAGTTTGTGATATCATATTTTGGTGATCATAAATTTGTGCATCACCAGCCAACAAGAACATCCTCATCACAACTCACACGCCCTCACGTTCGCAAAGGCGTCACACCACGAGACGGTCCACCCCCCACCTGCCACAGGCAAGCAAGCAAATGAAAACATCAAGTGACGCAACGCCAAGCATCGCTAGGCATGAAATGGGAACCATCGAGATAATAAGGGCCACTACACGATCGCCTGCCTGGTCGGGGCTGAGCCAGGACTTTCGGAAATGACCGCTTGTCAAGTGAGACCCTCTCACAAAACCCTTCCGACCGAGGCCAAAAGATCCATCACGGACGTGGTGGAAGGTTTGATCTTTGTCCGAACAGCGTGCGAGAAAACCACACAAAAGACACTGACTTTTACCTGTCTGGGGTCGAGAAGTTCCATGACCTGCTGTCATTTCCACAGCCGGGCCACTTTCCTAATCAACCATGGAGCGACGCGATGACGCCCCATTGCCTGGGTAGAGATCGAAAAACGGTGCGAGGAGCCCCCAAGGCACCACTCTCGCACACCAGCCAAAGTGAGTCAAGCTGGCGTGAAGAGCTGCTCCCCCTGATGGAAAACCATCAAGAAATCACATTGGACCTCTTACTAGAGCAATGGCTAGGAAGATTCAAGAAGAAGAAGGATCATCTAACATTTTACTTCTATGGAAGGTTACTTATAAAAATCCTTCTTCTCTTAACTAAAGCACTTATATTTTGTTTTGTAGGAATTAATAAATTTTGGAGAATATGATTGAGCCATCCGAGAAAAAACCAAGCAAAGGAGCCAAAAAGCAAAGGAGGTGCTTACGGCATGCACCAGCATTTTCCACGTGAATGTTGGCTGATTTGGAAGGAAGCACACACCTTGCTGGATGAGCTGGAATGAAGCATGGATTTTGCTTGATCAAAATCTGAATAATTTGAATTTTAGGAGGGAATTACAAACAGAATTTAGGCTCCTCTTCACCTATAAATAAGAGGGCCTTTTCTTTGTATTGGGTTACTTTTGAGCTTAGTAAATTGCTGCTGAAATTCATTGCCAGCCCTATTGCTCTTGAGTCACTAATTCTCTCTACTTTCTCTTCCCTTTCCTCTAGCTTCCTTCCATTCCTTCTGAGCTGTGAGGTTCCCACACATACTTATTCCACTCAAATATACCAAAATCTCACCCAATTGCTACTGCATCCACTCTGCTGTATTTCATCCACTGCACCAATATTGTTTTTCATCCGCTGCATCTGTTTTGTCTGCAAGGCCAGGTCATTCAAGCATGGATAAGCTTCCATCAAGTGGTATCCAGAGCTTAGGTTCTCCACGCACCAAGGAGCTAAGCATTTCTTCTCATTCTACAATTTAATTCTGCTGAATTCCATCTCTGTTTCTGTTTTCTGTTTCTTTTTTCTATTTCTGTTTCAGTTTTAATTCTGCTTCTGTAATTCTGTTCCAGCCTTTAATTCTGTGTCTTACAGTGCCTTATGTCCATCTTTCATTTTAAACGGTGAATTTTATTTGTTTGAGTCATTTCTACCTTTATTTTTTTCATTTTCCAGTAATGTCATGGTCATGTCCTGTTGTGCAGTTTTTCAACTCTGTCATCAAGTATTTGATTCTGTTCTAGCTTTCATTTTCGTTTTAAGTGTGTCCTGAGCAATTGCTAGCTCTATATTGATCATATAAAGCAATGGCAACATGTCCAGCTTTGATCATTTGAGCCAATTAGCATTGCAAATATTGATTCCAGTAGAAAAATCTGCATAAAACATCATTTTTGGATTAATTTGATATCAGCTGATGCAGTCCAGATTTCTTTATTTTCAAGCTTTGTACAAGTTTGTTTATTGTTTTTACATGTGTTTGAAGTGATAGCAACTCCTAATAATCACAGAATTGAAAAATGAGTGGTTGAGTTGCTTGAAATCTGGTTTCAAATCACTGTTACTGTTTTAATCCAAGCTTTTCACCGTGCTAAGTTTCCTTGAATTGTATAATCTGAGTTTGGTCATGCTAAGCACATTAAATCTAGCTTAGATCTGTGTTTTTACACTTCTTAGAGTCATTTCCTTTGCTGTCCAGTTTTTTTTGATTCCATGAAAAGCTAAATTTGGTTGGTTCATTGATGGTTTTTGCTGCATAATTTGGCCATAGCAAGGGTGATTTTCGAATCCTGCTATTTCTGTGTGTTTGGACAGTTTGAACAAGTCTAAATGGATGATTAAAAGTTGCTAATACTGTTCATTTGGTCAAAATTGAAGTTATATGCAGATTGGATACTTAACCCATCAATTTTGAGTTAAAATTGGAAGTGGACCAGTGAATTTGAGTAGTAAGCATTAATTCAGCTGTTTAAGAGTTTAAACATGTTTAATATCATGAATAAAAGTTGTTTGAACATTCATCCAAGCTGCTGAAACACTGCTACTCATTTTGGGTTCCAAAACCACCATTTTAGTTCATTTTTCTAGTGCAGTTTCTGTTTTCCAGCCACTGTTTTGGTAATTTTAGTGTAAAATTCATTGCTGGATTGTGAAAAAGCTGGTTCAATGTTTAAAAATGAAAATACATGATCAAAAGAAGAAGTATCAAGTGTTAAAAAGCTGTTAGAACCAACCAATCCAGATTACAGGCCTTGAAAAATCAAAAACAAAATCTGAAATTCATTGGGCCATTTTATCAAACACTTCTGAAAATTATCAAATAGTTTGCATTTGGAATAATTTTTGAGCTATGCTTGTGTTTTTCTTGCTTTCTTCATCCATTCTAGTACCTTTGATAAGTTCATCTTGTGTACCTACTTTCATTTGTGTGCTGTCCAATTGTTTGTGTCTATTTTTTTTTTTGGCATCTAAAGTGTTCAATACAGCAGCCTATACTGGTGCAGTGTGCAGAAATTTGGTGTAAATTTTTAATCTATTTGGTGTGATTTTGCTGAGTTTTGGAGTGTATGTGCAAGCTGTTTGGGGCATCCAGCACTAGAATCCTTCTACTATTTTGGTAGCCTCCTAGGAAGTGGTTTGAGCATTGAAAGTGGAGCAAGAAGGAAGACTCAACAGCAGCCCAAACACCACTGTCCAGCAGCTGGAAACTTCTGTTACAGCAGCATTTCAACCCTGGAAAAAGAGCAACTGATGGACAAATTTGTAAGCACCAAAATATGATGTCACAAACTTGTTTCACAATCGGCAAGTATGACCGAATCGTTCAAGTAATAAAACTTGGTAAGACCAAGTATCGTTCTTCCCAAAGGACTCACGGCCTAGTTTAGTTATGTGGTTTCTTGATTAACTAAGACTTACAAACGAAATATTTGAGTTTAAAATGCAAGACAGAAAATAAACATGTATGCATGAATTTTGATCAATGGCAAAGACAAAAGATAAACACTTTCAATGGAATATATGAATGAATATGTTGTTGGGGGTCAATTTCATCTCATCCACTCTCATATATTTTAGGAATTCAACATTCAAATCATCATTGTTAATGCCACTCTCTAATGTACCATTCTAGATGGCTTCTCCCTAATCAAATAGTTCATACAATTCCTAGCATTCCTAATGATTAGTTCATGAGTGCAGGAGCTTAAAGGCAACCAATAGAATATTGTCAGTATAATATTGGGAGAAATTCCCCGGATCTAGACTTCCCCGTACGTGTCCGTATCGACAAAACCAATAATCATGCATTAGAATGAGTTAAACAATGCAAGCATTGAGCAAAGAGGAAAAACCCTAACTAATGATGAAAGAAAGCATATGTCTTAATTCAAAGATGTACTCAACAGATTCCATATATGAGAGCTTCAAGAGATTACATTGATTCCCCAACAAACATACAAGGTTTAGTTCACCATATTCATGGTGAACCTAGATGAATAACAATGAAAGTATGAAAGAATAAACCCAATAAAGTGGAAGAGGTAGCCTGAGCATCCAAGATCCTCCTTCAAAGGGGTGAAAGAGAGAGTGTTTGCCTCGTTTCTGCCAAAGATCTCTAACTAAAGGACGTGCAAGCCCTTATATACTAATCTAGAGTTACAAAAGATTACAAAAGCCCAAGCCCAAAAAGTGCCGCTCAGCGCCATTTACCGCTCAGCGGTGGTTACGCGTCTTCTTTCTTCCCCTCAGCGGCCATTTGCCCCTCAGCGGTTCCAACGCCACCTCTTGAGTGCCGCTCAGCGGTAGTTTGCCGCTGAGCGGTGCCTTCGACTTCTCCTTTTTGCACTCTTTCTTGTCTTTTCTAATGTCCTCTCTCTTATTCTTCACTTCTTTCACCAAATTCACCTCAAAACCTGCACAAAAACACTTAAATCAAGCATAAACCTGTCCAGCTCTCTTATTTCTGAAAATATACACAAAAGGCATGATTTCAAGCTAGTTTCTAAGTCTAAAGGTTGCTTTTAGTATCAACTTTAAGCATGAAAATAACAGTTTTTCAACTGTTATCACAACCCCAAACTTAGAACTTTGCTTGTCCTCAAGCAAATAAAATGTAACTCCATCTCCAACCAATTCATATGATGGTTCACTCATTCAAAATCCTCTTTTCAAGATAAGTAATAACTTCACTCAAACTTAAGACCAAGAGTTCAATCAAGATGTGCACATGCTTTAGTGTTCACAAAGTCATTTAAATTCCAACAAATGCTATTTTGCATGAATGATAAATCAATTAAGCATGGATGTTCATGTGCTTATGGAATATTTCCTCACTAGGTAAAGTGTTTCACTCAACACACAAGTGTATAAGAGGTAAAGTGTTTCACTCATTCACTCCACTATCACAATTACATGAATCAACTTTGCCTTACATTTAACCACAATCAAATACATTCACAAGCATGCATCATCACAAGGACTTTTCAATGGCTTATAATGTGGCTGGGCTAACAAGAAAATTGGTTTTTCTGGATCACAAAATCCTTGAGTTAAGAGAATCATAACAACACAATCTTCTTATTCATTCCCAACTTTCTTTTGCCTTTGCTTTTGCATTTGCATTGAGCTTTGCTTCTTTTTCTTTTCTTTTCTTTGCATATTCTTACTTTTTAGCTGTTAGCTCAATGCTTTTTCCTTTTTCATGTTTCCCCAATAACCCCAAACTTGAACATTTGACAATACCACACAAGATCTTCTACTTAACTCAAGGTAAAGATTTTCAATCAAGGGTGTTCAGTGTATATTTAAGGCTAAGGGTTCAAAGGATAGAACACAACGTGTTCTCTTTTAGAAGGCTAACTTTATGAATTTGGCCAATAAAAAGGGTTTCAAAAACACGGCCTTTGATCATATGATGCAAAACAAGCAATTGATTCAATCATAGAAAACCTGGGCAAAGTCATTCATGCTTTCAAAGTAATAGCATTCAACAATAATAACTCTGGAGCTAAAAACCTCACATATAAGCTCATTCACATTTGACATGCACATCCTGCTTAATTTCACAATCACAATCATGATATTATGCATTTGTTCACAAAGCTTGTGAATCACCTGTATACATTTTAATGTGCACATCATCTCAACATCAATCAATCATAAGCATCATTCAGCATTACTTATCACACAATCACAGTTAATAGCAAACCATCACAAGAAACCAGGTTTCACATAGAGTACATCGAACCCTAATCTAAAAACAAAAACAAATAAGTTCAGAAAACTTAAACCACAAAAGCATAATCATATGATAGCATTCATCAGTAAATGCTATCTCAGCTCCTTATCAGTCCGAGCTCTCTGTATCTTCCTCTTCCTCTTCATCATCATCTTTATCAAATGCATCCTCCTTCTCAGCTTCATCTTCATCCATGTCTCGGGCTGAAGCTTCAGCTGCTTCAGCTCCTCCATGCCATGGTTCTTCTGGCCAAGCTACCACATTATGGAATTCATCCATAGTCCACCTGTGTGCTGGAGGGGTATCATACATCCCCACTATCATCTCAGCCGTGGCCACCTGCCCTCTGTGGATGGACTGCAACTGAGCACCTATAAGAGACATATACATGTCCCTCATCTGGAATGGTTCTGCCTCATGAGTATCAGCAGAAGTCCTGCTCTGTGCTGGCCTTCTCTCTCTACGAGCCTGGCGTGGTGGCACTGGCTGGGCTGCCTCCTCACCTCCACAGTACTGTTTGTAATAGGCCTCATCTATAGCTTTTCTTGGCCTCTCAAATGGTGGAACAGAAGTGTCCACCCCAGCTAGCTTGCAAAGGTGAGTGATCAAAGAAGGATGTCCCAGTGGTGCTTTGTTGTTTGAGGTGTTAGCACACACACTAATCTCATCAGCTATCACCTGTCCAATATTAACATTCAAGTTTCTGATAGCACAGTAGATGAAGAGTGCCCTGCTGAGAGTAATATCTGACACATGTGAACATGGCTGAATGTTGGCATGAGAAAATGCCATCCAATACTTTGCAAGAGGAGTCAAATCTGTCCTCCTAATATTAACCACTGAGCCAGATCTATTCCTTTGGAAGTGTCCTCCAGGTATGCACAATACTCTCTCAACATCCTCAAAGTCAGCACCTTCCTCCATGCTAAGAGCAAACTGGCATTGCTCACCAGCCCACACAGTATCCAGAAAGTTATTGATGGAGTCAGGATCATACCTGATAGCATGGCCTCTAACATAGCCCAAATAATTCTCAGCTGGATAATCACCAATCTTCTTTGCATTGGTGTAGAATTCTTTCACCACAGCTATGTTGGCAGGTGCTGGATAAGTGGCTAGCTTTCCCCAATCATTTCCTAACACTTGCTCTCCAAATTGAGGAGCAAAGTTAGGTATCATTCCAACCTTTCTCTCCATTAGAAGTCTCCTGTCCTGAACCACCCTAAAGTGCTTCTCATGTTTCCTAGAGAGGAACCTGCCATTATGGGGCTGCTCTGGTTCCTTTTCCTTTCTCTTGGTTGCCATGGTTTTCAATCTCTTTCCTGAAGAGGATGCCATTCCTGCATTCAAACACAAATCCAAAACCACAGAACATGATGTTCATCATTAGTAAACTCAGAACACAACTCCTTTCGAAGCTAAACCACCGCTGAGGGCCAGAATTTCCCCTCAGCGCCACCAGTGCCACATTCAAACACGCAATAAACTAGAAAAAACAAATCTGGCAGAGTGCCGCTCAGCGGTAAATGCCGCTCAGCGGTGATCTGCAGATTTTTGCAAATCTCTTTTTAAAACAGTCCTAACTCCACCCAAATGCAATTTTCAGTTTTCCAGTTCATAATCAAGCAGTTTAATTGGTTCAAACATCAAATATATCATCAAATCATGCATAGAAACTAAAACCCCTAAGTATTCATGCTTTGACAATCACATTCAAATTCAAGAACCCTAGAATGAACAAAATGCATTTTACTTACTTGGGTGGAGATGCTAGATGATATGAGAATGCTTCCAAACTAGAATGTTCTCTTCCAACCCCAAACTTTGATGGCACACTAGTATAAAAGTGAGTGGAAGAGAAATCTTCTAAAGAGGGAAGAGTAGAAAGATGTGGAAAACCTAGGAGAAGAGGTGTGGAAGTGTTTATGCAGAGAAGAACTTGAAAGAGTGTAAAAACGCGCAGCTTAGGGTTTAAAAATACCCCAATGGGCTCGGGTTCCGCTAAGGGGAACTTAAGCCCATCTGCGTTAGTACCGCTCAGCGGCACTTTCGTGATGTGCCCTTCTCCTTCTTTTCTTGACCTACGTGCCTTCCTAGCATACCCCTCATAGGTTCCCTGCAATTCAATGTTAAAAATGCTTATGCAAATCCTAAAAATAAACAAACAGAAAACAATCAATCAACTGGGTTGCCTCCCAGGTAGCGCTTGTTTAACGTCACGAGCCTGACCCAAAATCCACTAACACCCATCAGTAGGTGTTTCAAACTTACCAGCACCCATTAGTAGGTGCAAAATCTTCTCACCAACACCCATCAGTAGGTGTTACAAACTTAGTATCCTTCAGTAGATACTTAATCACCTAGCATCCTTCAGTAGATGCTAGATCCAACAAAATAATGTCCAGAATAATGTTCACAAATTATAAATTACAAAATCAAATCAAAAGTTTGTAAATCCACTGGGTTGCCTCCCAGCAAGCGCTTCTTTAACGTCACTAGCTTGACCCTGTTAAAGCTCATGTTCCTTCTTCTTTTTCTTCTTTCTACTGAACTTCTTCAGAAATTTGATCAAACCAGGAACCGGTTGCAATGTCTCAATCATAGGAACTTTAATCTCCAATTTCTTGAAGATTTCCATAAAGCACTTAAATTTCTTTTCCTTCCTATGATTCTTCTTTAGATGAGGATGTGATTTTTCATGTGATTTCTTCTTCTTTCCTCTCATCTTCTTTTTCTTCCTTTTTCTCTCCCTAAATTTTCTCTTTTTCTCTTCTTTTATTTTTTTCTTCCTTTCTCTTTTTCTTCTCAACTTCTTTATCTTCACACAAATTTTCTTTCTCTCTTTTCTCTCAACCAATTCTTTTTCTTTTTCTTCATCTTTATCTTTCTCACTCAACTCTTCTTTCTCTTTTCTCTCTACCCTTTCCTCATCTCCCTCTAATTTTTCCTCATCAAGAATCTTGTCACTTTCAGTGATAATGACTTGCCCTTCCTCCTTAAGGTTAACATCAGTATTAACATCATCATTTAATATCTGACTAATGTGACGAAGTTGCATCTCCATTCTTTTACATGATTCTTCAATGCTTTTCTGAGTAGAGTCGGAATTTTTCAAAAATCGTTGAAGGGTGTCCTCCAACCTATCCAAACTTCCTGATAGAAAGGGTTGTTGCTGCCATTGTTGTTGTGGTTGGTTCTCAAATTGTCCAGCAGCTTGCCAAAATTGGCTTTGATCCATGCTTGAGTGAGGTTCCCACCATTGGTTGAGATTACTTTGGTAGAATTGAGCGCCCCTATAGTTAAACTCTTGACCAAATTGCATTCTGCAGACATTAGGCACAAAACCCTAAAAACAATTGTTAGCACAAAAAGATAGAGAAAAAACTAAAGATTTAAAAGATATAAGAAGATAAAAGATTTAGAAGATAGAATCAAATAAAATAGAATAAAACCTAATCTAAAAAATAAAATCTAATCTAAAAGATAAAATAAAATAAAATCTAACCTAACCTAAAAGATAGAATAAGAATAAAATAAAATCTAACCTAAAAAGATAAAAAAATAAAATCTAATAAAATAAAATAAAATCTAACCTAAAAAGATAAAAAGATAAAATACAATAAAATAAAATAAAATCTAATCTAAAAAGATAAAATAAAATCAAATAAAAACCGAAAAATAAAAAAAAAAAGAAAATAAAACAGAAAACAGAAAAACAGAAAACAACAAAAAAAATAAAAATAAAATCAAATAAAATACAAACTGGAAAATATAAACAGAAAAATAAAATAAAATAAAAATTCGAAATTTAAAATAAAATAAAAAAAAATAAGTCAAAGATAATCAATAATCACACAAATTAACCAGTTAAACCACGAGTCCCCGGCAACGGCGCCAAAAACTTGATGGACAAATTTGTAAGCACCAAAATATGATGTCACAAACTTGTTTCACAATCGGCAAGTATGACCGAATCGTTCAAGTAATAAAACTTGGTAAGACCAAGTATCGTTCTTCCCAAAGGACTCACGGCCTAGTTTAGTTATGTGGTTTCTTGATTAACTAAGACTTACAAACAAAATATTTGAGTTTAAAATGCAAGACAGAAAATAAACATGTATGCATGAATTTTGATCAATGGCAAAGACAAAAGATAAACACTTTCAATGGAATATATGAATGAATATGTTGTTGGGGGTCAATTTCATCTCATCCACTCTCATATATTTTAGGAATTCAACATTCAAATCATCATTGTTAATGCCACTCTCTAATGTACCATTCTAGATGGCTTCTCCCTAATCAAATAGTTCATACAATTCCTAGCATTCCTAATGATTAGTTCATGAGTGCAGGAGCTTAAAGGCAACCAATAGAATATTGTCAGTATAATATTGGGAGAAATTCCCCGGATCTAGACTTCCCCGTACGTGTCCGTATCGACAAAACCAATAATCATGCATTAGAATGAGTTAAACAATGCAAGCATTGAGCAAAGAGGAAAAACCCTAACTAATGATGAAAGAAAGCATATGTCTTAATTCAAAGATGTACTCAACAGATTCCATATATGAGAGCTTCAAGAGATTACATTGATTCCCCAACAAACATACAAGGTTTAGTTCACCATATTCATGGTGAACCTAGATGAATAACAATGAAAGTATGAAAGAATAAACCCAATAAAGTGGAAGAGGTAGCCTGAGCATCCAAGATCCTCCTTCAAAGGGGTGAAAGAGAGAGTGTTTGCCTCGTTTCTGCCAAAGATCTCTAACTAAAGGACGTGCAAGCCCTTATATACTAATCTAGAGTTACAAAAGATTACAAAAGCCCAAGCCCAAAAAGTGCCGCTCAGCGCCATTTACCGCTCAACGGTGGTTACGCGTCTTCTTTCTTCCCCTCAGCGGCCATTTGCCCCTCAGCGGTTCCAACGCCACCTCTTGAGTGCCGCTCAGCGGTAGTTTGCCGCTGAGCGGTGCCTTCGACTTCTCCTTTTTGCACTCTTTCTTGTCTTTTCTAATGTCCTCTCTCTTATTCTTCACTTCTTTCACCAAATTCACCTCAAAACCTGCACAAAAACACTTAAATCAAGCATAAACCTGTCCAGCTCTCTTATTTCTGAAAATATACACAAAAGGCATGATTTCAAGCTAGTTTCTAAGTCTAAAGGTTGCTTTTAGTATCAACTTTAAGCATGAAAATAACAGTTTTTCAACTGTTATCAGCAACTCACACATTCATTTTGAGTGGCTTTCTGCAGCAGCAAGAAGACAAAGCTCACATTACTTCTAGGCCTCATTTCAAGTTTATTTACATCAAATATCACGGAATTTGCTGTTAGAAATTGTATATTTTTTTTTCTTTGTTGTTTTTGAGCCAAGTGACTTGGAAAAATGCTCTTGAAGCAATTCCAAGTTCACAATTGAACATTGTAATAGTCCAATTTCGTTTTCTTAGTGTGGAAGTGTGTCAAGGGGCTCCAAGTGTCACTTGCACTTTCACTTAGGGCCGTCTAGCACTTACATTCTTGCATCTTTATTGCTTTCCTTAAATGTCTTGAGTAATCCTTTTGTTTTTAGGTCTCCGTGGTATTTAGGATAGCATAGCATATAGTAAACCTTTCTTTGGTTTGTAGGTTCATAACATTTAAAAAGAATTTGAAGAATTTCTACTTAGAAACTAAAGTAAAAGAACATTCTAAGGAAACTCTGGCTAAGGAAGAACTTGGTTTCTAAGCTTGTCCATTTGTGACTCACCTCTTCTTCCTGGGAGCTACTTAGAAACATCTTTTGCTTCTAGAATCTCTTTAGAAATTTTTCACCAAAAACAAAGAAAGCTTGTGAAAATCTTTTCACTCATTACTTGTCAAATATTTTAAAAACTTTGTGAAAACCTTTTCCTTTGACAAGAATGAGTCAATCAAGTGTGCAAGGAAGTTTGAAACCCAATAGTGAAATGTCTTTAAGGGAAGAATTTGAGCAAAGATTTGAACAAAGGGATAAAGAGATTAGTGAGCTCAAAGATATGATTAGTCAACTTTTGATTAATCAAGATAAAAAGAAAGAGAGGTCTTCCCATAGGAGAAGAGAAGAATCATCATCTTCTCCAAGTGAAATTGAGCAAAATAGTAGTCATCACAATAATGACCACTACCAAATGCCTCCTAGAAGACAACATAGAGTTAGAGAGCATTACCCAAGAGAGCCTAAAATTGATCTACCTTCTTTTCATGGGAAGGATGATGTGGAAGAATATCCAGAGTGGGAAATGAAAGTTGAGCAATTGTTTGAGTGCCACCAAATAGATGATGAAAGGAGAGTCACCATGGCTTCTCTAAGCTTTCAAGGCTATGCCTTAATTTGGTGGACAGCTTTGATCAAAGATTATAGGCTAAGACACTTACCTCCCATTAGGTATTGGAATGAAATGAGAGCTGCCTTGAGGAGGAGGCATGTACCAGCCTACTATGATAGGGAGATAATGGATAAACTCCATAAACTCCAACAAAGGAACATGAGTGTTGAGGAATATAGACAAAAAATGGAGTTACTCATGTTGAGAGCTGAGATAAGAGAAGAACCTAGGATAACAATAGCTAGGTTTCAAAGTGGACTTAACTATGACATAAGAGATAGGGTTGAACTTATACCCTACAATGATCTCAATGAGTTAGTCCAACTTTGTGTGAGGGTTGAGCAACAACCAAAGAGGAAAAGCTCTACCAAGAAAGATTACCCTCATAGTTCTTACCATAAGAAAGAGTATAAGAGGGAGGGTAGTCAAACCAAGCCAAGATATGAAGACAGAGAGAGAGAGAGGAAAAGAAAAAGTCAAAGAACCTTCAAGAGATCATAAGAGTAAGGAGACTAAGTGCTTTAGATGTGGGGAAAAAGGGCACTATGCATCTGAATGCCGCAATAGAAAGGCAACTTACATCCTTGAGCATGAGAGTGAAAGTGAGGGTTCTTCATATAGTGATTCTGAAACATCCACTTCTGAAGAAGAAGAAGCTTTACCTTGTGAGGGTGACTTACTTATGGTAAGGAGACTCCTAGAAAGTAAACATGTAGAATTAGAACAGTCACAAAGAGAGAACCTATTCCACACAAGATGCAAAGTTTTAGAAAAGACATGTTCAATGATAGTGGATAGTGGCTCTTGTTGCAACTGTTGTAGTTCTAGAATGGTAGAGAAGCTTGGTTTAACCATTACTCCTCATCCTAAACCTTACAAACTTCAATGGATCAAAGAGGATGATGGAATAGTAGTTAAAGAACAAGTAAGTGTACCTATTTCCATTGGCAAATATGAAGATCAAATTGTTTGTGATATAGTACCAATGGAAGCTGGGCACATATTACTTGGAAGACCTTGGCAATATGATAAACAAGCTTTACATGATGGAGTCACCAACAAAATCACCATTCAACACAAGGGAAAGAAAATTATTTTGTGTCCTGTTACACCTTCACAAGTAAGAGAGGACCAAATAATAAGAAGTTGGATGGAGAAAAGAAAAAAGAAAATAAGAAAGAAAGAAAGAATTTGGTAACCCATGCCTCAGCCCATGAAGTTGTCCAACCTCAAACCTTGAATATTTCCAAAAATCTTTTTCTTGGACAACCTCATTTCCTTCTTTATTGCAAAGAGGCATTTGTTTCAATCACTCATGAACTTGGTTCTCTACCGAAGGGGTTGCAAAAACTTTTAAAGGAATTTGATGATATATTTCCCAAAGAGGTACCAAGTGGATTACCACCTTTGAGGGGAATAGAACATCAAATAGATTTGGTGCCTGG
This sequence comes from Vigna umbellata, assembly GCF_029865625.1. Lineage (NCBI taxonomy): Eukaryota > Viridiplantae > Streptophyta > Magnoliopsida > Fabales > Fabaceae > Vigna > Vigna umbellata. The sequence goes on from NC_142166.1 coordinate 28,653,685, forward strand.
GGCAAGCTTACCCAATAGGCCAGCCTATAGAACCAACCCTATGGAAACAAAAGAAATAGAGAGACAAGTTAATGACTTGTTGAACAAAGGGTGGATCCAAAAGAGTTTAAGTCCCTGTGCTGTGCCTATGTTGTTGGTCCCTAAAAAGGATGGGTCTTGGAGAATGTGTACAGATTGTAGGGCCATCAACAACATAACTGTCAAGTATAGGCATCCCATTCCTAGGCTAGATGACATGTTGGATGAATTACATGGAGCAAATCTCTTCACCAAAATTGATCTTAAAAGTGGATACCATCAAATAAGAATTCATGAAGGAGATGAATGGAAAACTGCTTTCAAGACCAAGTTTGGTTTGTATGAATGGTTAGTCATGCCCTTTGGCTTGACCAATGCTCCAAGTACATTCATGAGATTAATGAATCATGTGCTTAGGGAATGCATAGGTAGATTTGTAGTGGTCTACTTTGATGATATCTTAATCTATAGTCAAGGCCTTCAAGAACATCTTAACCATGTCAGAAAAGTCTTGCTTCTTCTTAGAGAACATCATCTCTTTGCCAACTTTGACAAATGTACTTTTTGTCAAGAAAGTGTGATTTTCCTTGGATTCAAAGTGGGAAATGAAGGTGTACATGTTGATCCAGAGAAGATCAAGGCTATACAAGAATGGCCAACCCCTAAAAATGTAGGAGAGGTGAGAAGTTTTCATGGGCTAGCAAGTTTTTATAGGAGATTTGTGAAAGATTTCTCCACCATAGCTGCTCCTTTAAATGAGCTAGTCAAGAAAGATATGCCTTTTATTTGGGGTGATAAGCAAGAGTTGTCTTTTGAGACTTTGAAACACAAGTTAACACATGCACCTATTCTAGTTTTGCCTGATTTTTCCAAAGCCTTTGAACTAGAATGTGATGCATCTGGGGTAGGAATAGGAGTTGTTTTAATACAAGGAGGACATTCCATAGCTTACTTTAGTGAAAAACTTAGGGGGCCTACCTTAAACTATCCTACCTATGACAAAGAGTTGTATGCCCTCATTAGAGCTTTGAAAACTTGGGAGCATTACTTGGTAACTAGAGAATTCATCATACACACTGACCATGAATCTCTCAAATACATTAAAGGGCAAGCAAAGCTAAACAAAAGACATGCAAAGTGGGTGGAATATCTTGAGCAATTTCCCTATGTCATCAAACACAAAAAGGGGAGTACTAATGTTGTTCCGGATGCTTTATCTAGAAGACATGCATTATTAGTAAGCCGTAGGATCTCAAATATTAGGATTTGATGACATAAAAGAGTTATATGAAAATGATGAAACATTTGCATTCACTTATTCATCATGTCTTAAGAAGCCTTTTGATGGATTCTATCTTTCTGAGGGGTATCTTTTTAATAAAGGAAAACTTTGTATACCCTAAGGATCCATTAGAAAACTTCTTATCAAAGAGAGTCATGGAGGAGGACTCATGGGCCATCATGGAGTTGATAAAACTCTAAACATTTTGAAAAGTAAATTTTATTGGCCACACCTGAGAATAGATGTTCAAAGG